>NW_020455328.1:947777-1029275 GCF_003342845.1 Nothoprocta perdicaria
CGGGGTGGCGGCGGGTGGAGGTCACCGCTGTGTCCCGCTCCTCGCGCCGCCTTCCCCCCCTTTCCCAGCGGCTGTCCCGGGAGCAGCGCGGCTGGATGCGGGGGTGTCGCAAACAGCTCGGAAAACCTCCTCGGCGCGGGCTTGTCACCCGCCTGGTGCATTAAGGGTTGTAGGAATTGATTATTTTTTCCCCCCCAGACTGCAAGAAAAGACTAATGCATATGCCAGGCTGTGGTTCTAATTTTTTTTTCCTTTCCTCCTCCTCCTTTTTCTTTTTCTTTTAAACTAAACAGATGGCAGCCCTTAAACAACGTCTCAAAGACACTTTTAGCCCTCTTGATGACTGAAGAGGCTGTATAGGCTATATGTGATTGTGTATCCTACCCACTCTACCTCTCCCAACTGAGCGCAGTTGGGGCTTTAAAATAGAGCCATCTGTTCTGAAGGTTAAGCAGCGACTTGTGAATGCTGGGCACTGATCCCTGTGCAAAGGGATGTGCAAGAGAGGCCTTCAGAGACGCTGCAGGCCCTTCAAAGGCACAGGGGAAGCAGCCTCGTGTGCTGCCTGATGCCTTCAGGTCTGGTTTTGACAAGGGTTTTCAGAAGAGGCTCGAACTGTGCCTGATAATGTTATCATTTGAAAGGAAATCCCTTAGCTTGGTGTAATATTCTGTGTGTGCAGTAAAATAGAGCTAAAAAAAATGCAGACTGTTAGGAAACTTGCCATTTAGCTATTGAAGATGAATACTTGTTAACTTTTGAGTAAGTACTTTGTAGCAAACAAATGTAATCTTATATTAAATTGCTTTCCCTAGTCAAGTAGGTGCTCTGGTAGAATTTGATACTTTCCTTTTCTGAAGGCTCTGCTCTAGATACAAAGGATGGAAGAGGAAGTGATATTTTATACACCAAGCTCAGCTGCCTAATATGCAACAAATATCTTTAGTCCRACACAGTGTTCTTTAAAGTTGGATTTGAGTGGAAATACTGTTTATCTCTGTCGTTAGCTGTGGTTATGTGGATTTTGGTGGGTGTTACCTCAGTGCTTGGGATCTCCTTACGCAGAGAAGCTTTGGCAGAGAAGGATGCTCTTAATGTTTGCACTGTGAATAGAGGTTTCTGGAAGTGCCGTGGTGGTTGTTGTTTTGGTTTAAGGCTTGGGGACCCTGTGCCACAGCAAAACTCAGCTCGCAGCTCTGTCGTCACCGGACCTGCCCACTGAACAGTGCCGTGCTTTGTGGAGGTCAGGAGCCTTAATTCCCGTTGATCTCCGCTCTGTGAGAAAGCAGCACCATATTTTTTAAGTATTCTTTATTTATAGAACTGCTGTAGTCTTTCCTGATTTATCACACTTTCTTTTGCCGTTATCTCCTTAAGGCTTTTCAGATTTTTTTTTGTGTTATTTATTTTAAATTTCTTGCTGTCTTTCTTGTTTTGACTTATTTGTGTTGACTTGTTTTGGTTAGGGAGGCAGGACTTCTTGAGGAGAAGGCTTTTGTTTTAATATAAGCTCTTTGGCTTTGTGTTTTGCTACTTTTCCTCTCCTTGCAAAATACTGTGAGCTGTTGAACACTGTCAGTGTTAATGTTGTAGGAAGGATGCATTTTAGAAATAGTGAGAAATTGCTCTAATAGTGAAGTGATGAAGGATTTTTGTTTTTAAGTGACTAGCTGAAACAGTTGATTTGAATAATTTTGATGTGGAGCGAAGTGGAAAGCGATGATGGGAATGTGGGCACCTTAGGATGTTGCTAAACTGGGATGTAGGTAGAACTGCTTTTGGTGGTGCCTGGGTAGCATCTTGCTGGCTGACTTCCTGAACCTCCCTTCTTGCTTCCCTATAACCAGGCTTAATGTATACAACAGAATTTAAAATTAAAGATGATTCATTCTTTTCTAGTATTGCAAGTTCAGCTAAGTGTGACTGTGTGAATCCCACTATGTTTTTCTGTTTCTACTTCGGCAKTGACAATGTTTTAGAACTTACCACTATCTTTGAAATAGAATATATACCTGAGGGGTATACATTGTTTACAGTTGTCTTGCAATGCACAGGCAGGATGTGCTTTTACTAAGTGTTAAGCATTGCTGTGAGACTGAAGCACGCTTTTATGAATGGTTTGGAAGTGATTATAAAACCGTCACTGGTAAAACTTGTACCAATTAAACAGCGAGGCTGGAACAGCTGGACAAAACTGCCTAGTTGTCATGTTGTGTTATGCTGCTAAAGCATAACAGTAGTTCACCTTAGTGCAGCTGTATTCCAAGTAATGCATTAAAGAAAAGAAGCATGGCAAGGGGCCGGGGCATGAAACTTCTTGGCTTGTAGGATGTTGATGTGGACAAGCAGTTCAGCAGAAGACGCCAGTAAAAAGCCAGTAAAATCCTTTTTTTTTTTTTTAAGTATATATATTGTGTGTGTGTGTGTGTGTGTGTGTGTGTGTGTGTAGCTAGCTAGATAGGGATCTATTCTTTTTTTGAGTGGGGGAGTAGGAATGGTTTGATAGAAGCAAGGAGACTTTCTTTTTTGTCTGAGTATGTGGCAATACTACTAATGAAGTCCTATAGTTTTAAGTCTTTAGAAGTTGTATTAAAGACAGGAGCATGTGGAAAAGAGTTAAAAAATGGTTGCAATGATATCTTATGGCAGCGAAAAGCTTGAAGATCTCAGTGTGCTCATATGGTTAAAAATGGGGAGGAGTAACTCCTTTTYAGGGTGCAAATAAATGCTCCCTTACTGAGAAGGGGTGCTTTAATCAGTACATACTTAACAAGATCCAGTTGCTGGAAAGTGAAGCCAGATGGGATCAAATTGAAAGGCCCAAGCTGTAAGCAGTGAGGGTGAGTAATCACTGTAACAAAATAAGATGGGAAAGAGTGGATTATCCATCTCTTGATGTTTTCAGCTAAAGCTTGGATGTCTTTTTGGATGTTAAACCCAGAGATAACTGAGTGACGGTTAAGGTCCGTGAACAGTGACTAGCTCGGACCACACTGGGATTGCTTTTGCGAGTGGCGTGTACGTGGAAGCCGGCACACACAGAAGATGGCATCTATTCCTTTGTGGTCTAGTGGCTCCCATGGAAAAGACTGGATGTGCACCTGGGATACCCTGGGATGGTGTGGGAAGGCTGCTCTGAGCACTTGGCTGCTTTCCTTACTTCCTTCTCCCTGTGTTCCATGTGGCACAACTCTGCTTCCTTTATACAGAAGGGAATTCCCTAGTATAGGAATGCTGCCTGTGGCCTTTGTGTTTGCCAGCCTTGAACTGAGTCATCTTGGTAGTCCTTCTCCCCGTAAATTCCTTAGATCTTTCTAGACAAATGCTTCTGAGAAAAGTCTCTGACTGTTTATAGTAAGTGGTGATAGAATTGGATATTTTATTTGGAAATTCAAGAGTTATGGAGGAATACTTAAGATATGGATTCTGTTTCTACTATTACTTTTGTTGTTGTTGTGTTATTTTGTTTGTTTGAAAAATATTCCTGGCATGTGACATTGTCTGAACTGCTGAAGGTGTTTCTGCTATCCAAAGCTGCATTTCCTCTTAAGTTTGTTCTTAAAGAGCTTCTATTAGRAAGAAAGCTTTGTTTTATACTGCTGTGAAAATGTGTTCTCCAGTGTTATTAGCTATCTTTGACATRGAGAAATATTGATTATTACAAATATTCTTGTGGTGTTAGACCACAAATTGGAAATTGATTTGGCTTTCTCCAAGGTCAGAAAAAAGTCTTCTGATGAAGCTGGAAGAAAATGTTAAGCTGTAGTTCCTGTGACAGGTATTGTCACTGTTGGAGGCCTTTGTTTATGGTTTCCTCTGCCTGTGGCTCAATATATAACTACCTGCTAAGTTAGAAACATGATATCTCTTTGTATACTTTGGTGATAGTGTGGAGAAAACAGGTAAACTTACTGTAGATGGCTTGGGTTTGATGCATTATGTTTAAAATGTCAGAGAGAGAAAGACAGTGTCGTTGTCTTAGCCAGGCCGTGTTCCCTGTGGAGCCGTGCTGACATCGCCAAGGCTGTGCCAGGGCGCAGGCTGCTCCCAGCCTTCCTATAAAGGTATGAATTTATTTTGGAGCTTGTTCATGGCCACTGCAGCAGCGAAGCTGTGTCCCTGATCTCATTCTGGGCCTGATTATTTTTTTTTTTTTATCCTGTTACTTAAAAAGGAGGATGGTACTATGATGTCTTGGAGAAATGCTCCTGCTTGTGAAATAGAGCTAATATTAAGAATCGAGGCCTGTTTCAAAGGCAGTGCTTAGCTTCATGAGTTGTGAGGCCAGAGAGGGCTGCAGATCTAATTTGACCTTCCGTGTGTAACCCAGGTGTGGAGTTTTTCATGAACTAATTCGTTTTATAGCAGGATGCTTCTTCTAGAGAAACATTCAAAAAGAAAATAAGCTAAATCCTACAGTAATGGTTAGTACTGTATAGTTGCACAAACTACTCCAAAAGCTTCTGTGTTCAAGACTTTCTACCCTGAATCTAATTTCAATTTCCAGRCATTTTATCTTGAGAGAGATCCCACTCTTCGATCTATGTATGTATTTGTCTATAAGGAAAGGGTGATATTTCAGCTGGCATAGTTAGACAGCATTTATAATCACAAAGTCAATTGTAAAAATCAAATTTGTTCATCACAATTTTTTTTAATATRGGAAGATAAATAAGAATATTACAGTACTATACAGTGCTAACACTTGTAAGGCTAGCTCTGATGAAAACCACTCCTTTACCAACCAAGGGTGCTATTTTTATTTTTCTATGAAGTCATGCTACTTAACATTCTTAACATTACTTTTTTTTTTTAATAATTCCTCATCAGACATTGATGGGTCAATAATAGTAACTCATGTTCACTTTTATCCAGACTTTTCCAGGCTTAATGAAAATGAGTATTTAAATCTATTGCATGACATGATTGACTTAAACTTTTAAAAACTGCAGGTTATTTAATGGGAGTTACTTAGCTAGAAAGCCCTTAATCATGACAACAGAATGCAATTTAAGTTATCAGGCMTTTTTTCTCAACTGCTTTTGTTCCATGCTTACTGAATGCTTTTAGGTTTATTATTTTATTGGCAATTCTATCGTTCTCATGTCAGAATAGACAAAAGCTATCAGGGTTTCTTTTGTTCTTAGTATGGTGTTTGCTCTGCTAGAGATGTCTTGTGTCCTTTTGCCTTCAGTTTTTCCTGCTTCTCTAATTTGTCACACTAATAGCCTTTCTCTAGATTTTTTTAATTTTTTTTTTAATAGTTGGTTTCATTTCTATCATAAACCAGACTTTGTTTGACCGCTCTGGACTGTTTTACTGAATAGTAACCCTGTGACTTTTTGGGTGTCAATGAAAACTACTTCAAAATGTTTTAAGTTATTTACAGTCTTTCTCCTTCTACAGATTTTGTTCTGGTTTGTGCAGTAATTGTTTTTAATTTTGAGTAAGGCCCTCTTAAAGGATTGGTGACAAATGTCTAATTTGGTATTTACTCAGTTTAACTTGCTGAACAGAGACTTTCTTTGAGATTTCTCTGTTTTTTTTCATCTTTCACTGTTACCTGTTTCATTGTGTTTATTTGTTTGCTTAGGAAGATTTATGTGACCAAAAAAAAAAAAAAAAAAAACGGTTATGTTTTAACTTTGCAGAAGTTAGTGTCAAGGGATAAACAGAAAGATATCTAAAGTTTGCTGTAAATATTTGAAAACTGGCTAAGAATTGTCATTGATCCTGATATGTTTAGTGGGAGCAGCCTCAGTAACTCATATTTCAGCATTCAAAYGCTGTCCTCTGCTGCTTTTCAAAGACAAGAGGTAAGGATTTGACTTTCATTTCATCCCTTTGGTTGAGAGAGAAATTCATGAATCGTTTGCAAATGAGACTGTAGAGCAGGAAGCCAGAGCTTATCTAATCTCATGGGGAGTGTGTGACCGAACTGAATCCCCAGYCGTGTTATGCCCTTTACGCAACCGAAGGATAGATTGCAACTCAACTTGTRTAGGCCTGACATCTAGGAATTTCTTCCTCACGTGCCCTGAGGTCTTCAAACATACATCCTCCATCCTCTGTGCCCGAGGAGGGGAATCAGAGCGGCTGGGCAATGGGTGAAGGTGACCAAGCAAGGAGGGACTGCGGTAGAAAGCAAGGAGAGCATCGCAGAGCCGTGTGGAGATATCTGTATTGCCAGCTTCGAAAGGAGGCAGCTTTATGACCGAGCTTCAGCTGATCTAAAGCTGCAGTGTGACCTAAAGGCTGTTGCTCACTCCTCGCTTGGGTCAGCTCTTGCAAGGTACCGCAGTGGGTRAGTGGGGTTCCTTCCCCCTTGCTGTGTTAGTCAGCAAGCCCATCTGAGGGCCCACTACCCTCACAGGAAGCCTCATGGGAGGCACAGGGGAATGTGCCCCAACACRAAGACAACCCATGCTGGCCATAGGGCAGCGTTAGCTGGGCTTAAGCTGGTGATGAGACCTGGCTTGGAAAGCTTCTGGCTTATCCCCCAGCGTAAGCCAGTTCAAGGAAATAAAGGAAGAGAAAACTGACCTTCTACAGAGGGATGCTAGTAGCTTTCTGCCTGTTCCGTTCCCTCAACTTGCTCACTGTAGGATCAGGTAGGTTAGTCTGCTGCAAGGCAGGGATGAGGTTGTGTCACCAAGGCAGGATTGAGGAGCGCTATAGAGGGGGCCACAGGTTTCCTGACTTGTTTAGGATGCTAGCAGTGGTTTACAGAAAACTGACTATGAGCAGAACTACAAGTGACGCTGATTGCTGATGCACTTACTCATTGGAGGTGGTGAACCAGCCTGTCCCCTTAAGTGGGAATGTCTKTTTAGCTGAATGCTGATCTGAAGCTATATTTGCTGCTTGGAGATTGTTGGGGATGCTGAATTGAATTTTTTTCCATGAGGATTTGCTACAGTGTTTTTTTTCCACATATGTTAAGTATCAATGGGTCCATGTCACATACTTGTTCTATTCTTGTACTCGGCTGTGCTGTAATCCTTGATTTAATTTCTTGACTGTTTTTCTGAGACAAGCTAGCTATAAATTCACCAAACAGCATCACTTACATTTCATGTGTGTGTCTCGGCAAGTACTCGCTGAGGGAGGCAGAACCTTCCACATGCTGTGTTTGTCTTGTAGAAGTAAGCAGTGCTGCTGTAGCACCAAGCTGAACTAAGGACATTCATCTCTAAAACTGAATCTTCAGAAATCTTTGTGTGGAAGCTTTAAAAAAATTGTTTCATCAAGCTGTTGAACCCTAGTATTCAGCTGTATACATGTTTAATTGCATTTATGAAATACAGCACTTTGAAAATGGCAAAGTGAGTAACTGTTTTAAGTTACCCTCRTGATGACTGACTATTAGTACTGGATCTCTGAGGAATTTTTGTAACGTTCAATGAAAGCTCTGCAGGCTGTTTTATATCACTTGAAAAAGACAGATATTTGAAATACTGATACTATGGATGAAAACACAGTGCAAAACTTCTGGAAAAGAAAGCTGAAAAAGACGTATGTCTGTGTGAATGCAAGTTACTAACTAAAACAAAACTAGATATTTACTTTGCTAGAGGAAGGAGAGTGAGGGAAAGTAACCCTCATGTTTTTAAGATGAGACAATAAGAATTTTAACCTGGCAAATTGCCCCTTTAATATCTACAAACAATTACCACTTTAAAATCTCAAAAGCAATTGCATCACTGAGGTAAGCACAACTAGTATAAAATACATTTATAAACCAGGGAAGTATTCATGTTTCCTGAAAGGCATTTTATTGGGATGTGCTTATGCATAGTTTTAGATTACTTAAAATAAGTTTTGTAAGTGCATAAATATACAAAAAAAAAAAAAAGACATAGGAAACAATTGGAAAGAACTAAGTTTGAGAGGAGGATTTCAGCATGTTTGTGTGGTGCAAGGCTAAACCAATCACCTATGGTGTCAGCACTTTGGATCACTCTTACTGAAAAGTTTTGCTACTACTGGTCACTAAGAAAAACAACCATTTAGTGTGCCATTACTTTTTATGCATACTTTCTGGAAACAAACTGAACGTTTTCCTGTATTTAACAGCTTTCTGTCCAATGTCCTTTCACCATTGGTGTTTGTTGGTGATTAGAGTTTTCATACCGAGAGCTTCATTGCAGAAACTTCTGCTGGTAAATGCCAAAAGCTAGTTTTATTTTAATAACTTTAATAGATGATAGTTTTATATGAAATATACTTATCTGAAAGGGGAGTAAGGGTGTAGTTAGAAGGCACCACAGTGTATGGGGGACTTGTGCTATTTAAATCTGTAAATCCATGAATAGCATGATAAAGTACTTCAACTCACATTTTTCTTAATTTGCCTACACCTCTAAAATAGAAAAAATACTGGTATGTCATATTTATGTTTTTATTTACTGTTTGTTTTTTCACCTGTGCAAAAACTAGGGTGAGAAGGAACTTTGCATCATATTTGAAGCTGCATGTAAGCTTTACAATTGCTAGTGAACACATCTGTCTGTAATACTTGCTGGTGACACTGCAGTTGCAAATGCAAGGCAATCGGGAAGCCTACTAACAAAGCTATTATAAACTAAAAGGTAATATTACCCTTTGATTTAGAGCCATCTAAGCAAGTGGCTAGAAAGCATTCGGTTGCTTATAGACCCTTTGCTTTGAACACCCAGAACTTCCCCTTTACCAGCTGTGCCTTAAACCACATGATCTCTCTGACGTCTGTGCGCAGTGGTGGGATTAAAGGCCTCTCTGGGCATCTCTATTTACCATTGTTACAGAATCACAGAATCTTACATAAATATATAGATCTGCATTGGAGAATATTTAGTTTCAATCACTTTGTGTGATAACTGACTTTTTTTGTAGCTGAAACTTGGTATCAGAGAAGGAATTATTTCATCATGCTTGAAACAGGGCGGGGGGAAGGGTTCTGAAAGCTTTTTGGTTTCTTTTTTTTTAAGGATGCTTTGTCAACTTAAACTGTAGCTTGCTTTGAAAAAATCAGAGTATTATTTCAGGTACTGAATTTTTCCCACAGTCATTTAATTCTGTAGTTAACTTGGAGGTTTTTCGTAAATGGGTCTTCCTTTCGGCTAAGTACATAAAGGATCCATGCAGTAGGACCAAGAAAGGGAAAAGGTGGAACAGGTTATTCATAAAATACTCTGTGATGTGAAGAATGGGGAAGCAGGGACAGSTAACAAAGGGAAGGTGGTTTTGTCACGTCGTGTTCATTTTTGTCTAATTTTATGCTTTACGAGGYGGCAGGGTGAATCCCCAGATAAAACTTGTCTGTTCAAGTGAAATAACAACTGGATAGTATATATCTGCAAGCCAGACATTGGCCTGTAGGGTTTCGATTTGGTTTTTGATTTATAAAATCAGCAGTTAAAATTCAAGYGCAGCTGGTGTCACGCCACCTTCGTGCATGGAAACGCACTCTGGTTTAGATGGCAATTCCTAGTGGATATTAGCTCAGCAGGAGATGTTTCTGGTCCCAGTGAGCCAGCCTAGCAGCTCCCAGTTGCTGAGGTCTCTCGCTCCTGGAGCTGATCGATCCGTCCTGCCCTGGATTTCTGTTGTCCGCCTGGGATTTCYTAGCGAGAGAACAGGGTGGATCAGGATGGCTCCCACTTGATGGCAGGAGACTGTCAATTGCGTTGGCTGTTCTTGGCTGTACCCTATATATTTTTTTTCTGTTCTTTCTATATAAGAAAAAGTTGCTTTTCCCAGGTCTGTAAATGGTAGTGAGAAGGATGATGTAGTCACTTTAGTCTCTGTTACAGTGACTTGCCCTGTTGCAGAGGTGGGTGGCAGCAGCAACAAGGAGTAGGGACAAGAAAGTAGTTCTCTTGATTTTTTTTTTTTTTGAGGATCTTTGTTTAAAAACTTCATTAAAAAGTTAAGTATCTTTAAAGATGTACAATAACTTACATAGCAATGTTAATTGGTTTATTTTTTGTACTCATTCCATGAGTCTTTCTGTTAATGCCGGTTGATGAAGGGCTTGTGTTTGAGGTATATGTGGCATATATAAATATACAGATGAATCTAACTTATTAGYTTCTTGCACTTCTCTCTTAAAAGGAGGGAGAAAAATTGCGAAAGTTTATTAAGAAGCATTGGATCCTGGTAAACGAAGAACAGAGTAAATCAATGAAAAGGCATGAGAAGAAATTCTTGTAAACAAATGTTACACTTATATATCAGAATTTTACATCTAGTGGACTACTGAGGATTAATACTAAAGAGGGTTGTTTTATTATTTAGCTCCATGAAAGAGCATACTTAGATTGGTATAAAGGGTGGTGCAGCATATTCCAGGCATGTCTAACTTTATTTCTATTTTAATAACTCATTGCAACCATAACAAAAAGCTAAAAACGCATAAAACAGTTGCCTGAACYTTATGATTTCCTTGGTTTGCATTAAAAACATAGGAAATAGCATCTTCAGTGAATTATTCCATACTATGTTTATATTTCTGTGTGTCTATTTTCGACCCTGTTAGCAGCCCCCTTTCAGGTGTCTGTTAATGAATGTGGTCAGTGCTCAGGCTTGGGCCCCGCTCGCCTGTGTCCCGYCAAAGGGAAGGCAGCTCCGGGTGCCCGGCCCAGCCTGGAGCCGTGCGGCAGCTGCGGCCTCCGCAGCCCTCCTGGTGGCCCCCGGACTCGTGGACCTGCCACGTCCTCTCGCTAGTCGGAACTGAAGATTTGTGACACGGGAAAGAAGCCGGTCGCGATCATATTGCTTTTTCGTGCATAATTTCTCACATTTTGTTTTCCTCCTGTAAATACCATTCTCACARTTCTCCTTGAAATTATTTCATTTTGGCTTTTCTTTATTGGAAATGATGTTAAGACTTGGATGCTGAGGGGGAAATAAACCCAGTTTTACTTGTGCTTTTAGTTCTGGGGAGAATTAATTGGAAGCTGCAGTACTATTAGTGCTCTGTTTTAGAAGTTGTASTCATGACCACTGCACTTTTATTTTTCCTCTATTTTTCACTTCCACTTGTGCCATCTTATTAATCTTGTTTTCCAAAGCTGGTTCCCTTTTCTCTTGTGTGTCATTATCTCTTTTTTCCAAAACACTTTTTGCTGTCTTATTCTCCCTCTGTCTATTTTTCTCCTCGTGCTTGTCCTCAGTGGCTGATGACAAGCTTGTCCCAGGTGCACGTGGGCACTAAGGGCGCTGCCAGGGTAAGAAGCCAACCTCACGCTTTGGTTTTGGATACCTAGTTGAATACGTTGCCTATGCAGGTATCTCCTGCCACCTTCCAAGCCAACCAGCTCTACCCATTTCCAGAAGAAGCTTTGTTTTCTCTGCCCTGTTGCAGCCTGTTGCCCTTGGATTTCAGTGTGGTTTGGTGAGGACTGGSTCAAATTCACAGTTGGAAGCTGCCACAGTGTTCTTGCCCCCTGCTCCTTCCTTACTTTCACTCTGCTAGTGGCTCTGGAGCTTGTCTTCTCGCAGGGGAAACAAATTCTACTTGGTGTATTGATAGGAGAATCCATTTCTCTGCTCCTTGACAGGGTTTTATTTATTTTTCTCTAAGTCCCCTCTAGTGAGTTGAGTTGGCTCCCAGTGATCACAGAACTGGCTTGAGGTGAGYGGTGCAAACACGGAGCCAAGAGCAGCGGGAGCGGGAGCCTGCAGAAATGATCCTGCCTTTGTACCATCGGGAACCTGTACAGACAGTTTGAGTCACCCTGGAAATGGCTCCACAAAATAGGTTARAATCAGGAAGAAGTTTAGTATTTGCAACCTGTTTATTCTAAGTCGATAAATCAGGCCTTGTCCCTGCCATTTTCTCTGCAGTTTTCCTGCAGTTCCCTGGGCTATAAGGGGCAGAAAGACAAAGGTTTGAATTTCAGTGAGGCTTGTTTCTTTYTTTCTTGTTTAATTAAGAGTAGCTGTTAAGATTGGTTTCAGTGAKGGATCATGATTTTAAAATTAATTTTTCTCAGAATAAATCATTTTCAGCATTCAAGGAAATTGTTTTGACACTATGATGGAAAACTCTTGAACCCATTTGTAAAGATAAATATTCTAGTCTCAAAATATTATACTGAGATTTATCAGGAGTCTTTCAACCTTTTCCTTTTTTTAAAACCTTATATCAGTTTAGGAACTTTTACCATGTTCGTGGGGGAGGGGAAAAAAAGCTGTGAGGATATATGTTTTAGAGGCAATTCAACTGCATCTTTTTATCTGGAAAAGAATGTCTTTTGTCTTCCTGTAAGAATGCAGAGGACAAGTGGTGACACTGCAGCGTTTTGCCAAAGGCCTGGGCACCAYGAGCGATCGCTGGCCCTCGGTGTTCTTGCAGTCTCGGGTGTCTGTAGTAACGAGCAAGGGGCCTGGACTGGCCCTTCCAGATGCAGCGGTGGCTCTTTCGGGGAGCACAAGGGCAGCTTAGAGCTCTGCCCACACACCCCTTACCCTGCCCTGAAGCATCACACTTGCTAATAATGCACAGAGACCCTGTGTGTTCTATCTTGTGTTCTGCAAAGAGCGATATCTTACATACTAAGCTTTCCTGACACCTTTTCTTTGGCCAGTTTTATATTTAAGGGTTTTTTTTTTCTAGCCTTTCTGTGGTGGTATTATTTTAAGGAATAGCAAATCTTACACAGACTTCTGTGTTTTGCTGAATGTTTTGTCTTTCTCAACCTTTTGTCTCATGAAAATAAGAGTATATTTGTTTTTAGGGACTAAAMCTGTTCTATTTTTCTCAAGTGTTGTCAAGAGCCATGAGCTCTCTTTTTGCATGTGTATTTATGTGTTAGAAAGCAGATAATTATTTATCACAGGAAACCCCCCAGGTTTTGATGCAAGGAGGATTCCGAACTGTGTAGATGGCATCAGAATCACTGGATTAACATTTTGCATGTTAAAAAAAAGGTTACTTATGCAGCATACAAAGGGGATAGTGTAAGTATTATGATACCGCCGCTTCTTTTTTGTCCTGTGCTTTTTTTTTCCTGTTGTATTCCTATTATTAGGACTCTAGAGACGTAGCCTGAAAATCCCGGTAGGGACAGGGCGATTGTCTAGTGGCGTCAGACCTAAAAATGTCCTGCAAATGAAACATCCCATCTGTTGGGGAATTGCAAAGCAGGGGGCTTGCGTGGATAAGCGCCGCTTTTTGTTAGGCTTATTTATTTGGAAAATAACRTAGATGCCTGTTATATATCCTTGTAGTATAATGTTTGGATGGAATTATGTCACTTTAATGCATAGGCCGTTATCTGAAAGAGTTACCATGCACATTATAAAATTGTGATGGTGACTGGTATCAATTCTCACTGTTTTACAAAGCAGCACAAAGGTTTTCTGGTATTTTAAGTGTAGGCTTTTTGTTTTGTTTCAAACATGGCTTGAAACAGATGAATGTGCACAGGGGTTTTGGGCTTATGAGCAATTTTGGTGTCTGTACAGATCTTATTTACATAATAGACATAATAGAATTGAAATCCTCATATGTTTTGGCCATTTTTCAAATCCCTGTTTTACTGCTGCGTTCTTGGTACTAATTCTATTTTTTTTTTTTAATTTAGACCATTGCAGTCTTTGAGACTGTGCTTGCTTAGGCTAATTGCATTTGCAGATCTTGCCTACTTTCAGGTCATACTTCCAGTAAAGTGGTGCAGTCATTTTGCTACATACTTTTTTTTYCTGTTTCTTTCCTTCTAAATAACTACAGAAATCATCAGTAGAATTTGACTTCTGGCTAAATAGAAAGAATTAGTCTGTTTTTCCCTTTGTACAACAGATAACAGATTCAGAAAAAAAGATAGTTAAACAAGTTTATATTGCAGTATGGGAAATTATTGCTTTAAATCTCAGATCCTTAGAAAAGAACCTAGCTTGAGTTTCCTAAACAGTCTTAAACTTCTGGGGTCATGTTGTGCATGGAGTGACCTGCGCTGATGGGAGCTGCTGCAGCTCGGGCATTGCCGGAGGCCCCCGGAAGGCGCTTTGTGATCCCACTTGTGGCACCACCATAGGGGCTTCTGAAGGGTAATTTTGACTTGGGTGACCTTAGGAATTTGTGTCCAAATGCATGTCAGAGCCTTGCTCTGCTTTTCTGGAGCACCTTGTAAACTATTTMTTTAAAAAGTGAAGAGCAGCTGGAACTCCTCAGCAAATCCAAAGAGATCTTTTTTCACAATAACCCACTCGTTATAAAACTACATTCAATGATGTTGAAGACTGTGGGGACTGAGGATCTTCCAGAATTTGGGGAATTATTTTAGTTATTTTTAAATGTAAAACAGAAAATAAGTTTGGTTCCTGTTTTTACTCATCGGGAAACAAAATGCATTCTTGGTTTGTTCTTTTTGGGCGTTTTTATACTTGTTGCTAAATACAACATAGGCATGACCTAGGGTGGGGGGAGTGTATCTTGTTATTTCATGTCGAGCAGTCATATGTGTCATCTCAAAATACAGGTTTTCTTTTTAAATGACTGTGTGCTATGTGAAAGGTGAAAGTCTTAGCTTAAAAGAGTAGATATAAAAACTAACCATACAAAATGAGATGAAAGAGCAGCTTTTACAAAAAGAAAGAGTTAAGGATACTTTATAGATGCCCTGAAGTGTGGTAAAAGTAGTAAATAAGATGTAGGAGAGGCTGATTAAATATTAGATGTTGATTTGAATTCAGATAATATTCATGATTTGAATTCAGATAATATTSATGTATTACTGTATAATAATATTGCTTTCTCAGTAAACCTATTGAGAAAGCATTAGCAACTTAAGGCTGTGGGTTCTTGCTTCCTTTAGGCTGTATACAGTTTCTAAAAGGGCAGCTCTTGATTTGCTAGCATGGGCTTGGGGAGAGTATAGGCTTGGTTTATGTCTGCTTAAGAGGATCAGGAAAACGCAGCCTAAGAGCAGCCTTTCCTGGTAAATTGTCTACCCAAGAACAACTCAACTGTTTCAGTTTGCTCCTCGGAGTTTGGGGTAACAGAAAGACAGATTTTTTTCCCTTTGGACAGCTGACTAAGGCTGAGAACTGTTGACTTAATTACGTGCTCCTCAGGGCCTTCCAGGACAGCGAGTTTCCTCTGCCTTGGCCTCTGGCTGCTTCCTTCATCTGCCCTTGCTTCTCAGCATCTCAGCGCTACAATTTACTCTGCWAATTCCTTGTGCACTTGTGCAGTGCGGTGCGAGGTGAACACAGACTGTATAAATTCCAGTTTCTTTGTGAATATGACGAGAAAGGATATTACATGAAACAATACAGAATTTAGCATGCAGAATACAGAATTTAGTATTTTAAACTTCATTTTTCAACTGAATTGGCATTTTCTGTTCAGTACTGTTTTCGTCTTTACTCCAGACACAGGATAAGCCAGGATGTTAACTGGGAAAAAAAGTGTGTGGGTGGTGGTGTTTGTTTTTTTTTTTTTTTTTTTTTTTTTTCTCCTTAAGCTATAGCTGCCTTCAAATACAAAAAGAGACTGTGTTTCCAGAAAGCAAGTGGATCAGTTATAATATGATTTGGATGACAACGGATGCCCTGGTACATTTGTAGTTGGCCATTCTGTATAGATGGCAACAGAGCAGCCCTGCTCCTGGACTGGTAAAGTTTAATTGCTTAATCTAGTTAACTTTTCAGGCTTACAAACAATGAAAATAAGCAGCATCACAGCAGGCATTGTGGTAGAGAAAAGAGACACCCTATTTGTTGATATTTAGTACTATGTAAAATTGAAATATTTTTGTCATGAAAAGTAAGCTTAAAAGATTCATTTTGAAATTAAAACTTATGCCTTCTTTAGGATAAGTGACTTATATGTATATATAAGTTTTAATTTCCCTTATGCCTTCTTTAGGATAAGTGACTTATATGTATATATAAGGGAAATAAAGATCTTAAATTATGTTTTCCTTATTTGTGGAAGCTTCACAAATGTCAGAAGCTAGTGGTTCTTAAGTGTTATATGGGCCACTTGCTCTTTTTATGGTTTTGTGAGGTGAGTAGTTCTGCAGAATAAAGAAACTGAACAAAAGTGAACCCTCGGTGGCAAGGCTTTTCTCCAGTCTCTTCATGTGTGCATCTTCCTACCGAGTAGGATGTTTTCCTTTCTTTCTAGATGAGTATTTCAAAAAGAACTATGTATACACTGTATATGTGTGTGTGTGTGTATATATATTCATACATATGTTATATATATACACACACATATATATAAATTTTAGTGTTTAAGTACAAAACAGCAAATGAGTTGAAAATGGAAATAGGCGTCTTTTAGCTGGGTGTATATTTGGTTGCTAAATTTCAATATTCGGCACCTGATTTCTGCTAATATTCTGCAGAATCCCAGAATGGCTGAGGTTGGAAGGGACCTCTAGAGATCATCTAGTCCAACCCCCTGCTCCAGCAGGGACACCCAGAACATCCACATAGTAAAATGGCAGAAAAGTCAGTCATTGACTTTAAGTGAAAGTTGGAGCATTCCCTAAGGTTTCCTAAAGAAAATGTTTTCTGGAGTAAGTTAAGGAAACAGCTTCTGTCCATTTGAATGTGCTTTGGCATAANCACAGGGCGGCATCCAGGCGGGTTGGGAAGATCTCCAGAGAAGGAGACTCCACAGCCTCCCTGGGCAGCCTGTGCCAGGGCTCTGTCACCCTCACAGTGAAGAAGTTCCTCCTCACCTGGAGATAGAACTTGCTGTGTTTCAACTTGTACCTGTTGTCCCTTGTCCTGTCCCTGGCCCCCACTGAGAAGAGTTTGGCACCATCTTCTTTACATTCTGTCCTCAGAAACTTGTACATACTGATCAGATCCCTTCTCAACCTTCTTAATCTCCAACAGATCAGCCCCTAATCTGTGCTGGCCTTGCAGAATGTGAGGTGGCAACCCAGGCAGGGAGTGGTGACCTGCTCCCAAAGAGCACACCAGCCCGTACAGAAACCCCCTGCTTAAATCTACAATAATCTCCCCCCCATCCAAATCACAGACCAGTTAGAAAATGTGCTTGAAAGTCATGACAGGCATAACTGTAATTTATGCCATTCTATTTTAAGGAATTAAAGTTGATTGAGGAAAACAAAGCGTTTTTTCCTCATCTCTTTCAAAAGTAGATTCTGTTTTTCCTGCTGTGAAGTGTTCCTGATGTGGCAGGTTTCTTATCATTATAGATGAGGAATGCAAGTAGTGTGGAGAGACCTGCTTGGGTCCTTCCCAGGAGCTGCGCCGCTTCTCTGTGGGCTAAATGCATAAGCGCCTGCAGTTTGAAATGAAGATCCAGGCCTAGCAATTAGCTTCCAGACAGAGATAATGCTTTAAACTTTGTCGTTACTATTAAGTGCAGGCTTAAATTATTAAGTGCAAGCTTTAAACTTTTTTGTTACTATTTTAAGCACAAGCTTATGGGATGATAGAAAATGAAGTAAAAGAGGATACAAAAAAAGGCATTTTTATCTATTGAAATACAAGATTAAGATAGATTTGCTTACTTAAAATATGTATGTAAGCAGTGGGGGGAAAAGATAGTTAAAATAGCTTGTCTGTGTTTAAAAAATGGCTTTTCTTTGCATTCTCTTCTTAGGCTGAAATCTTAGTTTAATTTGGAGGGAAAACTCATGTTAAATATCTGGCAGTTTAGCAAATTTTCACATTGAGTCTTTGTTTTTCAGCTTTTTTTTTTTCCTTTTATATTTGTTTCTTAAGATATTCTCTGTATTATTTCCTAATGTTTTCTAATCCTTTGTAAGTCTAAAAATTTGAATTTCCTTAAAAGGATTTCTAATATGTGAATTTTTCATTAAATTTTTTATTGCTATTAAATTTGATTTTAACACACTTTATTAGTGCAAAAATGTAATACTTCATGAAGAAAAATTCGCCTGCTTCTGACTTTATTGGCACTCTAGAATGTGCATGGGATCCTTGCATGGAACAGATACAGACACAATTGATTTAAGTTACTTGGTTCTGAAACTGATGCAGAGTTTGGGAGTTTGCAGCTAGACTCTGTTCTTGGTGGTTTCATCTGGAAGTGCTATTGCCTAGTACGTTATAGACTTCTAGTAACTGTTGTTTCAGTAAGTTGAAATTAGCTATTTAAAATGTGCTTTCCAAATAGAATTGATTGTTGGCTTTTTGTCTCTTGAAAAAAAAAAAAGAAATATAATGCACATGATTTTATTATGCTAGAAAATAACTGATTGGATTAACTATGAGCAGACATTGGCAATGCATCGTGTCCACACATCTGTGCTGACTAAACTCTCATTGAGGGCCGGGGACACCTGCGTTCGCTTGTTCACTGTGGGCTGGGTTGGTTGGGCCCTGGTTAACGTTGTCACTGCAAATTGGGTTCTGCTTTGGCCGCCTGACCAAGGCTCAGCCACATAGAAATTACTGGTTTTTTTCTGCTTGGGACTGACTGCTTCTTTTCCAGAAGTAATGGCACACATGAGAGTGTGAGGAATGGGAGACCCGGTCACTTGGGCAAGGAGTTCTCCTCCCCAGTGCTAACGTAATAAAGCTCATAGTCGCCTGAAGGTAGGACTCGGGCCGGCGGGGGAGTTTGCCCTGTAGGAAAGAAAATTGTGGGGACTTGGCCTTGACTTCTGTCAAGTTAGGTGTATTGGAACATGGTTGTCTGGGCTCAGATTATTATTTTTTTATTCCGAATTATAAAACATCCGCATAGTAAAATGGCAGAAAACTCAGTCACTGACTTTCACTTAAAGTTGGAGCATTCCCTAAGGTTTCCTAAAGAAAATGTTTTCTGGAGTAAGTTAAGGAAACAGCTTCTGTCCATTTGAATGTGCTTTGGCATAAAGTGAGTGAATGAGCTGCTATCTACAAAGAAGTTGCATGTTTCACTAAAATCAATAGAAATGCACATTTCTGAGCTTTAAGTGGAGGAGTTTCTCTCATTCTTTACGCTAGTTTTCTACTTCTCGTGTTTGATCCACAGAGGTAATCAACCAGTATTTGTAGTTTGTAAATAATTTTGTAGGAACTAATAAACTCATTTGTTGTGGCATTCCTGACACAGTTTCCTTAATTCCTGAAGGCACGTGGTTGGTAAAGGAAATGGTACGTTATTGCCCTAGTAATATTAGGATTTTAATGTAAAAAATCAGCAAGGGAAGCCGTGTGCTGCCCTTCATCAAAAGAATCAAGTACGCAAGGAGCAATATCCATAAAGGGGTTGGATAGCGAAGCTGTTTATTTCTGGGATGAGCAGAGTGTCACAATCTGTTTTTTACATTTAGTGCCAAGAGACTGGTTAACGTATAGATTGTCTCTGGGGCTGATCATGGAGTTGAAGAAGAAATAAAATACAAAAAGCAGGTTCCAGCAATTGTTTTTAAGTGTTCCCAGCTRCTCTTGGTTTTACAGATAGTATTCAACTGCGCACACCGATGAGCTATAATGTTTGTTTGTAGTAASAGAGTATGATGAGATTTAGTCAATGTACAGCCAGTGGCTTTTCTTAGCTGTGTTTTTCTGTGTTGGGTTTATTGAATATTGCAGTTACTTTTGGCTAGCACTCCAAAGAGCACGGCATAGGATTYGGCAGAGCTGCTGCAAATGGCATCATCTAGAAGATGTTGGAAATGCAGCACGGGCCACTGTGTTCCCTGATATACAGGGTGCAAAACCCTGTCACTGACCACCCTCACATTCAGGTGGCCTTTAGGTGCTTTGTAGTGCCTTGAACTGAGTACTCTCTTATTAGTAAGTAAAATTAAGGGCTTTATTTTTCTTTTTTTTTTTCCACAAGAACCTTCGCTGTTGTTGAATCTGATGTTCTAATAGTGAATTTTTCCTTTTTAGGAACTCAAGCCTCAGAGCCATTACAACCATGGATACAGTGAATCTCTCGGGCGGAAGAGCCACATTGATGATTACAGCACTTGGGACATTGTCAAAGCCACACAGTAAGTTCATTTTTGTTGAACATTAGGTTTATCTGTGTTTGTAGTAGTTGAAAAAAACAGTAAAATGAATATTTTATGTAAAATTTAAGTTTACATTTGCAGTTTCTAAACTGATTTTCACGTTACTGTTACAAGCTTTGTATAAAACGTGGGAATAATTGTTATAATTTGTAAATATAGGTGGCTGCTGGGCGAATGGTTGACAGAGACACTAGTTTTTACTCGAGTTTGGAATGGTGTTTAGAGGTGTAAGGTGTATGGTTAAGAGGTAAAAGGGTAAAATGAATCTACGGACCTGGGGGCTTCTTTAATTGTGTCCTCATTTGTGGCTTGGAAAAAATGCTTCTGTGTGTAGTTTTCTTCATCATTTATAATTCTAATGCTTCAGGGTTGCTGTCAGAATGAATTTACTGCTGCGGAAGGACTGTAGGACTTGAAATAACTCTAATGAATAATTGTGGTTTTTTATGGAGATTAATTAAATAGGTTTATTTCCCGTCCAGTCATGTAGTACATGTTAACGCACAAGATTTCAGTAAGGGTTATCATGGCAGCAGTTTTCAGTTTGCCATTGGCAACCACCACAGTGACTTCTCTTCAGCCAGTTGAAATGATAGGCTCATCTGTAAGGTACTTTTTTTTTTTTTTTTTTTTTTTTTTTTTAACAGTAACTGAATGCTTATGTTTTGTATATTGCTAAAGTATTTACCTTACTCAATTTTCTTTCTAAAAGCTAATTTCTCCAACTAAAAGCCCCTCTGCAGCTTTGTATTAGACACAGGCCCTATTTAGATGTAGGAAATATGTGCTTTTTTTCTTTTTTTTTTGTTTTTAAATTGTTAAGAATTACGCTGCCTGGAGCAGATGTTAGGACTGATTCCACAGTTGTTGCTATAAAGACYTCAGTAGTAACACTGCAAACCGTACCTCAGTAGGGGCATTCCAGACATGGAAATATTGGCCTATTGTTAGATTAGCTGCTKCTTATAGACATGCAAATATGTCACAAGGAACTCCTGGTTACCTACTTCTGTTTTTATTACAATTGTAGCATATTCTAGATTCAGCCCTAAAACACAAGTGTCTGTTATCCCTCMCGTTGTGCTGATCTGCCCTCCCAGTACTTAGAATTCATTTCTGTTGTCGTCTAGTGAGGGTCGAGGCCTGGAAGTCACTTAGGCTGCCTCATAATCTTCTAAGGATGTTGGACTGGTGATTTACCTCCCCCTCTGTAAGATAAGGCTATAGTTTTATTTCACAGTGAAAGGTAGCTGATAGTAGGGAATATGATGAACTTAGATTAGCGACACCCCTTGGAACCTTCCTGAGTAGAAGGAAATTCCCCTTTTACTTGAAACACTGACAAGAATTTGATGATCATGTTTTACAAAGCAGGATGACCTTCACCGTTGATGAGGGAAAAATGTATATCCTATCTCTCACCTGAACCGCAGTCAACAAACTGGTCTGCCTCATCCAAAAATCTTCTCCTTCTGCTTGAAATGTTGAGTTTATAGATTACAGAGACATAAGCAATGTTATTAAAATACTGTATTTGCTTTTTCTGTCCTTCAGTAGCAGGAAAGGATAGGAGTTTGCAAGCTCTGTGTCTGCTTCCAGGAAAACTTGCCTGTTTTTGGTTTCGTACCTTGTTCCACTCTTCATGTGGTTAATCTTTGTAATGTGAGGATTAGACCCTTATTAAATTAACATGCTCATACACTGAGCTGCAAATCTAATAATGACTTTTACAATCAAATTAAGGCTTTGTTTGGAAATGAGCAGCTCAGCTGATCCTCTTGTTGCAAAGCATTCAGCTGCGTGTCTCTATTCCCCGCCCTGCRTTCCGTGCTAAGTGTCTTCAGAGCTCCCACACTGGGTATGTTTGGACTGCTACCAAGAGTATCCTCTGTCTTTTGATTTTGGAGAAACTTGTGGAGTAAAAATGATAGTGCAGAGTTTATTTAATTTGTAT
Organism: Nothoprocta perdicaria; assembly: GCF_003342845.1. NCBI lineage: Eukaryota > Metazoa > Chordata > Aves > Tinamiformes > Tinamidae > Nothoprocta > Nothoprocta perdicaria. Next base: position 969,678 of record NW_020455328.1, read on the forward strand.
CAATATAGCTAATCCAGTTAAAAGTATCCTTTATAATATGGAATTAAAAGTACTAGTAGTAATACTAGGTGTTCTGCCTGCAGATGTTAGAGTATACGTGTAATCTCTTGGCATCCCGTGTTCAGTAATAACAAAACTGTTCAGCTCATACAGAGTTTCCTGTGCACTTTGAGAGCAGAACTGGGCCATTTGCTTACATGCATCTGAAATGAATTTTCAAAGCGACAGTGTGAAGTGAGTCGTGTCRCCTTCGCCGCTGCAGCGGAGGAACCTTCGATGTTGACTGATCCCCTGTCAGTGCTTCACTCCTGGCTGCATGGGAAGCCTTCAGCTTCTTGTGTGTCTTCCTGACTGCTCAGCTTGGAGCGATGACGTGAGGGAGCAGCGCCTGCTCGTAGTGAACTTGAGCAAATTCCCACTCTGAAAATGTCTTAATCATTGTGAACATTACTGTTAAACATTAATGATATTAATCAAGGCTTTCATGCATTCTTCAGCATTGATTCCTCATACTTGAGTACTAGGGCACTGAGAATTTATTGCAAAGGTAGCTTTTCTGTCACTGTTCTTAATCCACTGAGATCCTTCAAGATGAGGCTTGTGAAATAGTGCGACCCAAAATGAAATGTGCTGTGCTTTGCTCGGGAGAAAAAAAAACAAATCTTCAACAGGTTTGAGAGGGTTTCTTTTTCCCCCTCTTCCATTTCTCACCATTTGGGAGTAGCTGGTAGGCAGCAGAACAGTGAGTAATTCCAGTCAGTTCAAAACGACAAAGTTGCTCCCAGCTTCTTCATGGTCAGCAGAGGGGTCTGTCATGTTCTGATCCAAGCGAATGGACAGGCCAAAGCTTTGGGACTGGCTCTTTGAGCAGGGATGATGAACATGCCCCAGCCCAAAGTGACGTATCTCCGAAATTTGCACAGAGTGGTGATTTTGTCAGGGGTAGTGGCATACCTCAAACTAGCTCGACAGCGGTGGTTATTTTGAAACGCATGCAACTGCCCAGCTCCTCAGGCTTCCTCTTGTTCAAGGTTCATTTGGTGGCTCCAGCGAGTTACTGCTTTGCTGCTGCAGATAAAGCTGTCCTAGGCTTTGCGTGTTCCTTCGTAAGGGTGTGTGAAGGGTGTGTGTTGGTATCTGACCACCATCATTCATGGGGACAGGGCTTCCAAAGATGGATCTGAGGGTGGTTTTTGGGTGGGGTGAGGAGGGCACGGTGAGGACGGAGGTTACTGTTTTTCAGTTGTCAACAGCAAACTGCTTCCAGGAACAGAAGGAATTCACTAAATTCCTTTTAACCATTTTTTTAAAAGCAATTCTCATCTGTCTYGATCCTTAAGCCCTCTTATGACAGCTTAATAAATGGAGCAGCATTAAATTATGCCTGGCATCTTGCATCTCCTTCAATCATGGGGCCTTAAGTTCTGGACTGAACAGCAAGCTGCTAGCAGGAGAAGCCGGCAGCGACTGACAAATCCCTCGGTAGCCGGTGTCGGGGTAGCAGCCGGGTGCAGTTTGCCCCCGGAACGGCCCTTGCAGCGCCTGGCAGAGCTGCCCGGTGGCTCCGCGCGGCCGGCAGCGACCGCCTCCTGCGCGGCCGCGTGGGCTGCCCCGAGCGCAAAGCAGACAACGCGGCCSCGGGGCTTCCCCGCGGGGCCCTTTGCCTGCCCCTGCGCAGCAGCGCGGCGCAGCAAAGATATAGCCAGGCTCGAGCGTTCACTTGTTCTTGCCTGCAAACACTGATGTTATTTCGGGACCTGGAGCATCTGCTCTGTGAGGAACGGCTGAGGGAGCTGGGCCTGTGTAGCCTAAGGAAGAGAAGGCTGAAGGAGGATCTGATCAGTGGTGGCCACTGATAGAACTAGAGGAAACAGCCACAGACTGAAGCACCCCAAGTTCCACAGGAACTTAAGGAAAAATTCCTTGACAGTGAGGGTGATAGAGCCCTGGCACAGGCTGCCCAGAGAGGTTGCGGAGTCTCCTTCTCTGGAGATCTTCAACACCTGCTTGGACACAGCCCTGTGCCCCATTCTCTAGGTGATCCTGCGTGTGCAGGGCAGTTGGACTGCATGGTCTATAAAAGTTCCCTTCCAGCCTTAACCRTTCCATGATTCTGAGTTTTGCACACATATCAGTTTCCTATTTGAGACTCGATATCCCTGTGGCTGGTACAGACATTCAAAGCAGTTGCTTTTCCACATTGCTTATATTGCCACTAAAAATGGGTGGTAAAACAGTGTGAACATCAAGGCAGGTGTTATTAAATGTTGGTCTTGCATTAGATGCTTAAGTGATGTTTATGCTTCCTAAATTGTCTTGACTTTCAGTTACAGGCAAACTTGGTTTTTAATAAGAATTGTTCACTTTTGAATAGTCCTTTTTCATTAAAAGTTGAAATTTGTTGTTTAAAGAARGCACAATTTTGAAAGGGTTTTATAGAAAAAAGAAAACAGTACTCACAAATCRAGCAAACCGTTATTGCTTTGTTATCAGGGAAAAAAAGAAGAGCTTGAGATCTGTTATGTTTGCAACTGATGTGATAACGTTGTGGATTGCTTAGGGAGTTGCTGATCAGTCATTTGCCTAAGTGGTTCTGGCCTTCAAGGGAAAGACGAGAGGAAGAGAGGTGGAAAAATAAAWGGAAGCGCCTTGCTGGAAAGAGAGAGTTTTTGTTTCCACAAAGCATCCGATCTGCTGCTCTGTCTTTTGTCTTGCTCTGCTGTATGGTTTGTTATGGAGACAAAATCTGCAGAATTTTGAATCGGTTAATACAGTTTTTGGTGACAGAAACTTCCTTCACCAAAATGTGATGTTTATGCTGTCTCTCTCTTCTGCCAAGGTGTATGCATCTTGCTCATAATTGTGATGATTGCTTATCTTTTTTTATTATTATTATTATTTTTAATCCAAGGTAACATCTTTGAAAAATCTTGTTTCCTTCTTCCAGGTATGGAATATATGAGCGATGTCGAGAGTTGGTAGAAGCAGGTTATGATGTACGGCAACCAGACAAAGAAAATGTGACACTTCTCCATTGGGCTGCCATCAACAACAGGATAGATTTGGTGAAGTATGTATTACACTTTTACTTAAACATCAACTGTGTCCTTCACGTTTGTCACATTTGTATTTCTTTATGGTATTACTTTTTTCTTTCTTTTTTTTTTCCTTGAAATTCAGGGAGAGGAACATAGGATACCTAATCTCCATCTCACAATGTGATGCTGTAGTAAACAGAAATAAAACGTATTAAATGCCCAGAAGTCAAATTCAAACGATTTTTCTTCAGATGAGCTAGATCTGTGAAAGAGCTGTGTGCAGTTTACTTATCTGTGCTATGGAAGACTCRCTGTAATACTAAATTTCCCTTTGAGGGAAGGAAAATCTGATGCACAATGGTAGTGAATTTTTYAAGAAGTAATAAGAATATGGTACAAAGATACGTTGTAATTAATTCATGTTTTTGTCCTTATCATGTCAAGTCCTGACTTAACTTCTTTGTATTTTTACAAACAGGCTTACTACCATAGGCAATGCTATAACACCTCTCTTTTTAGGGAATAAAAAAATTCTTTAGATGTGGGAGCTGTGGGTTTTTTTCTTCTCTGTTTATAAAATCCAGAACATTATATTCTGAGGTTATGCTTTAAAGTGTATTATCTTTGAGAGCCCTAAGAACTTAAATCCTGTGAAAGGATAATTCTTAGTATTTGMTGTTTTGCAAATCAAGAAAATGAATTGAATGTCATCCTTTTCTTGTAACATTARCAAAATGACAAAGTGAGTGTGTCCAATTAAACCCCGATAAGAAATATTCTTGAGGTTTGACAAACTGCATGCTTTGGCTCAGTCGAGTTTTCAGAACTTCACTACTTCACTAACACTGTATTTAATTTGCAGCTCTTTTGTTAAACTGTTGTTTTAGGGCCATTATTCACAGGGTAAAATCACAGCAAGTTTTAAATTCGTTATTAGTCTTCTGTTGTAGCTTAACTTCTGATAGAAGTGTGCAAGTATTTTGTGTCYTGTCATACAGTCCTTTTTCCTCCAAGCTTGTTGTTAACAGAACTGTTTGTTGCAGTTGTTATATTGTAAATAGAGGTGGTTGAAAGTCACCTTTGCATTTGAGTAAATGGAAGTCTGTTTTCAAATCTATGGCTGAATTTCACGTTTGTTCCTTATTATATAATAGAGATGCCTTCACTTCCATTTGACCATTGGAAACTTAAAAACTTTTGAGACTTTTCTATTCAGCCTAACTGTAAGGGTCCCAGCCATTTCTTTTTTTTTTTTTTTTTAAAGCTTTTCAATACCTTCTGCTGGCAGTTGAATTGAGATGTTGATAAACCTGCTATGCTTAACTCTTTCTATTTCTTCAGTAGTGTGGCAGGGATGTTGTCCCCTTCCAGTGTGTTTCTGGCAGCGTTGCACGCTGCAGTGCAGCTTCTTGCTACCTGCTGGAGTGCAACATGCTGCTTCCTCTGCTTGGACTGCCGATGTGCTCGGCTGCTTCTCAAATTCTTCTCTGCTGAGAGGGCTCTGAGCTGCCCTGTCTTCAGGGGGTCTCGATTTATCTTAGCTTTTCTCACAGAGTGTCATAGAATCATAGAATGCCAAAGGTTGGAAGGGACCTCAGAGGTCATCGAGTCCAACCCCCCTGCTCATGCAGGGTCACCTAGAGCACGTGGCACAGGGCTGCATCCAAGCGGGTTTTAAAGATCTCCAAAGAAGGAGACTCCACAACCTCTCTGGGCAGCCTGTGCCAGTGCTTTGTCACCCTCACAGTGAAGAAATGCTTCCTTAAGTTCCTGTGGAACTTCCAATGCTTCAGTTTGAAGCCATTTCCTCTAGTCCTATCCCTGCCCACCACTGAAAAGAGGCCGCCCCCCTCCTCCTCACTGCCTCCCTTGAGGTATTTATACACGCTGATCAGGTCCCCCCTCAGCCTCCTCTTCTCCAGGCTGAACAGGCCCAGCTCTCTCAGCCTTTGCTCATAGGGCAGRTGTTCCAGGCCTCTGATCATCCTGGTAGCCCTGCGCTGGACTCTCTCCAGCAGCTCCACATCCCTCTTGTACTGGGGAGCCCAGAACTGGACGCAGTACTCCAGATGTGGCCTCACCAGGGCTGAGTAGAGGGGGATGATCACTTCCCTCGACCTGCTGGAGACGCTTTTCTTAATGCACCCCAGGATCCCGTTGGCCTTCTTGGCCACCAGGGCACACTGCTGCCTCATGGTCAACTTGTCGTCCACCATGACACCCAGGTCCCTCTCTGTGGGGCTGCTCTCCAGCAGGTCCACCCCTAATCTGTACTGGTGTCCAGGGTTATTCCTCTCCAAGTGCAGGACCCTGCACTTGCCCTTGTTGAACCTCATGAGGTTTCTCGCCGCCCAGTCCTCCAGTCTGTCCAGGTCCCTCTGGATGGCAGCACAGCCCTCAGGGCTATCAGCTACTCCACCCAGTTTGGTATCGTCGGCAAACTTGCTGAGGGAGCACTCCAGCCCTTCATCCAGGTCGTTAATGAATAAGTTGAACAGGACCGGACCGAGAACTGACCCCTGGGGGACACCACTAAGTACAGGCCTCCAGCTGGACTCCGCACCATTGACAACCACTCTCTGCACCCTGCCATCGAGCCAATTCCTAATCCACCTCCCCGTCCACACATCTATCCCACACCTTTGGAGCTTGCCCAGGAGGATGCTGTGAGGGACAGTGTCAAAAGCCTTGCTCAAATCCAGATAGAYSACATCYACCGCTCTGCCCTCATCTATCCAGCTAGATATTCCTTCGTAGAAGGTGATCAGGTTAGTCAAGCAGGATTTCCCCTTGGTGAATCCATGCTGGCTACTCCTGAGYACCTTCTTCTCCTCCATGTGTCTGGAGAGAGCAGACAGGATGAGCTGCTCCACCACTTTCCCAGGGATGGAGGTGAGGCTCACCGGCCTGTAGTTACTCGGGTCCTCTTTCTTGCCTTTTTTGAAGACCGGAGTGATGTTGGCTTTCTTCCAGTCCTCCGGCACCTCCCCCGTTCTCCAGGACCTTTGAAAGATGATGGCGAGCGGCTCGGCTAGGACATCTGCCAGTTCCCGCAACACTCTGGGGTGCATCTCATCAGGGCCCATGGATTTGTGGGTGTCGAGGCTCCCTAGATGCTCCCTGACCCACTCTTCCTCTACCCAGGGCAAGCCTTCCTCTCCCTGGCTCTCTTCGTGTGTCCCTAGGGCCTGGGATTCTAAAGGGCTGCCCCTGACAAACACAGAACAAACACAGAAGCAAAGGCAGCATTCAGCAGCAATGTCCTTTTTTTTCCCTGAGACACTGGATTTTTCTGTTTCCTCAGAAAGAAATGGTTCTTTTTCTTACTTGATTTTGTAATGTCTCTTCCCAAATTTGCAGCGTGCCCCACAGTGGGCAGCCCCATTAAGTGCACTGACTGGTGAGCTTCCYCTGAGGGACAGTGTGGGTGCAGGTACCCTGCCCTCCTGGCCCCACATCAGAGTCCTGAGCATAGAAGGCTGACCTAGAGAGGCAGCTTCGYGGCTCCTCTGTGGAGGGCCCAGACCTAGGAAGAGACTTCTTTTTACTAATCCTGGCCRTTGTGGGACTTCATGCTTCAGTCTGGAGCAGTGAAGCCCTTGGCAGGACACTTTCTTGTTGAGAAATGGCCRCCAAAACTCTGTAACATATCATAGTTTCATCACAAAACGGATCCATTATTTTGCTTCTGGCGCAAATGGGCCTTGTTCTCTCTCGAGTTACTCAGCTGACTGCATTTCACCATGCCATTGGTTCGAAGTTGCTCCAGACAAGTGTCCCTTCTCCTCTCTCAGCAGCACAGAATGCATGTCCTTTAATCAAGAACTCCTGAATAAAAGCAGGGGCAGCTTTCTGGTGCTTGGCGAAGATGGTTCTCATGTGGAGATCACTGGGAGGATGTGCTTCCCCGGGCAGGACCTTACCAGATGAGCTTGTTTTTGAGTGCAAGTAGGCTGCTTAAATTGGATTTGCATGTCTGGCATCTTCTAGTGTGGGCACCTCGATGACTCACTGCGAGGAGGACCAGCCAGCTGCTGCTTTACCAGAGACATCCTTACCCAGCACAGAAGGGGCTCCATGGTCTAGATCGACCAAGACAAGATGGAGTTCTCAGGCTGCTTTTGAAGAAAAATACTCACCGTTTAAATGTGCTGAAGCTGAAGTAGTGATAAATCTCAGCTTATTTCATGTTCCCTGGAGGGTATCCTAGGCTGTCATCTCAATCCACTATGTGGCAAAGCATAGTTACCTTTTTGCCTCTAGTTGCCAAACTGCAAGTTTTTCATTTAAGATGTTCTAACCCCTAAGCAATGTTGCTGCTCTGTAGAATGTCAACATAGACTGTGTTTCTGTGGGGAGCGGTGTTTGAATAAAGATAAATATGCTTACTGGTCACCTCAGTGAGATGGATCAAAGCTTTCACTGTGAATTTCTCTGTTCTGCCTTTCCTCTAGACAAGGTTCCCTTGAGAATTCTTTCCCGAGATTGACTTAATCGTTTTCTGAGTGTCCTCTTTGCATTTGTTCTTTGCTAGCTGAGACTTTGCTTCACAATAAATGAAATAGTTGTGCCCCTTATCTGCAAAGAATAAATGTTATCTTTTAACTTAGGCAGAATCAAGTCTTTAGGAAGATCTTTGTTGGCTCCTTTTGAAAAATCCAAATTTGACAACTTTAGCAAAGGTGCTGAAATGTCTTCTGCTGGTACCTGAGGCCATTGGAATGGACTGTCCTGCCAGGATTAGCAGTAAGACCTAATGATACTAGAGTCATCTAACATTGGAACTTCTGCAGGGTGATATTTCCATTTCTGGGAGTTACAAAGCAACCACATGAAAGGATTTTCATGTAGGGTTTTATAGTGTGAATGTTTTTAGCTAACACATTTTTCAGATGTTGTTCCTGTCTTGTTTCTAACTTGTAGGCTCTTTAGAAGTTGTGCTCGGTGTGAATGCCAAAGCACTCGAGAACAAGGTGGCTGCCTAGCACTACTGTGCTTTTCAGCCGTTGCTTGTTGCCCTTCYTTGCCACCAGCCTTGAAGTACTAAGAGGAAGCTGAGCTGCCCCAAGGATTTGAAGGGGAATTTATGTGGGTGGGCGAGGAGGTCTCGCACACACCTTGCCGATGCTGCGACAGCAGGAATGGGCAGGCCCAGSTGCCTGAAATGTGCAGGTACCACTCGCTGATCTGTAGCGAGATCGTATCTGCCAAAGATCTGTTAGCAGTGGCTTCTTTTTCTTTTTCCACTGTCCTGCAGAGCACTGAATGAAGAATCAGTGTTCTAAGTTTCTGGGAAGGTCTGTTTCTCTAAAACAGATTTTTGTTATGTGTGATACACAGTGTCTTTCTCAATGCAAGAGTAATATTGCCAATTTAATGTCCTGGGTAAAGTGTATAAAGCAGCTTGCAAAAACACACAGCGGACATGAATGCAAATTGTTGTGGGTTAAATGTGAGCAATTTACTTTGTTCCTACAGACAACTTCTCTGCTTAAATTTTGTTAAGGAAAAAATAGCTTCTAGTCCATCACTGAAGTATTTTTAAAGTAACCAGTATTTTTGTCTCTTGTTTAACTGTGATTGAGAAGCACGTAAAAGCTAAAAGCATAACAGACATTAATATTTGGAAGAGTGACTTCAGCTGACAAATCCCACTGCTTGACATATGCTACAAGTTAAATTATATAAAATTTTGTTCTGCCTTAGCCAAAATTCTTTMAATATGCCAGTCTTCTGGCCGCATTTTCTTCTACCATTTTCTTCTCTTTAATCTAGTAAAATCATGCAAATCTTCAAATGGATTTGTTTTGTTTTTATTAAATTCTGATGTGGTAGTACAATTTGTCTTAATAAGTAGAGCTTTGGTGGTTTACATTGCAACTGAACTGGGAAGTGATGGCTTGGGTAAGATGTTAGGAATCATCCCTACTCTCCCAACCCACATGAAAAGACAAAAAGCCCAATGTATGTGCATGGCCTTTTATGAAGGACATTTATTTTAAAGCAAGCAAAGGTTTTGATTTGTCTGCTTTCCATAACCTCCCATGTATGCTTACTGTGTCTGTTTTTTACAAAGACAAACAAGAATAATGTTTACTTTTCTTTTTTTCTGTAGATACTATATATCAAAAGGTGCTATTGTTGATCAGCTGGGAGGAGATTTAAATTCTACCCCACTTCACTGGGCAACAAGGTGGGAAAAATTCTTCTGGGATTCTCTTTTCTGCGTTGTTTTTCTTTAACTAGAATCTCTATGGATTTTTTTATGGAATTCTCTTATTTGATGGAGATAATTCACTCGAGAATGAATTTGGTCATTGYTAACCAGACCCACTGTGAATGTAGTATGCTGAAAGCTCTCACAGCTCAACACATGATTTAACTTTTATCTTTTTCTGATTATCATGATAGGAGAAAAATAAGGAAAATTAGAGTTAATAGTCTCTTAGTCTTAGGTCTAATTTTTGTCTCTCTTCTGGAGCTGAGCAAAACTTTTGCAAGATGTCTCTTGGGTTGTGTTTTGTGTGATATTTTCTATGCAGAGATCTATTGTATGTGGACTTCCAAAAATGAACTTGAAGGAAAAAAATCAGATTTAGAATATAGAAGATGATCCAAGAATGATGACTAGGAAAATAAAAGATGGCCATTTAGTGGCTGCTTCATCAGACTACTACAGGAAATAGGCAGGAAAGGGACACTAAGTATTAATATCCTTAACTGTGGACTGCAAGAAGAGTTGGCACACAAGCTGCTTTAATGCATCAAAATAATGAGTTTACCTAAGAAAAGAACTTTCTCATTAGGCTCTATCTTCAGAGATTTTAACACATGTATTTCTTGGTATTAAAGGTCACACTAACTTTCAATGTGTTAATAGTAGGAAGCTTGTTTAAATTCCTTGGTGTTTATGGTTGTAATCTGTTGCCCTGTGAAGCATTGGTGGTTCTGGTAGACTCGAGGTCTCCTTGCTCATGTCAAGCTGTGCTGGCAATTGTGCAACTCCCTCTACCATTCTCTGCCAGTGCTGCTCTTAATAACAGATAAACCACATGCCCCACAAGAACTAGCAGCACACAGACCAGCTTGACATCTCCTGAAATAACTGGTTTCCCATGCAGAAAGGAAGAAATCACAGTAGATGGGATACCTGAGCCGGTGGCGTGGCTTTTGCTGCTGCTGCTGACTGGCCTCTGCTCCACGATGCTCCTGAGGCAGCTGCACGTGTTGGCCGCAGAGAGCTGCTCGTGTGAATGACTTTGCCTCCTCGGCTGCAGGAGCAGATCATGACAGTCCCTGTTGTCAAAGGATGAGTCAGAGCTCAGAAGCTCCAGGAGTACAACTCAATATGTTAAATGTATTTGGCCTATTCAATAATTAAAATCTTAACAGTTTTTCTTTTTTGTGTGTGTATAGTTATGCAGTTGTTTGTTCTTGTGTCTTGTTACATTTAGACAGGGTCACTTATCCATGGTTGTACAGCTGATGAAATATGGGGCAGATCCGTCGCTAATTGATGGAGAAGGATGTAGCTGTATTCATTTGGCTGCCCAGTTTGGACATACTTCAATTGTTGCCTACCTGATAGCAAAGGGACAGGTAAATTTTAAGCAATACCATATTTAAATAGATTCTGCTTAGAAAAGGAAAAAGATTGAAATTGCRCCTGTGATTCAAAAAATGCAGAAAATATTGCCTGACTAAACATAGAAATAAGTCAGTGTATTTTACTACAGATTACAGTTTTGATACATGTACCATCTGTTTTAACTTAATCTGGTCTGAGTCCTTTGGCTTTAATTCATATGCACGTTTAGTATAGTATGTGGAAACTCTAGCTGATTTTTTTTCTTTTACTGTACTTTATTTCTAATGAAGTTAACTTTTAAATGCCGATGCTGACAATGAGAGCAAATATTTTAGTGGTATTCCTAGAAGTAAAAGGCTAGATGTGGTTAAAAAGTTACTGACAAAGGATTGTCATAGGTTTTCACTACTTTTACCCATCACTCCACATCTTTTTATTGCTATACTTGCATATGTGTGAACATTAAAAAAAAAAAAAAGCCTTCTAGCTTGGCTCTTGTATCACTGCTGTATGCATTAAATGTGTAGCATGTGTACCTGGTACTGTTCTCCTTGTCTGTCATCCTTTATTTTGTTTGCTCAAAACCATTCACTCTTTTGCCGCTTGCTCTTCGTTATGAGTAAGTTGTAGCCACCCACAGACGTGCCCAAAACACCAAATTTGGCRCTCATGTTTGCAGACCGTGTGGAGAAATCAGAACCCTCCCCTCTTTTTACAGTTTAGTTAATGTTTTTSCCCATTCTGTATTCCGAATTTTCCTTTCGAATAGAAAGTAGAATAGAATGCTGTGAGTCTTGAAGAATTTCCCTGTGAAATTGGTGCTTTTGGTCAGCGTTAGCTGGAAAGCACTGCTACCTGAGGTAACAAATACTGCACTCGCTGGAAAGTCTGCGCTGGCATTCTCTTTAAAAAATGAACTGTGGCCATATGCATTAACTGGTTTGTATCTCTGAAGTGTTTGTCAAACAATTTAGTATACAGTAGAGATCAAGCTAAGCCCAAGTGTTATATTTTGTTCATAAATTATGAATAATTTTACAGAGGTTTTTATGTTACTTGCAGCTGTTACACATGTAGGAACTTGTTTAAAGTACAGCATTGCATTTAAGAGTAAACAGCCTTTAAATTGCTCTGTCTTGCTTATGAAATCTCCCTGTACATGTTTGCATGCCCTKATGTCTATAAACAGAATGTCCTATTTATCTATCTGAGCATATAATGCTTCAGTCCAAGGGAAGCTGTGTGTGCATACATATATATGCACACACAAAGGTTTTTCTTAAAATCTGCTATCTTACAAATAACTCTCCTTATCATAAGCTTTAAAAAGATTATTCTTTTACTTGATAACGTTTTGGGTTTAATGACTTCAGTATGCTTTGCACACCATAAATTTCAATTGATTTTTACCAGATATTTTCAGAAGCGCTTCAAAAATCAGGACTTTCACACTATATATTGATTTGGATATTAAAATATTAATAGGGCTGTAATAAAAATGACTTAAATCACTTCTGTATTATAACTGTACTACATACAGCTGCAGAAACTGCTTAATTTCCATGGAACCTATGGGAACTGTATGATTCAACTTTGTATTCTCATGTAATAACCGTATGTGAGATCATTAGTCACTCTGTTTACACTGGTCTTTACCTCCTTCTTTATGCTTTGGATTTGGAAATTTAAATGCTTTTGCTTATGTGGGCCTTTCTTATTACTTCTTACCAACTTTGTCTTTACCTAAACAAAGACCAGGTTCTCTTAAGTCTCCGAACTATGTTTGCCAAACATGATTTAGTGTCCTAGTGCAGTACCTGCGTGGTAGACATTGATTAAATGCTGAAATGAACCCCCGTAGGCTTCTGTGACTTGGTAGTGCAGGTGGTGACATCCTCGAGGGCCTGAATGGTCACAGGAGAGCCAGCCTTCGTGGTTCCGTGAGCTCTAGAAAGAACCAAACTACAGGTGGAAGGTGTAAGGCTCCAAGTTAAACTTGCTCCTAATTGTTTCCTGTCCGTTTTCCAGGCGGGGTTGGAGCCCGGCTGCAGTATTGTTGCTCCTGGGCTACGGCAGCCAACAGACCTCCCCATATGAGGCTGGAGTCCTCTGGCATCTGGAGCACGTTGCAGGGAGAGAGTTCCCTCTGGCCGCAGTGGGAAAGTAGCCCCCCACGCTCCTGCCAGCAAGCAGAGCCCTGCCAAGAGGCAGCAGTTGCAGAGAGCTGTGGCATTTGCTTGCACTCGTCTCCTACTGAATCTTGAGAGACTAATTACTTGGCCGCATCAAAATTTGTCATGTTGTGCCAGGCAGTTGCCTGRGGCAGGCGTACAGTATAGCTGGAATCAACATGGCAAATATCAGAGTTTGTAGCATTGTCCAGGCGTAGATAAAAACGGGGAAGAAAGACTACAAAAAGGCATGAAAGCACTTGTAAGCTGCTGTAAGCTGCCACTACTCAATGCTGTACTTACATTATTTAAAATTCCAAGGGCAATTCAGGATATAGGATATGCAAGTGCATYACCCCAGAAGTTAGCATCCAAATGTGGTGTTTCAGGTACTTGGATGACTGACAGTGTGAGTTTTCTCAGTTCCTTGGCCTATCTTAACTCAGTCGCTTAGWTCACAAGCTGCTGCAAAGCTGCTACTGGCATAAAACCATCTTCTGAGACTTATCATAAGTATCTCTGATTCCTTTAGATCTTAGTTTAACTATCCCTTACCCTCCTGAGTATGGGATGTTTTATTTTTTCATTCTCCAAGTTGCAATTTTATATTTTTAGCTACTGTGCAGAGCTACTTTGGGCTTGCCTCTGAGCTGTGACTTGGGCATAGCTAGCGTTTGGGTCTGGGAAGAGGTCAGTGTGAGGAGAGCAGCCTTGCTCTGGAGTGTTCTTAGCTCTCTGTCAGCATGGAGGTTTCTTCTTCCATCAGCTTCAGGCCAAAGTGCTGTTTACTGCCTGGACCTACAGTACAGGCAGTGCTTGTAGAAGGGTAGCACAAACTATGTTTGTTCTTCATGACTCCCAACACAGTCTTCTGCTGAAGCTCAGACACTCAGTTCAGAGCTGTTCTTCCAAAAGAGCAAGATTACTTCTATTTTTTACCTGTTTTGGGAGTTATTTTCCATGCCTTACTTTGCTTAATAAAAGTTGTCTGTCAGCCTGTTCTCAACATTGTCCACTCACAATTCCAAAACTGATCTCAGAAATGTCAGGTCTTCGCACTCAGGGAACATGCAGCTCATGTCYTCCTCAACGCAGGGAGTGTTTCCAGTCTCAACTCCTCTTGATAATTGCCTCTAGATGTCCTCTCTTTCAGAGTCCAGGATTTGCTTCTGCTGGTCAGYAGTCTGTGGGAATGAGACCTTTCCTTGCAGACAGCAGAGTTTGCTACAAGGGCAGGAGGTACCTCTGTATAAAGGCCGGCAGTCTAAAAAAGGTTCCAAAGATGCCCCTTTTGTGCAACTTGATGCATTTCTGAGTGTATCTCTTGGTCTGATTTTGTGCTTCTAAGAAGGCCCTATTGTAACACATTAGAGTTTGCTTTCTGCAGGGCTCAGATTGTTGTCTTAACAGCAGCATCCTGCCCCTGGGAAGTATCAGCTTGACTTCTCATTGAGAATTGTCCGAGAAGTTGGTGCCAAAAAAGCTGTTTGTACAAACCGGAGAACACCAACAGTTTTCAGATATGTTTATGCTGTTGGAGGYGGCTTTTTTCTTTTTTTTTCTTTATTTTTTTATCTCTTGGATTGTATCCTCCTGTTGCTTTGGATGATGAGATTTTGATCTGTCAGAATAACAGAACTTTTGAGTGAAGTTTTGCCTTTTTTCTGCTATTCACAGGTGTTGTCTATAAAACTGTATGCAAGTGAATCTCAGCTTCTTAGGGCCTTGTAGTTCCCTTGAAGAAAGATCTACCTTAGCSTGCCCTGGAGCTTATTTTGAGTAACAGCTATAGGCTCTTGAGGTAACCTGTTAAGTTGAACTGGTGTAACTTGTGTCAGCTAGTGCAGTGGGTAGGTTTGATCTGTCAGCATGCAATGGCTGACAAATTTCACGTTCTTAAAAATGTTGTACACAGTGTGAGGCGTGACTCAGTGACACCACTGAGGTGGAGGTTAGGCCGTGCCTCTAATGCCCTGCTTAGCAGGAGGAAGCAAAAGGGAGACTTATCTTCTGCTCAGTCCTACTAGGCTCAAAAAGGTCTAGTGTGGACACATGCCTGGATCAAACAGACCTGGATTCAGCTCTCAATCAGTGTAACACTTCTGATAAAGCTGTGCAGCAAAATAATGGGCATCTCTTCCACACAGCCRGTCAGTTTTGGTTTCGGTGTTTTGTTTTTGGTGGTGATTGTCTTTTTTTTTTTTTTGCTTTTTGAAGCATCAGAATAAAGTCTCGGAAATAAAAATGCTTCTGCAAGCTAGGGAGCTTCTAATATAATTATTAGGAAGACTTAAATTGCATTTTCCGGGACACTTTTGCCTGAGTGAGTTAGTGCAGATCCCAGGCGGATCCCCTCTGCATCTGGCAGACAGTGCAGAGGACAGAAAGCAGTGTTGTCTGCTTGCTTGGGTTCTGTAAAGGGGTCCATAGCAAATGGTTTTACTGAAAAACTTCCAACCTAATTTTTCTAGTAAGAGCTGAGGAAAATACCATAGGAGATATTGGTAGAGCTCCACTGTCTCTTAAGAAAAAACACGCAGATCTTTAGAGAAATTTTGTCTCCATAAAAGTTGCCCAAATGTCCTTGAGAATCTCATCTGGCTGATGTATTTAGGAATTCCCAGCTTCCATGTCGCCGAGCTAAGGATCTGTAACAGAAGAAATACTGGTTTACTGGAATAACAGAAGAAATAGGTTGTCAGTGCTCYCTTTTCTGACATTCTCAGAGGATCATCCTAATCAGTTGCTCTGGATGATAATGTTTTGTCATTCAGTGATTATGTTCAGTTAAGCATCATAATGAAATACGTTTATTTGTTTAGCCATCTGTTTAGTCACCACAAAGTTAAGCTCTTTTCTGAATGGACTGTTTTTATTAATGGCTTTTGCTAGCACTTAAAAACTCGCTTGTACTTAATGCTTTCCATTAAGTACATCCAACCTTCAAGGTGTGAAGTAAAACTGTTTTGCAAGTAGAAAGCTACAGGTACAGCTTGCATGTGACCGTGTAGGATGCTGTCATGTTTATAGTAATTTATAAAGCTGTTTACTAAACATTAGATCGTTTTGTTTAAATGTTTCTCCTGTTTTTGAGTATAATATGATACCACTTATGCTTTTTATGTTGAAGGTAAATTTAGGATTGATATGACTGATAGCCTGTGACTGTTTATTAGTTTCCAAAATAGATTGAAATAGTCTTATTTTTGCACTGGTGTTAATGAAATGATATTTAAAAAACGAAAATGGAACTTGTATTCTAAAAATTGCTATGATACTACTTATTGTGAATCTTACAGCTATGGAAACTTGAGCATGCATATCTCACATATCTCATCTTTTTTTTTTTTTTTTTTTTTTTTTTTCATTCTAGGATGTAGATATGATGGATCAAAATGGAATGACACCGCTCATGTGGGCAGCTTACAGAACACATAGGTAGTAGACTCACTGCATTTTTCATTTTTGGGGGTATTAACCAAGTGACATGGACCTGATGGCTTTCTGGTTGGGAGTGTGTTTTGTTTTAATCAGCCCTTGTGCTTCTCACAGTTAGCACTCCACTTTCCCCATCTCTAATCTTTTCAAGAGAAAGGATATTATGCAGATGTATTCGCCAAAATGACCTTGCAGCCTACAAACTAAATCTCTTGGAGGTCAGCGAAAAAAGACCCTTCTCCAAGGAACCCCTGGCTGAATTAGGCCCCTCTCAGCAATATCTGTTGATTGTTGAGAGCAGCCTAAGCACCTTTTGCAGTAGCTCCTCTTGCCAACATTGGCAGTCCCTCTTGTCTTCATTTTTCGGCGTGTGGGGTGGAGGTGTGACATATTTAGTATTTTCATTGCCATCTGTCAGACATACCATGTTTTAGTCCTGTTTTAGTCCTGTTACATTGTTGAGAGATGTGGAAATAAAAATACATACAAAACGTGGTTTAAAAACATCTCAGTGAGCTTTAATAGATTTGARCAATGTGTGCCTTGCTAAACTCCCTTTAAGCTTGGGAAGAACTTTGCAGATTCTTTGAAATTCGAACTGTTACTATTTATCAGCAAAAAAGTCATTTTGCTGTTAAATTGTGTACCTAATCAATGTCTGTTAGAGGTTGAACTCATTAACCAAGCTGGAATGCATTTTAGTTAATCTTCTGTAGATCTAACAAGACTTTTCTTCTTTTYAGTGTGGATCCAACCCGATTACTACTTACATTTAATGTTTCTGTTAATCTTGGAGACAAGTATCATAAAAACACAGCACTGCACTGGGCTGTGCTAGCAGGAAATACTACAGTCATTAGTCTTCTTTTAGAAGCTGGAGCTAATGTAGATGCTCAGAACATTAAGGTAAACACTCATTTTTTTATCTGAAATGATTTAATGCAAAAATCTAATAAGTCTGAATAATAGATTAATGAGGGAATGGTGGGGCTTTAAAGATGCAGCAAAAGCCATGCCTATAATGTTTAATCTAGAAATCATTTTTACTAGCAATGATGTAGAATCACTAAATCTACACCTTTAGAGRCACACATTTAAATAAATTTGCCAGTGGGTATGTGCAAACAGATGGTGTGTGTGTGTTTAGACTGCATGCATGTAGATCATGCATCGGGATCCAAAATTGGAAAACTGACTGAATTTCATCTGGTTATGAACTGGGACCACTCTGTGTTYTGATGGAGTGAGATGCGAGCTGCCTGTGTCTCCGCCCAGCACGAAGACAGATCCTCTAGTAGGGCCCCTTCACACAGTTTGAGTAAGGAGGTTTGAGGCCTAAAAATGTCAGCAAGAAATTCAGAAAATTGCTTCTTTTGGGGGGGTAAATCTTAAGTTGTCCAACTACTCTACCTGAACCTCTTAACCTAGCTAGCTGCAGCACTAACAGAGCCCATCTCACCTAGAGAACACACAAGATGTTTCCGTTTATGCTATGCACATAGAGGCTATAGAAGCTATACTCTTGGCATATTAAAGCTTTGCTGTGCAGTGTTTTTTATCCACTGCTCCCAGACCACTTTATATGTGCCATTTTATTACATAAAGATAGAACTATCTGTGACGTCAGGGAAAAGCTCACTTTTAGAAAGATCATTCTCTGTTACTCAATTTGAGAATTTGTTTTTTGTACTTGATAAATGGTACAAATAGGATGGATAGCTTTGAAAGTACAGTTTATGTACACTTACAAAACAGTTAATATTTAGTTAATCTGACCTTTCACCACTATTTTTCCTGCTGATTAAGATGGCAAGGGTCAGTTGTACTAGGCTATAAATTGAATAAAAAGTGTTGCGATCCATAAATGGTAGAAATATGCTAACAAAATATATGCATCCATTTTCTTGAACAGCATGAGTCAGATTTGAGAGCAGCCAAGATTTGCTGCTATTTTTTAAGTCCTACATCACTTCTAGATCAGAAATATYGATGACTGAGTTGAGAACGCAAGAAAAAAAAAAAGAGCATGTCTCTTCATGTGTTCAAAACAAAGCAGCTTGTCTCTTGCGTTCCTTTGTGTGGGTATACAAGAAGTGGTCTGTAAAGCCAGCAGTGCGGATGAAATACACTTGTAGTCTCACTTCTTGCAAACTATTTTGAAGCTCTTTTCTGTTCTACTTAATGGTAAGAATTAGGGGTGGGGGGAATGAAGCACTCAGTGGGTTTTAACTTGCTCCCTGGAGAGACTGATTTCACGTTAAYTAGACACTTAAAATGATCCATACCTACACTTCTTGGCTTTCATGGAATCTGTATTTAACAATGAACACATCTGGCCAAGTGAAAAGACATCTAGCCTGAAGCAGTTCATAGTTCCCTTCAATATTGACAGACAGCAGCAGTCAGTAGGAAAACAGGCTTTGGAACCTGCTGGATCATGATGTCTTCAGTCCTGCCAGAAGACACGAGCCTGGTTTCATTGTTCCCTGCCTTCCTTCTGCAGTGGAGCCAGGGTTTCTTGTTGACCTTTCTGTTGATTCCTAAGATCTCTAGGATTTCTAGGATCAAAATTAATCCAGTATTTGCCACCCTGTCAATGGTTTTATAACAGCTGCTAATTTGAGTGCTGCCATATCGTGCATAGTAAATGTAAGATTTGGGAGATTTCCATAGGTATATAGAAATGCACTGTTTTGTGCTTCTCCTCTGACTATTCAGCAAAAATGTTTTCTTTCTTGAGCCAAAAGTTGGTTGTTAAAGTAAGCGTTTGTCTGATGTTTTCCTGAGATTAAAAGGAATCCTGGCAGGTTCCTTTCTGATGCAGTCATTTCCAGGTCTCTGTTCAGTGAAGTCCTTTTCTCAGTCCAAGGAATTGACCAAAAATGTTGGTAAAACATTTAAGAACAAAGAAATATACTGGCTGGAATCTCTTCATCTGTTCCAAATTTTATAGTGGCTGGGAGCTTTAAGTGGGAGCTTTAACCTCTCCTGACACCAGTTCAAGGCAATGTGTGTTAGGGGAAAACACGGGCATGGCTTCCCAGCTTGTGGTGGGAAAGTTGACATAAACTGGAACCAGTCATCAAAGCAGGGCACTGTTTTTATTTTTTTATTTCGCGTGGCAGTATGAGAAATACATAATAAAAATACAGATCACTAGCTTTCACGAGACTAAAGACTAAAACTTAATATTAAAAAAAAAAAAAAAGAAAAAATATATTTCCCTCTTGGCCATATAAGGATAGTAGGTACCTTAACAGTAGAACCATCATAGTGTATTTACCCCACAGATGTAGGGTTTTTTAAAAGTTTTTTTTTTTTTTTGCTTTAAGCTGGGGGGTTGGAAGCTCCTTGCCAGTAGTCTGGGTTGGCTTTTGAGATGTTGGGGGTTATTGCTTGTTTGTTTTGTTTCCCTCAGTTTGGGGTTTGATTTAATTAGTTTTTTGTTAGGACAAAGTGTCCTGCTACGCTAGGAGACGGTTTGGGCAGATGAGGACATGATTTCAGAACTCAGTTAATCAGGGAAGGGGAGAGAGGTGAAAAAAATTAATTTTACAATATGTAGAAGCCCTTTCTCCTTGATAGAGAAAGGAAATGTGTCCTTAAGGAAGATACTTGTCTAAAGAGTATCAAAACTTAGCAAACTTCTGAAAGGATTTTATGGGTAGTTTCTTGGTTATGTAGTGTGTATGAAGGCTTCTTTGTGCAAGTCTATTTTGAAAGTGCTATATGGTAATGCTACATAGSATTGTTCTTTGTCTACTCACTTTAGAAACTCAATCTATACGCTATCAAAGCCTTTCTGCCTGCTGACAATAGCTATATTACTAGACTGAGATTTGAGATCCCTGGTTTGTTGGGGGGATTGTTTTCCTTTGGCTTTGCTTTGTAAGCAAATCAGCCTGGCCGTCCCAGTGACCAGGAGGAACATGTCAAAACGGGCACAGGAGCAGGGCACGGTGGAGGATGACTGCTCGGGCGGTTCGTAGGTGTCTCGTGGCCCTCTAGTGCAGGGGATGTCAGCTGGACCCCAGGACCACCTCAGGATTCACTTGGCAGATCAACTCCCAAAAGGGATTGCTTGTCTGCAGGTGACCTTATGGTCAGGATATACAAGATGACATTAAAAAAAAAAAAATATATAAAAGGACAAAAAGGCATCTCTAAGGTTTTCCCCAATATCATCAATTCAAGATACTACTAGCTTTGTGATGAAGCAGGCACCATAGTATGATCTCAGGAGTTTCTGTTGAGGATAATTTAGGTAATTTAATCAGTTTCTTAATTGCCTTTGAAGCCAGGTGAAGTGCAAGGGCTACTAATTGGTTTTGCTAGCTTGCCTTCTCAGACAGAAGAAATGCCAGGTTCTGTCAGACAGCAAAGCATTTCACCTCATAAGCTGTAGCCTGTGCTATTTACCCTCCTTTCAGAGACTCAGAGCAGGATTTCAAAGGCACAGTGAGAGTTAAGTGCTCCCTTCCCATTGCCTTGCTATGGGATGTAGGTAACCAAGCGTCCTAGTGTCTTTGAAATCTCTTCTGTCTGCAGCAAGTACTGCCCTTCCTGGGTGATTTCAGTGTCTGGTACCTGTCTCACTTTTTTTTTAGGAGGGGGCCGAGCGATGGAGGATTCAGCCCTTTTTCAAGCCTCCATGAATGCTTTGTTTAGGAGGGGAGTTAACTCCAGTAGAAGAGAGGAGGAGTCAAATGCAAAACTGAAGCTGGAGGTACTTGCAGTTGGTTGTCTCTTGCCTCCTCTATAATTTCAGACCCAGTCAATAACTTCTTTTTAGGTCTCTTTCTAGATGTTTGAAAAGCAATAAAATCAAATCAGTTTAGTAGGCACCTTTGCTATCCGTATGTGTCTTTATCTTACTTTCTCTGTGGGATGTCTCTGACCCTAYGGAAAGGGAAAGCAGGGACTGTTGCTGGCTTTGCACTCACTGTATGCAGAGCCAAAGCCAAGCATGAACACTCAGGGCTTGGGAACAAGCTGGACATGAGGAATCAGTTTATTCTTTACCGTTTTTCTTCCTAGGACTTCAGTGACTGAGACAAAAGCATTAAGCTTGTACTTAAAAAAAAAAAAGTGCTTATATATCTGTATATATATATATTCTTATAAGAAACATTTTCACATTATTATTAGGTTCGCTCTGCCGGGTAGGCAGAGGATTAACTGAGAAATAAGGCTTTACGCTGGCAGAGTTTCCATGATCCAACGGGTCACAAATTCTTCTCCTTTGTTTGATTTCTGCTGCCTGTCAATAGCTGAGGGGGAAGCACAGTCTTTCATTTACTGACTAGTAGACTGTTGCACGCTCACACACACGGGTAATCACAAAAGCAACAGTTATTGCTCCATCAAGACATACAGTGTGAGGATCACAAATTTGATATTCTGCTTGTCTACTTGTGTACAGAAGAGAAAGACCAAAAGGAATTAATGGTCTACTTAATTTCAAGTAAATTGGGGGGCAGGGGGAGTGCGAAAATGTAGCTTAATCTGTTTTAAATATATTACTTTTTTACCTGTCAATCTGCTATTTCAAAAGTGGCCTGAGTACATTTTATTTTTAAATTAGATGTTTCTCATTTTTATCCTCCTGGCAGGGAGAATCACCACTTGATCTAGCAAAACAGAGGAAAAATGTTTGGATGATCAACCACTTACAGGAAGCGAGACAGGCAAAGGGGTATGACAGCCCATCCTTCCTTCGAAAGCTGAAGGCTGATAAGGTGAGAACCCCTATAACACAAAATCCTTGTTTMTGCTGCTGTATGTACTGTGTGTGCTTTTTGTTGCTGCTGGCTGGGTATAGGGGCTTTTAATACTGAAGCTTCTCCACACCTCAGGTTTAGGAAACGTTGTCATCTTTTTTTTGTGACAACTAATTGTATAAACAGCTTTATTTGAGACCAGGGCTAGGGACAACCTTCACACAGTTATCTTTAGCTTTTGCACTAAGAATTAAGAAATATCAAGCAGTGGTGCTGTTGGGAATAATCGAGGCTGTCACACAGAGAAGTTWCAGGAATCTGATCTGAGGAAATAAGTGCTTTAGATATTCTGGTCTCTCTAATTACTCAGTCTTTTTTTGCTGAATGACACAAGTCAGTCTTCATGGTATGATGTAATGTAAAAGGACTCTAAATTCCTTAAGTCRTTCCTTAATACTACGAGTAGTTTTTGATCTTGCTAACTGAGTTTTACCTAATTTCCCTGTCAGCTTTCAAAATAACCTAATCAGCAAAAACCCGTATGTGTGCAGAACAATCAATTTTAAATAAAATTCATTTTGAAGTCTTGCAATTCTTGTGTTCAGGGGTGTTTGTGATTTCTTGCTTTGGTTGTGTGTTTTTTTTCTGTTTGTTTTCTGAGACGCTTTCTGGAGCTGAGGGCATGGACATGAGCAGAACTGCAAAGCTGAAGCCGAGTTACTAAGTTAAAGCCTGGTGCCTGGAGGGCTAATGTAATTGTACTAAAAGTGTCTGAGGAGACAAGAAAGGAGAGCTAAAAAGGTTTCAGTAGTGCTGTACATCTTCAGATATCCAGGAGTTCAGTGCCCTAATCAAGAGTCGTATCTGTGTTGTGAGAGTTCAAAGCAGTTTAAATGTCCCTGAATTTTCAGTATGAATTTATCTATTATTTATGTAACTTCAGTCTAATATTCACTGTYCAAAATCTACTGTGAACGATGCAGTAGCTCATATACTTTGGATTTTTAGAGAGCTACTGGTGCCTTTATTCTGGATCAGCAGCAAAGTCCCCCAGCCAGTTCTTTGTGTTTGGGGGTTGAGGAGAGGGACAAGACACCTAACTTGTTCTACAGTTTTAGGATGATTTGGGGGTATGGAGGGCAGATGTAGGAAACAACCCTCCTATCCCAGCAAAGAAACCCCTCAATCCTCACCCTGTGTGAAGGTTGCTTTAAAAAAAAAAATTAACAATAGTTAATCACTCGTCTTTTTTGTTATAGGATAGTATTATATAGCTTGTTCTTAAAAATAAGAGTATTTACTGCTATTTGTTTCTATACAGGAATTCCGTCAGAAGGTGATGCTGGGAACCCCTTTCCTGGTTATTTGGCTGGTTGGGTTTATAGCAGACCTAGACATTGATTCTTGGCTCATTAAAGGGCTGATGTATGGTGGAGTTTGGGCTATGGTGCAGTTTCTTTCAAAGTAAGTGTTTTACTGTAACTTYGTCTTTTTATTGTGTACAGAAAATGTATTTACTTGACATCTCTTGTTATTCAATAAATCTTTTTTATTTGTATGTGCATTTTTGCATATGCAGCCTGTATGTTTTGTTGGAATCCTTTTTTTTTGTTTGTTTGTTTCTCTCCCCTCACTGCCTCAGGGAAAGCTCTTTATCAACTTAGCTCTTTTAATGCTCTGTGGTCTTACAAATAGCCATTGAATTACTGTGAATGAGTTAACAGCAGTGAAAGGCAGAGTAGAAATTCAGTCAGTCTCCAGAGGAGGGTGCTACATGTCTGTCTACAAAGTCATCCGTGTGAATTTTGAAAAGAAGAAAAATGATTGGAAGGACTAGGGGGAGAAAAAAAGTAGTACCAGTGTGCTATTAGTCTAATTTTCTTTAGAACTAAAATACCCCCAAATATCTAAGCTTTACATGTAGGATTTGCTGCTTCATTTATTGCCAAAAGGGATGACTAAAGGAGAAGGCTTCCTTCTTATATATTTTTAATTAGTTATCTTATCATAAAGAATTTTATTTTTGTCTGTGGATGTGTGCACATGCATTTATGCTTACTTTGAAATATCTGTAAGTACACATTCATACACACACAGGGACATCTCCCAGTAGATCCCAATGCATTCCCAAGATCTGTGGGCTGCTTCGTCTGTACTGAGCTTCTCTGTCTTATATTGCTTATCTTGAAAAACTAGTATCTCCTTGCACTGAAGAGCTTTGTGCTTTTATGGCAGTGGGTGTCATGTCCGTGAGAACAGTTTGCTCCTTATTCCTTTTTGGTTATAGAAAAAAGGAAAATAATACCTATTAATAAAATTCTTAATGATTTTATATGCATGGGAATGATTCCCAAGATGTACCTTGCTTGTACACAGCATTGTCCCAAAACTACTTTGTATGTCCCTTTTGGGGGAAGCTCTGCACACAGGGCAGAGAGGGCAGAGCTAAGATAAGAGCAGGCCTGGGGGCCTCCTGATGGCCGTCTCTTCAGAGTGTGTTGGGTGCTACCACTGCTTTCTAAATAAACTTCAAACCAGGGGAAGAATATCTGTGTAAAGCTGATAACCTCTGGCTTAACAAGGATCCCCAATAGAAATGTCTTTAGGAATCTTTTGAGTTCCTTGAAACAGTTCAGTCTTGTGACAAAGGAACAAGCAAACATCAAGCTCTTTATTATTATTATTATTATTATTATTATTGTCTGTGTCAGTTGTGCTTTCACATATGTGGGAGAAATTCTGGTTTCCTGAAAGAATATTTTTCTGGTTGGTGCAATTACCTTTTGTTGATAAATATGCCAAAGGCAGTAGTTTTCCATGACAACATACTTGGTTATGTGTACCCTTGCAAAGGTGTTTTTAGCTGCCTTGGCAGCCTTTCACAATATATAGGAACTGGAATCTTTTTCTTCAAAACATTTACTGAGTTACTCAGCCACTCTAATATACTCTTATAAATCAGAAATTCTCATACCTATAAACTCATCAGCTTAGGGAGGTTAACTAGTTGTTACTGTTCAAGCCTTACCTTATAAAGAAATGAATGGTACTCTAATACTAGTTTTCATTCTCAGCTGTTTATGCTTTCTGTATTTGCTGATCTATCTTTTTTCTTACAATTGCTGAAGTTGGAGATTATCTATTCCATCCCCCTGCTCAAAGCAGCCCCAACTACAGCAGGTTGCCTGGGGCTGTGTCTGGTGGTGCTTTGAATCTCTCAAGGATGGAGAGCCCCTGGGCAACCTGTGTTTAACCACCCTTGCACTATAATACATCTTCTGTTCAGATGCCAAGTTTTGTACTTGAGTTTGTGSCCATTAGATCTTGGCTTTTCACTGAATAACAGTGAGAAGTATCTGGCCCTTTTTCATTTGCTCCCATCAGCTGTATGTACAGAGTGATRAAGTCCACCCTGACCCTTCTCTTCAAGTTGAACCATCCCAGCTCTCTCAGCCATTCCTTCTATGTCAGATGCTCCAGTGCCTTAAGCACTTTCATGATCTTAGCTGGCCCTGTAAGTCYCTGTCTGACTTGTGCTAGGGAGCCCAGGACAGGACCCTGCGCTTTGGATGCGGTTTTGCCAGTGCCGAGTGGAGCGAAAGAGCCGCATCCCTTTGCTCGCAGTGCAACCCTGCTTGGCTCTTCCCGCTCCTCAGCCCTGCTTGTGGCTCTGTACGCTGCTGGCCAGATTCATCTCCAGCTGGATTTGGGCTTTCTTAACCCCCATCCCTGCAGGTACAGTGTCTGTATTCCTCCTGGGTTACCTGGTCCTCTTGTATACTTCCCTTTTACATTTGAGTTTTGTCAAGAGTTCCTTGCTGATCCATACAGGCCCTTTGCCAGCTTTGCTTGACTTCTTGCGTGTTGGAATGGATCCTCCTTGCACATGGAGGAGGTGCAACTTGAAAATCAACCAGTTCTAAATCCCTCTTTTTCCTCTGAGACTGTATGCCTCTTCCCTCCAGGATAATATGCCATAGGATTCATAGAATCATAGAATGCTTAAGGTTGGAAGGGACCTCAGAGGTCATCTAGTCCAACCCCCCTGCACACGCAGGGTCACCTACAGCACRGGGCACAGGGCTGTGTCCAAGCGGGTTTTAAAGATCTCCAAAGAAGGARACTCCACAACCTCTCTGGGCAGCCTGTTCCAGGGGCTCTTCCAAGCAGRTCCCTGAGCAGGCTGAAGTCTATTCTCCTGAAGCCCGAGGTCAGGATCTTGCTTTTTTACTTGCTTCCTCCTTGCAGACTCCTGAATTTCACCCTTTTGTGGTGACTGCAGCCAAGACTTTCCCCTGTTTTCCCCTTCCCCTAGCCATTTCTGTTGCATTTCTAAATATAAGATACAACATCAGCCTCATCAGCCCATCATCTGTGCTAGGAAGTTACTGTTATTGCACAGCAGCAATCTCCTGGTTTGCTTGTGCCCTACTGAGTTGCTTCTCCAGCAGCTCCTGTGGTGGGTGAAATCTTCCTTGCAGCCAAGGACTTGCAACTGTGACGCTTCTTCCAGGTGTCTGGAAAAGGCCCGAGCTCCTTCTCTGTGCCCTGTCACAGATGCCCACCACAATGTTTCCCTCATTCTCTTGAACCCTAACACAMCAGCTCTCAGAGGGTTGTTATCTGTGCCTAAGCAGGCCTCTGTGTGTGGAGTTGCACTCTCACATATAGGGCAACTGCCCATCCTTGATGTCCCAGACTGTTCTTTCTAAATAGTTCTTATTCATCCATGGCAGCACTCCACTTCTGTGAGGTATTTCAGCATGTGTCCATGCTCCTGGTGAGATCCTAGCCCTGCAACTGCGTGCAAACCTGCAGTTCCTCCTGTTTGTTCCCTCTACCATGTTCATCATGGGCACTTGAGAGAGGCAATAAGTCRTGCTGATTTCCAAGCAAAGAGCTAGAGAGCTTCCCTTAGGGTCTCATCCTCTCTACTTGGTGCTTCTCTGCTTGGGTGCATATGCCTGAGGAGGGCCCACTTCAGCCCTGTTACTGATCACCAGGTCATTCTTGTCTGCCCTGCACCCTTAGCTTGCCAGTCCTGTCTGCATGCACTTCCTTGACTGTGGATGGTCATCTCCCTCTGCTGTCATTCCTGTTTTGAAGCCTGCCTTAACAGGCTGGTCAGCCTGTTCAGGCGAGTTCTGATCTCTTCAGTCTTTGGTCCTCAGAGAGGGTCCTGTGATAGTAAAAGCTAAATCCTTCCTATCAACACCAGTTGTGCAAGCAGCTGGTAACCCACAGGATCCATCCATACTTCTTCAATCCCTTGCACCTCATGGGCAGGATCAAAGAGAAAGCCACATCTGAGCCACCAGGCCTTTAGCACTTGCCCAGAGCTGGCTGTTTGTGCTTGGTGCTCTCAGGGGAAGCCTGGAGTTCACTGCTGGTAGCCACATGGAGAAGCAGCAGTAGGGCTGGGCAGGTTTTGGCAACCTCTCTGCAAGGTCTGGGATCCAAGCCCCTGGAAAGCAGCAGGTCTCCCTAGACAGTAGGTCAGGTGGGTGGATGGTCTTTCGTCTCCTGCAGGAAGGAGGGTTCCTGCACTCACTGCTTCCTCCTCGTGCTGCTGTGGGTCTCGGGCTTGCTTGACTTGGATGTTTTTGTTTGGACAAAGCCCCTGGCCCTTCATCTGCATGAGGCTCTCCATTTCCCAACCTGATAAGGACAGACTCTGGCTGCCTCATCTGTTGGGGCTTTGGGCTCTTGCCTCTTCATGGGCTCAGAGATGATCTGCTTCATCTCCTTTGGATCATCCCTGATGCCTGCTTCCCACAGCACCTTGTTTTGGCAGAGCAAGTCTTCAACCAGCACAATCTCCTGCAGGCCAGGACGTATTTTCATCAAGTTTCTCAAGATTTTTGTTTCCTCCAGTTTTATACTTTTGACCTATCTTGATGTGTGTTTGTGTTTAACATTCTTTAACATTCTTTAACATTCTTTCACTTTCTCTTGTACTATGCTTAATGTTTAGTATAAATATTTTTTTAGGTGTTTTCTATAAAGCCAAGGAAAAGTGCATTTACTTCTGCTCTTCTAGTAGTATTCCTTTTCACAGCTGAATTTTTCTAACCCACTTAGCTGCTTTTTCTTCCTTGCTACTTCCATAGCAAGAAGAAAAAAAAAAAAAACATAGAATCTGCTGAAAGAAAAGTTATTGCTGAGTAACTAGTGTGTGTGAGATCTATATACTCTTAATTAGTTTCTTAACTCTTAATTTACTCTCTTAGCTCATCTCCCTTATAGAATTTTCTCAAAAGTCAAAGAGGCAGTTACTATAATGGAGGAAAATGGGAACTGCTCAATTCATGGCTTTGTTCACAGCAACCCTGCGGGCATGGTGAGGACAAAAAGACAAATGCATCAATAAAAGGCTAGTTGAGAAGGAGGAGGAAGTTTTATTTTAAGCAGTTTAGCATTTTAGTATTTGTTTTTTTATATGTTTAGCAAGTTTTTCTTGAATGTGGAGTCCTAGTCATTCACCTAACTTGTGTCAGCTTTATTTATTTATTATATTTTTTATTTACTTTGCCTGAAATATCCTTTAGAATGCAGGAAATTAAGAAGCTAAAAAGAATGGCCTGCTTTTCCATTTTGGTTGAACTTTCTTTCTGTCTTTATACATTCAACCTTATGTGACATCCATGTTCCTTTTCAGGTCATTCTTTGATCATTCCATGCACAGCGCATTGCCTCTTGGAATATACTTGGCAACGAAATTCTGGATGTACGTGACGTGGTTCTTCTGGTTTTGGAACGATATCCTTTTCCTGTGCTCAGTAATATTTTTTTCATATTAGTAATGCGAGGTAATGCCCAGGGTTACCCTACACACGAAAGTAAGTACATAAGCTAGTTAAAATTTTAGCTAGTTTAGTCTCCATTAAAAATAAGTTTTCTGTGCTACTAATTAATATTTTTATTGTTTTAGAAATAGGCACATTTACTGCTTTGCTTCAGTAAAACTCAAAGCTCATTTACAGTGATCTATAAAATCTGCTATACTTTATTACCTTATTAAATGGAAACCACTCAATAAAACACAGATAAAACATACTGTGAATGGGTTGAMAAATTTTGAGATTTTTTTCAAATGTTAGATACTGTGCTGTTCTAGAAAGTAGTAATTTCCTAGTGTGTATTAATTCGAGTGGAAATACTTCTAACTAGTTCTTCCGAGAGTTTTGTAGATACCACTTTATACAGACTGTAGATATATTTTAAACATTCAATTGTGTTTTCAGTCTTTGAAGATGTACATGTCAACCTAGAGTAGAAGATTCTGCATATGCCCATCTCTTTCTTTGATTATCTGTTAGATGTGAACACTTCCTATTCACAGGGTAGAAATTGATTCAGAGCTCATTAAAAATGCCAGTTTCCTCCATTAAAGAGAGAGATTTATTTTTTTTTAACTGTGTTCTTGGGTGTTGTAATTCCAATAACTTGGAAACGGAATAGAGACTTAATGTGCTTTATTAAATTTTTAATACAGTCCTTCTAGTTGTGAATACTTGAAGCAAAATTAATATTTACGATAGATGTTGGCTTAGCTTTCTAGAAAAGTGTTTTCCTTTTCAGCCTCAAATGAGTTGTAGTATGAAATAGGGCGGTAGCAGCGCAGCCTCTTTATCATGTTGTCAGTGTGTTCTCAAATCTTAGCTAAATGAGCTAAGATTTCATGGTCTTGGGTAGAGAACGCAAAGTAGACCCTGTTTTCATGCCACGTTTGGCTTCCATGCTGGTTGTGCTTACAAAGGTGCCACTGTGAGTAAGAGCTATCTTGATATAAAGGAGTCCCATGTGTTGGGAGAGAACTATCACTTCATGTTTTAAAAAAATCTACCATTCCTCAGGTAAGAGAGGTTTTTATGCATGTTAACACAAAATGATTATTGAAACAAATATTTTGAAGTGCATGTCATTCTACCAGTTTCATGTTCTGACATGTTTTCTAGTCTTTATTTAGTTAAATTTATCAGTAACTCCTGAATGAAGAAATGCAATATGAATAACAGAAGTTAAATAGCTGTACATATAAAGGGAGGTAGTGTATTTGTCCAGCAGCTATGGAGAGCTCTGCCACGTGCTCTTGGTGTCCCTCCTTGAGGTTGGACTGATACTCTCTAGGGGTCCCTTCCAACCTTAACCATTCTGGGATTCTGTGAGAGGAGTAGGTACTAACTATGGCATGCAACTAGACTGAAGCTGCTTTGCTGTTTGTTTTGATGTGAAAACAAGCCTGACAAGCCTTTTAGCAGATAATAAAATACTGATTTCTTGGGCAATTACAACTTACAAGGTATACAGGACAGAGTTTCAAAACTGAGATAGTGGAATAGTTTTCTTTAGCAGTATTGGCAAGAATGTGTTTCCACATTTTGGGGGCTGCGAAGGCATTGCTGTGTTCCTATGAAATGCATTCTCGAACTAACATTACTTCATCTTGAAACAAAAATAAGAATGTGTCCCCTGAATGTGCAACTTTCAATCAAAATCGTATACCACACTAAAATAGCTGCCACAGCCAACGAATGATGATAGCCGATATCTTAATGTAGAAAGCTGTGCCTTAGAAAAAGCACACTCTTAGRAAGCAAGCTGGCAAATAGAGATTTTTATCAACCCTTATATAAACTTGGCAAATTTCRTTTTTTTTATTCTATTAGTTGTTAATTACATTTAACATAATTTGAAGTTCATTTTTTTCAGAGAGGTCTTTTCATTGTTCACTGGAAGTAATCAACCTAGGAAATTGTATAACCTGATACGAAGGTCTGACTTCAGAATAGTCAGTAAAATACTTTGCTGTTTCTCTAACTTAAAGCAGATACCTCAGAATCTTTGCAAGTTTTTTTCTTTTGTACACAGAAATAATAGTCTAAAACTTTCAGTTGCTGCTAATTTCTCTCAGAGATGACACAATTCTATGTGACAAACTCTGGCAGAGAATTAGTTCTTGAAGCCATCTTCCTTTCTTTGATTATTTTACATTGGAAATCTCTGTAATAAGATTCAAAATTCATTTTCCTTCTTCTGGAAAATTGCCCTGTAGCTTTATTGGAAAAGAGAGAAGAAAAAAAAAATTACATGCCTGCTCTATTTTTATAGCATGAGACACACTACTGTGGTTGGAGTAAGAGTTCTTTTATTTTTACAGCTTTAAGTGATTACTTACAGCAGACCAGAGTACTGTACTCTGTAATGTTGTAGTGATATCTGATGAAACTGGTCTTGGCAGTTTTCACAGATCCTAACAATGTTTTGCTCATAAATAAAGAGTTTCTAATATTAAACAACTATTAGGAACTGTGWTACTGAAACTTTAAATGTAATTTATAAGTAATGGAAGAGTCTCTTTTTTTTCTGCCTTACTTGAATATTGAAGTGTTTGTTAAGAATTTATTTGTAGATCCAAATAAGGCTTTTGGTCTTCTAACTTTAATCCTAATGAGGAGAAAAAGGACAGTAGAAACAGTGTATCACAAATAAGACACATAATCAAAGTCTGACAGTGCAGTTTGACGATTATCAGGATGGTCACGTGAAAAATAAGGCCTTGTGTAAATTATAATACTTAGTGACGTGTCTTTTAAGTGAGCACTCTTGAAATTAAACTGAAACAGTTTATATCAATCTATACTGTAGCAAATGTTTTTATTCTACTGGATTTTTCTGAGCATAGGACCATAAATACATGCATCTTTTTATTTTTTTCTGTATGCTTTCTCTCTGTTTCTGTCCACAGCTAAGGAAGGGTGCTGTGTTTCACTCTCTCAATGTTTTTTCATCTTCAKTTCTTTGCCAAGTAGGAGCAATTTTATTAAGGAAAGAAGCAGTCTTGCAAATTTAATTATTGCAACTTAATTTAGTTTTATTTTTAAAGCAAAAAACAAAAATRTAAGGACATTTCATTTCTTCCCTTTAACATTTGCAGGTAGAATGTCCCCTTTTGTCCTGTAAAACTCTAAAGCACATACTGAGCTCACCTCAGTAGTTCATGCAGTCTTTTTTTTCTGTTACAGCTGAACAAATACCACCTAGTATGTGGAAGTTCTTTCCCTGCACTGTTTTTCTAAGATGTCTGGATTGCGGTAACACAAAATATTCACAGTACTTCTTTTTATTTCTTTTCTTCRGATTCTACTTCTTCCATTTGGTGCAACTGGGAGTATGCAGTTTTCATTAATTGCTAAGCTTAGTATAATGTATGACTTCCAGTGCTGAGCTAATGAGATAACATAAACCAAACAATTTATCACTGATGGATACTTCATTAGTTATTTTTATCAGATTTCAAATGCATTTACGTGTGGTGACTGCTCTCCGGCAAAGACAAGCAAACAGTGGGTGCACATTTTTTCAGTCTCTCAGCACTGAGTGTAAGAGAATTCATTATGATTTTCATGCTTTCACAAAGCTATTAAAGTGGTGTAGTGCTTTAAAAACTGCACGAAGCCAATTGGCAAAGTTACATAGATAAAGCAAAACCATACGTGTGATCAGCATTTTACAGTTAGCATCAGGAAAAAATAAAAGGAGGCCAGTAGTTATTCCAGTGGGAAGCCAGTGACCAAAGAAACTCAAAGTCTAGAAGCAACTATTCACAATTTCTGTTGTCTTCTCTAAATATTTTTAAWAACTAAAAATTTTAAAATTTCAATATGTGTGTGAGGGGGGTGGCAGTGAATGAAGCTTTTTGTGCAAGTTAAGGGTTTTTTCCTTATTCTATCTGGATGATGGAGGKAGAGAGCCTTTGCAGAGCCCTTGCAGTGCTTTATTTGGTTAAAGAAAATGTCTAATATCTACCCTAAGCCTACTTATTCTAAGCTTACCTGCCCAAAGCCTACCTACCGAATCCTGCCTGCCCTAGCCTAATGCTGCCCTAGCCCTGCCCTAACCTAAGCCTACCTAACCAAGCCCCTACTTCCACGCTCCCTCTACTCCAGACTGCTGCAACTGCTGTCAACTGGCAGGTTCTTTAGCTTGTATCCATCTCCAACAGCTTTTCCTAGCTTCTGCAGATCTTTTGAAGAGAGGGACTGTACTGTTAGATTATTAGTTAATGGAAGGATGCATCTTGATGTGTGTATAATGTGCAGTTTGGYTTGGTTTCAGGCACAGCTGTATGATGTGTAGTTGATATAGTGGGAATTTGCATGCATTTGGGCCTTTTCAAATAGGTGGTACAGTTGGGGATGAAAAATAAGTTCATGAACTCATCAAGTTGGGGAGAGGAGTTGTCTTTGTTTTTCATTTTAACATGTCAGTCTTTTAGACTCGGTTGTTTTCTTGGATCCGTTATGATTAAGACTCAAAATAGGCTGCATTTCGTGGGCGCTCCTGCTTTGTCTCACACACTGAAAACTGGAGAGGCCTCCTGAAAGATGAGTGGCAATCGGTGGCAACGCCCAAGGTTAATGTGTGCCAGTGTCCTGCCTTTCACAGCCCGTGGTGTGTGGTCATGAGCCTTTCCTTGGCGTGGATGTAAGCAGTGAGGACATCAGAACAGGGTGAGGCCTGTCTCTGAGGAAGTGCTTCCCTACTCCATAGCTGATGTGATACTACAAGGGTTTCTCACATATGGAGAGTTTTTACAGATTCAAGTTAGATGGTTCTAGATATCCATGTGTAAGCAAGTTGTAAGCTCTCTGTTGCTAGTAGAGAGTAGTGACCGCTTACAGGCCATTGCTTGGTTCATCATCCTACATATCTCAATGCTAAAGATAGGTTGAAAGTGGCGTTTTCTTTCCTAAATTATACATAAAGGCAGATGGAGTGATTTAAGGTAGGTGAGATGAATACAACATGTAGAGGGATTATCCTTTTCCACAGCAGATGCATCAGTACTGTCCTGGAAGACGTGGTTTTAATGTTCCTCCCCCATTCAGATCCTGTGTAGTTTACAACCCTTTTCCCTGTTTTTTCTTAAATCTTATGTGAGATTTGGTTTGGCAAGTATTGATGAGATACCCTTTCTGACTTAGTCTTTCACCACTTCTCGATATCTAGGTCCCCTTTTCCATGTGGCCTCCCAGCACCTTCCCATCYTCAGCATCCAGGTACGTTCTCAGGCCTGGCACTGATCGGCCCCCGAATTCGGGAGGCCGAACTTGGCCTGCGCAGCAGCCTCCTGTGCTCTGCAAAGTGCCTGTTTAACAGGGGAAGACCACGTGCAAAAACATCCTGCACGCTGAGTTTCTGCTCCCGTGGATTGGTTCCATCCGTGGCTTCATGGCTGCAATACGACGTTGTCCAAATTTGAGTCGGTGAAAAAGCAAGGCCAAAAACTTAGGGTCATAAAACCCTTTTACTGGATAAAAATGAATTGTCTTTTCCCATATCTTCTTTAACAGTCTAGACATGACGTAACGTAATTAGGAATGGTTCATATAATTTTTTTCATTTGTATCTTTATTGTTTGTAACAGATATCTGATTAAGGGTTTTTTTAATGAAGTTTTCATTCTTGTGGCAAAAACACTCGTGATGATAATAGCATTGTAAAGAAAAAGTAAGCTCTTAAAGCTAAACTAGTAAGCTGAAATCCCTTATTCTTGGCATCAGTTAGTTTTATAAGAAAAAATGGTAAGAAATTAGGTTACATAAAAGTTAAACTCGGAACTTTTTTGTATATAACTCATCAGATAGAGCTGTGTGTGTTTAGRTTATAGTATACCTGTTTTTACCCTATTACAAATTTGCTGGAAATGCAAATGGATTGTTACAGGAAATATTAATTAGCCTGTAGTGATTTAATGTTAGCAGTCTGCTTTATAAAAAACAAGATGAAAATTTGAACTTAAGTTGCCAGCATTTTTTTTTAATTGGAAACTTACAGCCAGTCCTTCACCCAACAGAAAAGGGAAGTGTTGGAATACACTTCACAGTAACTTTGTTTGTATCATTTGAGAAGTGAAAGGAGATATTGCTCAAATATAATAAAATTTCAAGTTAATTTCACATCACCAGAGCAATGGAAAAGGATTTTAGAAGCTTAATTTTTTTGTGAAGAACTCATCTTTTTGTTTTATCTTTGCTTGTCTGTGCCATGTAGATTTAGTTTATGAACACATTTTTTTCTGAGTGCTACTTCTTAATGCCTTTCTTATAAACTTTCTTTCAAGTTTCTTTCCAAGAAACTTTCTTCTTCAGTTCTTCACATATTTTAATTTAAAATTTGGGTTTTTTTTTTAAGTTTTGAATACCAATTCAGTGCAAATTGCCACCTAATGCTTGTTTTTAAGTCTTTTTTAAATGCAAATGTACATCAAGCTTTTATAATAGAAAAAGCATTAATGATTACCAAATTAGAGAGAAATATTCATCCRAGTAGCTCATAATAAAATGTAGTTAGAATGTGCAGCAATTTATGCCCTAATACTTAATATTAACTGCCTAAAACAGWCATTTTCTACTGGTTTCTGTCAGTGCAGCTGTGTCAAATATGATGTCTCTTGGCATTTATGGCTGGCTGACAACTGGTAGTTSCTTTTGGTTTTTGTCAGGTCTTTTGTAGATACAGTAAACTGAGTAAATACTCCAGTGTTTCAGCATTTAGGGAAGAGATCTATCTGAAGTATTTTGGTTTCCAATATCATTACTAGGAAATATTCGTTCACAGAATCAAATTGTTAACTTTTGTGAGACTGTGGAAAATCATTCTACATAGGAAACTTATTTTTAAGCTAATGGCTGTTTTCCATCTTTATATAGCATTTGAAGTTTTAAACATTTCCAGGGACTACTGAGCCTTGTGTTTTTGTAACTACTGGAAGATGTTTTAGTGTGTTAAAAATAACTTTCATTRATGTGAAATGCAAGTATTACATTATTATGGGTCAAGGTTTCAGACAGTACCTTTCTTGGAGATAAGTGCCATTTGAGACAYGTTTGCCATGTAACTTCTTTGCAGCACAATTCCTTATATGGCTAAAAGCAGCCTTTTTGTCATCTGGTTGGAATTTCAAACCAATGAAGACATAAGCAGTCAAATAAGTTTCTTATAAATAGAACTTCGAGATGTTTATTGTGAAAACAGGAAACACTTTAAGATAAGTTTCATGGAATTTAATTTATTTAAGCAAAGAAATAATGATAAAAAGTGAATTGTCATTATTCATGCTTTAGTTCGTAAGTGTTTTGAAAGTATCTTCTGGAGAACAGTATTTTAAAAATAAATAAATTTTCAAGTTTGAGCAATAGAGAACACTGAACACAAAATAAGTTTTTACAACAGAACTTGGTTAATTCAGAGAACTATAGTGACTCAAGAACCTTTGTTAAAAATTAAAATTACTTTGTATTTATTTCAAAATTATCCATGTTATTAATTCATCCCACAGTGGTGTCTTCAAATGCAGCTTTGATTTTAAATTTTAAATTCCTTGACTTCAAACACATCTCAACTTTTTCTTTATACACCTTCCATTCCTTGCTAATAGTGTTGCACTTTTCTACAATTTTGGAAAATCTTGGAAATCGGATCCAGGAATCATCAAAGCCACAGAAGAACAAAAGAAAAAGGTAACAGTGAGTTATTCAAAAACCTGTTTTCTTTCAAGGATGATTTCTTTTCTGCCAATTGGTCTGAATAGTTTTCTGTTTAGTACAGGAAGTTTCAATAAATTGTTTAACAGAATGGCTAGATCTTGAAAGGCTTTTTCTTTGTTTGTCTTCCAGATTTCTTTTTTTTTATTATGAAAGATGTGTCTTACTGCTCCAAGACTGCATTGAGCAACAGAATAAAATTGCAACTTAAATTTACAAGATAAAGAGTTTAAAAAGCAGTTAGGTGAAAACGAAAATGTGAAGTTACTGTGTTTTGATTTGGTGGAAAAAAATGCCCTGCTGTGGAATAAGTGATATTTAAGTTGATTCTCTTAAAACTTTGCATATTTTCTCTCATCTCAAGTTTGATTTACTTTCATGTCTAAATGCTGTTGTCTGACTGCCAAATATTATTAGGATAAAGAAACCAAACCTCTGCAATTAATTCTTTTTTTTTTTTCTTGGTTTACATATGAGAGATAGTATGTATGGTCTTACAGTATCTTTTTCTGAGACTTGATAACACTATTGTTAGCAGTGCTTTTTTTTTGAAATGCATTTTGCTCAACAGTTGAATTGAGTGTTGAAACTGTTACTGCCTCTTTTAATTTTGACTTTTTTGCTGTTGCTGTTTCATTTTGGGGCAAAATTTCTGAAAGTTCACATCCCAGCAGAAATCAGTGAGATTTGAGCTTCTAGTTCATGATGATTTATGTATCCTATGTGGATTGACATACGACCGTTAGTTATTATGACCATGTATATGCATCAAAATTTAATAGCCTTTAAAAATGGTGTGATTGTTTAGATGCCTTCTGTAATTTTGGTTTATTGTTACTAGCTTTTCCYAGTAGATGTGCAGATTTACCATATAGGTTCATTTTCTATTAGTGTATATTTGCCCAAATGGATTGTTGCCCAGGTACTGTTCCTTCAACTGGACTAAATAATTGCATATGTTTAGAATAGCCAGCAAATGCACTCGGGCTCTGATTCAGCAAATTGCACAAATTTGCAATTCTTTGGATCTGCTTTCGTAAGTGATTGAATATGGGCATAAAAGCCCCGATGAACTGGATATGAGTTGTAGAATTCAACTTCTTTAGTCACATACATATCAGCTTATGAATATTTTGTATTTTTTACTCTGCAAYTTAGTAATTTATCAAATGACCCATTATCGAGGCATAAACCACTACGGGGCATGTACTTKAACTTGACCCGGTGCTGAGTCGCACTTTCTCCCCGGATTTCCTAATCTGTCTCCAAATGTTTTTAGGTTAGATGGAGTTAGTCTTTAGCTTCTGAACAATTAAGTAATCCAGAAAATTCTTTTAATTCCAGATTGACCAAGTTAAGTATGTTTGGAAGTGTGTAATAAGCATCATTTTCAAATATTTATTCTTCATATATATCTCACCCCTTTTTGGTCTAGTTATTACAAAATAACCTGAGTTATTCAAAAAAATTAAAGATAAAAAAGAAAATAAACATAGATTTTACAAAGCACAGACAACTGTCTCTAACTTGAATATTCCTGAGTCTCTATGCATTATAAATTTTGAGAAAAGTTATATTTAAAGGTGTCTCTGCTCTTGCTCAGTTCTGTTCTTCTGGACTTTGAATCTCACTGGTGAATAATTGCAGACCTCGGGGGTTCACTACATAAAAATTCCTTTGTGCACCCCCTGTTTGGTGTGTAGATACTGCCAATGAAAGCAGGAGGCCTATTTGTGGAATTCTGCAAACTGCATTAGGATATCAAAAGCCAGACTAGCAGAAATTAGAAAACTCTAAAGATTGTTCCAAAATGACCTATATTGGCAGTTGGCTTGGGTTGCGATGTCTTATTGCTGAGATCAGCAAAGAAAGCATTAAGACCCTGATTTGCTCCTGATTGCATCTTTTACTGGCTATTTTGAGGAAAGAATTCCAGAATCTAGAATATTTCTATACACTTCAAGTTCCTCATGTTATTGGTCATCATCTCATTAAGAAAGTAGTATGTGACACACAAAATACTCGTGGTTTGAAAAGTGAACGGTAGACTAGCCTGTTTGTTGGTCATCTCCTTTTGCTGAATGGATTCTTGTTGGAGCAAGGTAGGCTAGTTTGGCAAAAGGTGCTCTCAGGAGATTTTCCAGATGTTGCAGATTTCATGTAAAGCCTCTTGTGGCACAGATTTCAAATGCTGACGTCTAAAAGCTGCTGTAAAAAGGTACTTTTTTTTTTCGTGGAATGGGTTCCTTTGCAGCAATGAAATGCATACTGAAGGAGTGCACACAATAAAAAGCTGTCCTGAAGGGATAGGGATGCTGTGACTAATACTTGCTTCTGTGTATTAACTTGATCCATAAGTATAACATTGTCTGTAAAAGACAGGTGAGGGGTTTGGCTTGCCTTATAACCTTCCCTCAAATGCAAGGAAGGAGATGAATCTAGATTTGAAGGAATTCATGGGATACTTCTGGTCTGGTTTTTGGAGAGACTGTTCTTGCTAGCCTCCCAGAAGGTCTCATGTGGTCCTGTTTAGAAAATCAGCTTCATGATATTTGATAGGTTTAACATAAGGCTAGTCAAACTGGTGAGAACCACTGTGTGGATATATCCAAATTAACATATGCTTACTTTTGCTCTAACTAAATCTAGGTAGAACAGGAATGAGTATAAGCCAGAATTCGTTCAGAATCAGCTTCAACTGAGTCTAAGTCGTCCTATGTATAGAAAGTGCCTGAGATACAGTTTATGGTCCTGCATTGAGATGCCAATACTATACTGGTTACCAGCATTTCTCTATATGTTAAATTCTGATTTTCTTTTTTTTTTTTTTTTTTTTTTCCTGCAGACAATAGTAGAACTTGCAGAGACAGGAAGCCTGGACCTCAGTATATTCTGCAGTACCTGTTTGGTAATGTGTTCGTTTTTAATCGATTGCAGCCCTGAATTTTTTTTTATGCTTCACTTTTTATGCAAAGCTGCAGAGCTGATATGCAAAACTCAGTAACTGGAGAGAATAGGAGAACTTTGTATGAAAATAAAAAGCACATTTAAAAAGCAAAAATCACCACTTAAATATATTTTAAGTATAAATATATTCTACATATATATGTATGTAGAATATATAAATATATTCTGTAATAAGTATATTCTACATGTATGTTTGTTTTGTGTTATATATAGATAAACCTTGATGCTAATATTAATGAAGTCTTAACCATTATGCTCGAAGGATTAACAACTGAAAAATCAATGTATGTTTAATTCAAGTTGTTGAGCTGGGTTTTTTTTTGTTTATTTGTTTCCTGTAATGAGGTTGTCAGTTTTGTTTCAAAGCTCTAAGCAAACTTTAATATCCATTACAGATACGGAAGCCAGTGAGGTCTAAACACTGTGGTGTGTGCAATCGATGTATAGCAAAGTTTGATCATCACTGCCCGTGGGTGGGTAACTGTGTAGGTGAGTAATTTGCTAAAATAAAATTTCTTCATAATAGCAAAAGAAAAGGAAAAGCCTCTGAAATTGTTTCTATCTATTGTACAGGATTTTGTCTAACCCCTTTTATGATAACAGTGATTTAATTTCTGCAAAAGTTTAAAGGGGGGAAAAAAAAACACAGATTTTTTGATAGAAGGAAAAGCTCATTTAATTTTTGGTTTTATTTTTCTTCCATGTATAGTTCTTTATACGATTCTACTTTCTGAGAAGACACATCCTCAAAACTTTTCTCTTTCTAGTTCAGTCTTCTGTCTATATGTTTTATTAATATAAACTCTAGGAACTAAAAGACTTGTAGCTTAACTGCATTTTCATGTCAAAAGRGCATGTACTTGTTCCACAACCATTTATCCTTTGTATCTATAAAAATTGAATTGGAAAAAAAAMCCACAATAATTATAGCTATTAGATTTCAAATTAGCTGTTTCTCTGCTTTTGACCCACATCTAGTCACTAATCTTCCCCCAGGATGATGAGATGAGATGATATTTAACAAGAATAAAGTCTAGAAAGGCTTTTAAATGTGTTTTGAGAAACTTGTTGTGCAAGGGGCAATGAGCACTTCTCAGAGTTAGGAAATGAAAGAGCTTCCTTCAGCCTTTCTCTGGATAAAACAAGAGGCAGCTTTTATCTTGGAGAGTAAGTAGTATGTCGGTTCATCACCTCCTGACTGCAAATAAATGTTGACCTTCCAGATATATGCAATAATAGATTGTTACAGCAGTCTGAAATGACATTTTTTATGATCAGGCGTAAAATAGTCAGTGATGGGATTTAAATTGGAGCGTGGCRTCACTGGCATCCCACTGAGATGGAATCTTCTCACTCCCCTCTGTTTTGTGTTTCTAATGATGTTAGTACCTTTTGAGTTGTATTTTACATGTTATACCATTAAGATCAAAGAAATCTTTAAAAATAGGAAGTTTTATCTTTGTTTAATAAAAATGGTG
The DNA here is from genome assembly GCF_003342845.1 of Nothoprocta perdicaria. Lineage (NCBI taxonomy): Eukaryota > Metazoa > Chordata > Aves > Tinamiformes > Tinamidae > Nothoprocta > Nothoprocta perdicaria. Next base: position 1,010,627 of record NW_020455328.1, read on the forward strand.
AGGAAGATCCAATACTTGAGACATTGATTTGAAAATCATAAAGAAATGGGGGAGGAAGAACCTACCCTGTTGTTCAGTGAGAAAATATGCGAGTAAGAGGATTATGTTAGTTGGAGGATATGTTTAAAAAGAAGGTGGTGCCAAAGAAACAAGTGGACTTGTACAGAYTGGGATAACTGGAAGTAAAAGTAAACATCAGGACACTTAAAAGTATGCCGGAAAAAAAGGCATTGGAAATCATATTATGGGAACAGCCCTGAGCTGTAGGGAGGGATGGTGTGGATGGCCTTATATGGCTTTTCTGTCTGGTTTGTACATGGTGACTCTGAGCACAKTATTACAAAACAAAATCCATTCTTAAAACAGCATTTGTGGTATGTTTGCCAAAAAAGGGAAGCGTAAGTTAGGACTTTCTAGAAAGGCAGAATTTGAGAATGTTTTATGTGACCTTCCTTTGGAAGTGTTTAGAGGGGCAGATATTCTAATAGTGTGCACAGACACTCTAAAATAGTACATCTGGGCATGAAAATTTTACMCAGGGACATCTTTTGATCCCTGAAAATGGTGACAAGAAGTGAAMACTGTTTTAAGAATAGATAATTGTTTAGTGTTTGGGGCAAATTATATTCATCATAACTGCAGAATTTTAGCTAAAATTACAATAAACAAATCTTTAGTGGTAATTCTCTTTTAATTAAAATGACAAATATATTACAGTTGGTTGTTTAATTAAAATCTGTGGATTTCTAACAAACTGCAAACTTGCAACACAAGTTTAATTTTCAAATAATAGTGAGAAAGGAGGTAGCCCTGAATTTTATAATGTTACCTATCATACCGGTTATGTTGAATTCGTATCAAATTGTTCTTAAAAAAACAGTGGCTGAAAAGTTAGGCTTCATATATAAGCAATTATTTTACAGTTTAGAACAATGATAAATTYTTCTCCCAGAGGCTATAAGCAGAAAAAAATGAAGAAATGAGCCAGACATTTGAATTATGCAATATAATAATTGTGCAATATAATTCCATTAATTTAAAGCTCAGTTAATTATATGTCATTTATGTATAAGTAGCATAAACACAACCATAAGAGAGGTCAGTCATTTTCTTACAATATTGTTTCCAGTGGTGGAGGGTCACTGACTGTGACTCCTGCCACTTCAGAATGACTCCCTGGGGAATAAAGTTATGTTTTGCCCAAGTCTTTTTTAAGATGCAAAAAGAAGGCAATTCCACTGCCTTTACTTTCTAAAGTCTTTTTACCTGCGACCAAGGCTGTGCGTGTCTCACAGTTTGAACACACTGTGCTTTACATGTTGTTCATCCACACGTTCTTACAAAATAGAGTGTGATTTCATRTGAAGTAGAGTATTTGGGTTGGTATGACTGGAGGTGCTACTGGAAGGAGAATTTCATCAAGTGTTTGTCAATTGGAGCTCTAGGTTGAAGTTCAAATTTCTTTAAAAGATTTATTTCAGACATCATAGCAGTTCTCAAATTTAGGATGCCCTTCGAGGGCCTTCCCAACACTTTCYAACATGCTTTTAGCTGACCGAGAGCAATGTTACACCATATTTTACATCTGAAGGAGCTTGTTTGATTTTCCAAGGAAATGTCTTGTGCTTAGTCTAGCTTGTGTTGTATGTTTATTTTTCCTCATCTCTTATTTATATATTCTTTCAATTTGCTGGCTAAAAGCACTTGATTGTTTTCGGCCTCCAGAGGATGCCCTTGTTTTGGTAGGCAAAACATTTGACGTAATGAACAAATAAATGCCATGCTGGTAGCTGCTGGCAGGCAAAGCCTTTGGAGCCTGTTCCCCTCTCTGGGCTCAGTTTACAGCCTAGAGCTGGTGGGATGTTATGATAGTGGACCTATTTTATAAACAGAAGGGGAATGGAGCACTGCAGAGTTATGAGGTACTCACAAAGGCATCTTTTAGCTGTACTAATGTCTGAAAAACATTCATTCTAATAACAGCTCTTATTTGTCTAACTTATATCTAAATTCAGTTATAAACAGAGCGGGTTTTTTTTTTCCTTTTTCATTAATTTAAGCAGGTATTTAGGCCTCTTTAGTGAAATGCATTTGCTTCCAAGTTCTGTTAGAGATTTGGCTTGTATTTAGCTGCATCAAGAACGTCTAAGTGTAAATTAYATTTTAATTTAGGTTGCCACAAAAGGGTGGGTGTATTTTCATATTTCCATTTCTTCTGAGTAAATGATCTCTGCAGTCTGGCAAATTTTTTTTAGGGGCATTTGAAAAAAGGAAACACTGAAGTAATTCTTGGCTGCTGTCTGCAACAGCTGTCACCAACGTTGCCTCCTACCTTGTCAGTAATTGTGTTAGTTCATGACAGAGGTCACCAATGAAATGCATTCCTGTGAGTTTTGACTGTAATATGACTGGAATTCAAGAAGCTTTGTTGTACTCGRGCATGAAAAATTACAAGTCAAACAGTTAAATTCCACATTATTAGAGGCTATAGAGGTTTAATAGACTGGAAAGTAATAAGCAGTACCCATAAGCAGAGAACTAAATGTCCTAGTGTAGGGTTGTCTCCTTCCTGAAGATAGTAGCTTAATCCCTGTTTTTTTGTTTGWTTGTTTTCTTTTTTCAACTTTAGGAGCAGGGAACCATCGCTATTTTATGGGGTACCTGTTCTTCCTGCTCTTTATGATCTGCTGGATGATTTATGGATGCATCTCTTGTGAGTAAATGTTTTATTTATTGATTATAAATATTTCATCTCCTGATGTGTTTATCTTTTTCTGCCTTCACATTTTTACCTTATCAGAGTTCAGATACTTCTTATTCTGGAAGTGAACTATATAATTGTTGCCTGTGTCAGTATTTTAAGTCAGAAAAGACTACTTTTCTTGTCCTTGATTTTGTCTTTCTCACAGTTGTGTGTGGATGTTATGTGTTACTAGAGATGAGAAAAAAAGCCCAGGGGTAGGGAAAGGAAGGGGGAGTGAATAAAACTGTTCTAGCATGTTGTCATTTCCTTATTTCAAGTACTAAGAATTGCTCAAATGTTAGTATTAGGTTGGTGTGTAGTAAATACCTGGTCTTTAGTGTTCTGTGTCGTTTCTGACGCTCTGTTTTTTCTCTAGATTGGGGATTCCACTGTGAGACAACTTACGCAAAGGATGGATCTTGGACCTATATTACACAGATTGCTACCTGTTCCCCTTGGATGTTTTGGATGTTTCTGAACAGTGTTTTTCACTTCATGTGGGTGGCTGTTTTACTCATGTGTCAGATGTATCAGGTATGGAAGAGCACTTTGTCTGCAATGCTGCATGTTGGGAGTGGCCTAAGAATGCAACTCTTCTATGTCAGATGCTTCCGTGATCTTAATTTAAATGTTGATTTTGCGGGATTGAGTGTTTGGTCTCTGATCCGTACCTGGAGGAGGTGGGCATCTGTTGGCTTTGGGTGGAAGATAATCATTCACTTTTCACTGKTTTTTTGTTTTGTTTTTAAACAAAAACTTAGAATACCTTCCTCACACTTTCCATTCTTAGAATGACACACACACACACAGACACAGACACAGACACACAAAACGGCAAAATAGTCTGGAGAAGGCAATAAAGTTTAGTAGATGCCAAGAGATTAAAATCTGGGGGTAGGAGTGATGCAGTAGGTCATTAGCAGAAAGAGGATGGTAACTTCAAATGGGATGCAATATTTAATTAAACTAYTTGAATATGATTTGTCAGGATCACATGGCTATGCCCTAATCTGACCAAAACCAAGTCCTTCATTACATACTTTAAGACTAAAGGCAAGTTATATTGAAAGACTTTAATGAGGAATGAGACTTAACTCGTTTAATCTTTCCAGAGATTGTGGAAATAAAAATCCTCTAAGGTGCAAGTACAACTGGGTAGACAACCTGAATTTTGTCCTCCTTTTTCTTTAATGCTTATGATTTGCAGCATACAGCAATTTCAAAATCTTGTTTGCCTGAGTTAGGACTGTTCACTCTTCTAGAGGTCTTTCCTGCCCAAGACAAATGAGCTAAGGTGACTCCATGTATTTCAAATTGCTTTCAAATTGACCTAAACCACCCGACTTCTGGGATAAACATCTAACTTTCCAGAGAGCTTTCCAGCATATTTGCATAATGATTCATTAAGTATTGTGTAACTTCTGTGAATATTCTGAYTGTTCCTTATTGAATATTGGAATCATTCCATGGTTCCTGTGAATACGATTGYGATGAGTCTTTGAACTATATGCCCCTTGAAAAGGTATTTCTATCATATCATTTTGCGTCATAAATGTACTTAAGCAGAATAAATCTACCATTTGCCTCCTTTTGCTAAACAGTGTTTAGCATGAAAACTAATTGACTTCTTCTCCTTACCAAAATGGCCAGGGTTACTGCCAAAGCCTTAGGTACCTCCTCAGAAAAATACTTTAAAATGTGGCCTGCTTCTTTCCTCAAAAGTTGGTGTTAAGTGCTCCTCTGTATACACAGGCTTGAAACTCTGCTAGGTTTAATGGGCTCACGYATTTTGGCCAGGTGACTTGTGTCTAAACCTTTCCTTGGGCCTTSTTTTTGTCTTGTAGATAGAAGAGTTAAAGTTATGTTATTGCAACAAAGTCATAAACTCAAAAGAAGTTACTACTGATACTATAACCACAATTCCAAGAGAATGTAGGGATTTGAATGCTGTGTAAAATAACTCTTTACAGTAGCTATCAGATGATTTATATATATATATATATATAAATAGTGTATATATACTATACACTATATGTAGTATATATATATAAAAGTGTGTGTATATATATATGCTTTATTATATATATAAAAAAATCATCTGATATAGTTAAAGGCATTTCTTATGRACTCTCAGGTTGGGATTTATCCAGTGACTGTGATTTATTTCTGATCGCTTTCAAAATGAAAACTTTTGTGCAGTCTGGTTCAGCTGTTGTTTGTACTTGAAAGTTGCAAATAGAGCTGATCAAGCTCCATGCGTGGAGCTGTGTTGCTGCTGTTACAGCTCGGGCTGTTTTAGGTAGGAACCCCGTCAAATCCCTCCCTTTCCCCAAACCTACCCCTCCCCCAAAAAACTGTCCTTCAGAAGAAAAGATACAAGAGAGGAAAATCAGTCGTTTTTCAGGCTGTAGGGTTTGCTTGCATGTTTTACCTGTGCTAAGTGACTTGCTTTTCTCCTGTCTTCAGATATCTTGTTTAGGTATCACTACAAATGAAAGGATGAACGCAAGACGATACAAGCACTTTAAAGTTACAACCACATCTATTGAAAGTCCATTCAAGTAAGTTCTAAAATGTAGACATGGATTTCTCCTAAATGACTGAATTGCACAGCTCGTTTAGGGAACTTAATATTTTAAAATTTTGTACTGATGAACTATATTTTCAGTCTTTGGATTGCTAAAATGCTCTTTGTACACATTCTGAACAGTTTTCGGAAGGGAAAAACATTTTGTAGTGAACCTAGAGGTACAGTGGAACCTAGAGGAAACAGTGCTTTCCAGTAAGTGGTACTGGTTTTGTCCCCAAGTGAGTGTCACATTCACAAACCAATTTCACTGAAATATCTAATATTCTAAAAAATACTCCTGCAAGTAGTGTCAGAAGTTTAAAATAAGCAACCTGGCATCGCCAGTGAGATGAAACACTGACAGCCTATCCAGTGAATGTCATGACACAAACTTCCAGCAAGCAGATTTATTGAAATGGTGTGTAATTGCGTGCACAAGGAGATTTTTGTCCTGATTTTCTGATAGAAACCTCTTAAATATGTTTATAAATATACCTAAATAAATACCTTAAATACACTTATAAAAAAAATATAAACAAGCTATGACATTGCTTACTAACAAACATCTGGTTTTGCTTTGTTTCCAGCCATGGATGTATAAGGAATATTATAGACTTCTTTGAATTCAGATGCTGTGGTCTTTTTCGTCCTGTTATCGTGGACTGGACAAGGCAGTACACAATAGAGTATGACCAAACTTCAGGATCAGGCTACCAGCTCGTGTAGCACCACGTTCATCCTGCGAGCATATCCGATCTGAGTGGTGCCTGAAAAATCTTCTCTCTCTCTCTCGAATCCACATCCCTTGAAGAGTAGCATGCTATGTGTAGGGCTGATGATGAATCTTAAGGTACCTTCTCTTCATCAGAATTTTATTAACAAAAGTAAAAATGGACAGAATAAACTGCCAAACCGGATAAGGAAGAGGAGGAAGAGCAAAAAGGGATTTTAACAGTTCTTAACATGTGAATTATTCACAACAGCATATTCACAGTATTTGTTGTTGGTTTTTTTTTTTTTTCTTTCACAATGGAGCATGAGATTACTGAGGTATTGACATAAGTAGTAGTTATGTTGTGCTGAGGAGAAATATTAATTTCCCAGTACAGATAATTCCAGTGGAACGAGAATCGAGAATTTTAAAAATACTAAATTTCGTGATGCAGAGCTCACTCAGATGGCTACGTTGTAGTTCCGGTAATGTGACTTTTTAATACAGGTTTTCTATAGTATTATGTACATCAAAAATGTGCATTCCAATACTGTGATAAAAATCATGTGGTGGGAATCCCTTGTGATGTGTTAAGTTATTGCAGTAGAGCACGTCAGATAATGTTAACAACAACAACAACAAAAATTGCTTATTGCACCAATCATTTTTGGTGATTGTTTTTGCCACCAGATCCTGGTACAATTAAATACTTGCAATAACTCTGTCCTGAGATGATATAGTCTGAAAATGAACAGTTGTGCAAATAAGGAAAGCTTTTCCGTCAGAGTTAAAGCCCCGCTTAAATGCACGATACACCTTTAAAACTAGACTGCAGTATAGTCAGAGGATTAAAAAAAAAAAGGAAAGAATTTTCTTTGAAGAGTTTGTATAAACAACTTATGAAATAGTGAGGTTTCAATATTAGTTTTCATTCCTATGCAGTACTGTGTAGTGTAATCAAAAACACGTTCAAAAGTGTAGTGTCATAGGGAGAAGCAAGAGTGTGACTACAGAAGTCTCAGCTATAAAAAGAGAAGATATAATGCTTTTAAATTCAACGTGACTACAAAAGAAGAAGCTAAAGCTGTCTGAAATACTTTGTTTGCATGTAAATTAATGGAAAACAAACTTAAATTAAAAAAAAATCCTGATAATAGCACATAGAAATAGAAAATCTAATGCAGCGTTCTGAGGACAGTGGTGCATTGGTAAGTGGGAATCACCTTAATGTTGTTGGTTTTTTTCTTTAAAAAAAAACAAGTTCTCATGCTACAGATATGTTTGGAAGGTAAGGAATGATCTGAAATTGCATTCCAAAGGGGCTTTTTTGAATGTGATGCACTGATTTTTGTTATGGTGTTTTCATATACTCATAGTGAATAATAATTCACTGCTTCCTTAACTATTGTTTACAGAGAGACTGAGAATCAGGTTAGTTCTTTTCTAAGTGCTGTAGCAACCTAGTGGTTCGAGAAACCTGTGAGGGGAGTCTGGGGAGGGGACCTGAAAGCAGATGACTGAGACCAGTGTAAAGAATGTGTATCTGTATATAAGTAATTTATCAAATAGTTTTCTCTTTGTGAGTGTGTGTTTAGTATATTTAAAGCTGCTCATTTCATTTTATTCAACCAAAAAGTGTAGGAAGATATCTAATGAGCTTTTAGTGATGTTCAATATTGCTGTTAATAGGCATTATACCCTGCAAATTCACTGCATGTTTGATGCTTGGCAAAATTAGCGTTTTCTGTAATACGCCAATTACAGGTAATAAAACAAGCTAGTGGTATTCCCGCCCCTTGCCTTAGTAAGAGGAGCAGTGAATCTGTAAATAGTTGATGTTCAGTATTTGCAAGTAACCATTTCTTTTTCTGTAGTTGTTTCTTGATCTCAAGACACGTGCTTAGTTTGCAAGTACCAGATATCAGGATTTACAGAAGTGCGACAGTAGAGTACTTGAATGTTTAGTACTGGAAAAATCAACATCGCCTTGGGCACAGTTTTAATGGGAGAGGCTTGGGTGTAGGGGTGGCAAGAAGCTTTTGCTATTTTTGTCAGACTAAATTTGTAATCCCAATGATGACACGTTCTACTTCAGTGAAAAGAGTTCACACCAGTTATTCGTATTTTTTATAATCTGAAAAAGCATGAAGACTTTACAATGTTGTTTATTTTAATTAGCAGAAATGTTCTGCGGTTTCTTCATCTTCTTTTCACATTTCTGTCAGGGGTCGTTGACGTAAGGAACTTCAGTCCTCTTCATTAAATATAATGTAGCACCTCAAGAGTGTTTGGGTGTGTAGTACGAGTTTGGGGTTTAATTGCTCGGTTGCATTTGCTGCCGTGAATTGTGTCGTGCAGTCCACGCAAAAAATGTTTGCAAGGAAGAGGTGATCTTTGGTATAAGTGACAAATTYTGCACTGTTTGGTTGATAATAACTCTCTGGTGACAGTTTAGCAATGACCTGCGGAATTTGAGCGATGGTAAAAACAATGGTTGTTAATCTTGCATATATGGATTTGGGGTGTATAAGTAGTCTCCAGTGCAAAATGTAACTTGCCTTGGGTCATATTGAATCTTTTGATCTGAAAACATCAAAACAAGGGGGGGAAAGCCAACTATGCAGCATTTTTCTGTCAAGTTATCAAACATACAATTCACTTACTGTACCAAAACTGCATTGCTTATCAAACTTGAGCTGATCCAGACCAAGAGCACATCAGAGCAACTTAATCTGATATTGGTAGAATAAATGGAAATTTTGTCTTGGCCCTAAACATGTGCTGTTTCTTTGCAGGTTTCTGTATTCTTTGATGTCCACCATTTGTTTTTTTAATTAATATGCATAAAACAACATCACTACAATTTAAGCTATGGATTTTTTTTGTATATTCTTTATTTATAACTGTGCCAAGTATTATTTTAATACCGTCGAGATCTTGATGTATTACATTGTGAACAAAAAATATCTGTCAAATGTTTAATAAATTAGCTCTCCTTACATAAATTAAATCCGTTAAATTTTGTAAGTTATTAATCAAATAAATATTGACTCGTAGGTGCGGTGTTTTCCTTGCCTCGGGACGCGATTTCGCGGCCGTCCCTCCTGGCAGCGACCGGGGTGATTCCTGTCTCCGGAGAGGCCGCCGGGTGTCCCAGAGGGCACATGTCCACGCTCTGTGCTGCCGTGGGATCCTTTCTTTGTTGCCTTTCAGTAAATGACACCTTTGTGGCACCCGTTACGAGTTATAGTTGGCTAGTTGGATAAAGCTGTCCTTTGACTGCAGTGCTGGCAGTGTAACTGGTTCCTTAGCGGGGAATGGCTCTGAGGGCGCCTTTCAGGTGGCCAGACGTAGGTGAGTCATGACACTTGTGAGGCTGTAATGGTTAAACGAGATAGCCAGCTGGGCCACGGGTATGGTGGCCATGGATATATGGTGGCACTTCCTGGGGTCACCTGGAGAAAACGCAGTGATTGCTCCGCTCTTAGGGCCGGTGCTGAAGGGCAGGCTGCAGCAGAAGCGGCGACCAGCCCTGTGGCAGTTTGCCAGCCCGGCCATGGGCAGCAGCGTTCACAGGAGTGGAGGCCAGGGCTTCGAAGCGTCTGTGATTTGGAGGACGGGGAGACGAGCCCACTTGGTGCAGGGCTGGGCCCGTGTGCCACCATGGCCCTCGCCAGGCGGTGGCTGCGGCCACTGTGGGTGGCCACGGCGTCGCAACCGGCCCCGGGGAGGCCGGGCAGCCTCGTGCTCCCCTCACGGGCCCCTTGCGGTGGGGCTGGCCGAGCGAGGCGCTCCCCCGCGGCGGGGCTGCTCGCAGGCGCCTGCGTGGGCCCCGCGGGGCCCGGGGGCCGCTCGGGCGCCGTGTTGATCTGGGGGACACCTGCAGCCTCGGAGCAGCGTCACCGAGTCCCCTCCCGAGGCCTTCCGTGAGCAATCTGGGCATGAACGCGGCTGATTTCGCCCAGGCAGCGCTCACAGGCAGCTCTTGCCCTGGGGTTGCCGCCATCTTACACAGCTGAGGGGGCACCGTTGTACGGGCAGCTACTCATCGCAGCTTGAATTTATTTGCAGTAATTCACAAACTTAGCCTCGTGCTCACACTGCCTGCATTCCTGCGTATTGCTGAAACATTTCTAGATGGTGAAACAAGAGTTGTTGGTTTTTATAGAAACAGTGTGATCTTAAATTAGAGCTCCAAGCAGCCTAACTTGGGGTTCCTCTCCAGCCTGGGCTGAGCTCCTATTCACCAGTTGCTGCTGAAAGATGACAGTGACCAAGAGAAAGCACGTCAGCACGAGTCACTCATTTCTCTTGACTAATTGGATGGCTTTATGGTTACGAGTTTTAATTTCCCTTCTTTTTTTTTTTTTCTTTGTGGTTAAATGAAATAACTAGTGGGGATGGAGAGTAGTGTGGAGCTGTGAGTTAGTGCTGAGACTCCCCTGAGGAAAGCAAAGCAAAGCCCGTGATTTTTAGTGATTTAAAGCACTACTTAGCATTTCTTCTGCTCGTTTTCCTTTCTAAGAGCTGAAAACTCTTTTTTATAGCACAAAAAGCTGTGCGCTCTGCGCCAGTTTTTGTCAGCACAAATTGCACCCACCATCTCTGCTGCTGATGTGGCAATTTTTAAATCACTTTCAGTAGCTCCAGCAAATAATGGGAAGTGATTTCGCCTGCTCAGGCTGTTAGGACTCTGTGTGCGTCATGAGCATGACTTTGGTTTTTCGGATTTCAGCTTGAATTAAAGCTTGTGATGACTTACTGCTTACCTGTATCTATGAGCTGCTCCAGAAGTTGTATCTCCTTTTTTTTTTCCACTGTGTAACAATCTCCTCCCCTTTTTAAGAAGCAGATTTTCAACCACCTCTTTCTGTTTTCAGGTTCGCTAGTCGGAAGGCAGTGGCAGAGCCGGGCATGAGCCTTTGGACAGGGCACGAGAGCAGGGGTGAAGGAAGTTGTTCTGGCGAGCGCGGAGCCAACAGCGTAACGAAGGACCTGGGCGAGGACCAGGAGCCGCTGCCCTGGGCGCTGCTGCTGCGATGGCCAGTGCTGCTGTTCCCGCTCCCTTTCCCGCCGCCCTCTCCCACCCTCCTCTCCCGTCCCATTCCGAGCTGTTGGCTCTGCTCCCTCTGCGAACTGCTCAGCTCTTGGCTCACATTTTGACCAGGCTGTCTGTCCTTCCTGATACCCACATTGTTCTTTAATGACCCAAACAAAAACGCTCTTTGTGTATTATTTTGACTCATACATATTTTTCTAATCAGGCTTTTGGCTCGCAGGGCCTCACTACCTCTCAGACTGTGGTGGTAGAAGTTCCTTGAAACTCAGCCTGGAAGCACTTTCACATCGTTGATCACCACTTTTACTGTAGCATTCCCAGTCCTGAAAATATCTCCATGCATTCACTCTGTGAATGTTTCTTTCCCAAAGGTCTTATGCTACTTCTGAAACCAGACAGTGTTTTAGATCTTGTCTTTTGGTTTAGTTAACTGCTATTGGGCAAGATTAGTGCAGAAACCAGACCTTCCACCTCCACCCCTGTATCCTACCCATGGCCTGAGCTCCTTCCTCCTCACCTGTGCAACTTTTCTTGAGGACTGAGCCCCAAAGTCCCTGTGGGGCAGCAGCTGTGGAGCTGGAGAGACTCCACGGGTAGCCTGTTATGTGCTGGAGCACAAAATGTGGCTTTACAAGTACGTGAACCCAGATCTCAGCTCTCCCTTCCTTATGGTGGACCAAAGCTAGTCATAAGCTTTGCAGAAGAAAGTGACAAGAACCTTTTGGCAGCAACCAGCTTTTCCAGATACTTGGGAAACTTAACTTTGGATAGAAAAGTGCTATGCTGGTCATGCTAAATACCAGCTACTCACAGGAAAATAAGCCAGCTTCTCTTGAGTGTTTTGGGCCATGTTTCAGGCTTCAGCACCTCATTCTCACATGAAGCCCTGCGTTGCTCTGGGTGGGAGGGGATTTGCGCTGCCTCCCAAGAGGTGAAATGCTGGATGTAGCCAGACCCCATCCAGCACCACTCTGCTAGGGGGCTGTGTTCCTGCCTCTAAACACAGGCGAGCGCTTGTGAGCTTCCCCACCACAGAAAAGCTCTTCTCTCTCTCCTTCTCTGTAGCCTTTAGGAGGAGCAACATGGAGAGTTGCTCCTGGTGAGTAGCTGTGTTAGCCCCTGTGACAACGCTGACTATTAGGCTGTTACAGAACGTCTGTTTTCCCCGGGAGGAAACCAGCACCACACTGACACGCTCAAATGCTGTCATTCCTTGTCCAGGCTGTTTGAATTCAAGTCACGTTATCTGCTGGAATGCTCAAAGTGTAATTTTACGCTCTCAGTTGTTAATTATGCCTATTTCTGTCAGTGTGTAGATAGGCAAAGTCTTCTAACTCAAACAGCTGAAATCCTCTGTGTCTTTTGAAAATTGAGTGTTACAACTCTACTGGGGAAAAAAAAAAAAAAAAAGGTCAAAAGCATCTCCTAAAGCAAAATTGGTTGTTGAGTAGGGATATTGTTAGTCTCCAGCTATCTTGACATAGTACTTTCATATGCCAAAAAATGTATGGCAAAAACCTCAGGAGTGAGAGATGCAATCCAACAATATGCTCAGCGGGGCCTGCTTTCCCTTCTGTATCACATCTTCACCACCACCCGAAACACCCCGGGCCCTCCTTATGTCTCTGCCCGTGTTTGAATCTACTCCCCACCACATCTGCACACTGCAGTTGACAAAACACGTGACACCTCTTTTTAGGATACCTCAACAAGCAAAGCTTTATTGATTTGATATACAATATTAAAAGGGTTTAGATGTGGCAAATGAAGCAAGGGAAGGGGGAAGCAGTGTTTTTAAAATTTTATTTTTTTTTTAAATATCTGCTAAAAATCTGGCCCAAGGACTACAGTAAACTAGTTTCCATTCCATAGCAGGTAGTAACACTGTAACATTTGGGGAACTGCCTTCCTAAGAGGAGCCTCAGAAGAGCAGCAAGCCGCGYTCCCTCACTGCGCGTGAACCAGGGCGCCCGCTCCCTGACCGTATCCGAATCCTTTGGGCCCGAAGTTCTTCGCGTAACAACCTGCAAGAAAGAGGAACTCGTGGTAGCCGAGGCCTCTGACCCAAGAGCCGCTTTTCTAGATCAAGCCACTCAGCTACCTCCCTTTCGGCACCAGATGATCAGAATCCAAAGCAAGGCTCAAAACCAGGCGTGTCAGGGCTTTTTTTACTAGGATTTATGGATTATTTCTACCTTGACAGGAGCTGCAGTGGCTCCTTAGACCAGGAATAAATTCAGCATCTGGCCTTGTAACACACACAGAGCCTGACCCATAAACAACTGCTCATGTCTTTGTTTACCTTTACAATAGATTTCTCCTTCCTTTTCAGTTAGGGTTGTAGATTCTAGGCTCTTCCCACACTTGGCACATCGGAAGCAGTTTTTGTGCCATGGCTAGGGGAACAAAAAAAAAGAAAAAAAAAAGTTTAAGTACACAGAATCCTCAAGTTTGTTTAARATATATGTTTAGCTAGAAACACCTGCATAAGTGAGAGATACATGAGAGATCCAAAGAGAACTAAGTGCAGCAGTAGCAGGTTGGAGCTGTGTGTTTTGAGATGGCACACAGCTCTGAATTCCAGGCAGCGCCTGCTCAGGAAGTATTTTGAGAGGTTTGGATTTGCTCTAATAAATGCAGAGCGGATCTCAGCTATTAAGCATTAAGCCAGGCAGCTTTACGTGGGATTTTCAGACGCCTCCCCCTTTCTGTGGAAACCTTCAGCCCACTTTGTGAGCTGTTCACGATTGCTCCTTCTTTGGGGAGAGGTCTCCTATGGTTCGACTCACGATGCTGAAGCTCCCTTACCTTCCCTGCACCTATTACTTTCTCGGCCGCRTAAACAGAATCGCCACATCTCGAGCATTTCTCTGCACCTCCAAATTTCTGAGCGAATTTCGAAGTGTTGGGATTTGTTGTGGGCCGGTGGGGAGAGGGCGAGCTGAAAGAAACAAGATGGTTATGGGTTTCAATCTTCTAGTAATTTCTCTTGCCCTGCTTAGCAACACTAATGGTGCAGCATCCAACACAGCACAGCAAAACAAGCTCGCTTTGAAGACTAGGGAGACTGCTACCAGCAAGGCCGTCTGATGGCAYTTGGAAGAAAGAGGAATTTGGAAGGAATGGAAGGACCTGGTTACATTTGGAAGGAAAGACGATGCTTCAAAGGGCAGTGGCTGTTAAAAGAAAAAGCTGCTTTTCTGAGGGCCTCCTTTTCACCTTCTAGAGGAGGGATTCCAAGGCGTGTAGGAAGATGCTGGATTTATCAGACAATAAGTTAAAGGCAATTCTGTCAAACTCCTCTTAGCTGCTCTGATCACTGACGCCAGTGAACTGAACTATTTGCCACGTCCAGACAGACTCTGGCTGTCACTGAAGAGTCAAGTGATGGTCTGGGAACCTGGATGGAGCGAGTCTGAGACCCAGCTCAGCTTCTTTTTCAGATGCTTTGTTTTACAGATGGAACTTAATCAGACAAGGAATGTTTGCTATTTAACAGGCCATTAATTTTCAGCTGTAACTGAGCACAAACCAGTGACACCTTCACTCTTTCTGTAGCCTCAGATACTCAGCTCTGTGAATCCGCTCTTGCCTGTTGAACAGCTCCCACTCACTTGTCGTACTGAGTAGCACCCTAAGGACAACACTCACTTTTGCATCTTGTGGATATCTGCAAGGCCACTAATACGTCTAATAATCTGGTCCTGGTGCGACTTGGTTCTGGCATCCTCAGCTGCAGTAACTCCTGCCCAGACAGCACCTACTCACATAGTTACTGGCAGGAGTTTTGTGCACTTTAAGCTAAAACCTGTGTCGTGTTTTGCTGGGATATTCTGGAGTGTTTGCATTCCAGACAACACGAATTGGACAAAATTGAGGCTGAAAAGCTCCTATGAAAACTGTAGCAGCGGACAAGGGCAGCCCACGTCCCGGGTCCGTTAACTTAACTCACCTCTCAGGCTTGATGCCCAGCCTCTCTCCTCTGTCCATGTTCAGGGTGCCTGCCCCCTGCCCGTACCCGTAGCCCTTGGGGCCGTACTTCTTGCCATAGCAGGACTTGCAATAAACTTCAGCATCGTGAATGGCCACGGTTGTGCTGTCCAAGTTCTTCCGGCAGACCACTGGAGGGGGAAAGAACAGAAAAAGAACAAAAACAGTGAAATTGCCTCGGGGACCCATCTCCATCCGCACACATTGCAAACCCAAATACCAGCTATGTTGTAGAKCTTTTGTATATATAAAAAAATCCACCAGAAACTTACAGTCTTCAAAATACAGAGGTCTCTGCTTATTGCGCTCATTAGCTCCATTATAAGACAAATACCCAATAAGGAATGCAACTAATGCATGTTTGTTAAGTCTACAGACTTAAACCCTCAGAACTATGCACTAAGCAGAACCCGAGTCAAACATAGTAGAGCCCTTGTTTGACTGTAAGTTCCAACTCGCTCTTAACAGAAAAATCCCATAAAATGCTGAATATAAGGCAGCTGGGACCCTTTTTTTTCTTAATTTAATGCCTGCTGTAGAGCTAAGGGAAAGGCACTTGGGTCTACCTAGGCTCCCATGCCATGCAGCTTGCTGGTGTCACACTGCAGGAGAGCAGCAAATTGCTTTCTCTTGCAACTCTGACTTATACAAAGAAGGCTGAAGCTTAGTCCTGTCTGCCGATATCGAAGCTCAATAATCAGGTAACAAAACAATATTTCCTGTTTGCAACGAGGTAAGGTTCTTCTATGTCGTGAGGCAGGCTGCTGGTTTGCAAAGCACTAGCCTAGAATTTATGAAGTGCCCCTTTGTTTCTTTCATCTAATCAAAAATCTTTTCAGCAGCACAATTTCAATGCCTCAATGGATTTGTTGGTTGGACTGGAAAATAATGCTTTGGACTCCTTTCATCTGAAATAAACCAYGGGCCCCCGTGCCAAGAAAGTCTAGGCTTTTGGCTGCGCTAAGATATCGAGAGTCCAACTCCGCTGTGAGCGTGATGGCTGCAAGGGAGCGGATTAAACATTCCTGCAGGGAAGCGGTTTTATAACTCGTCCATCAGCCTCAGATGCACCGGGAGTCCCGGCACGAGCTGGTTCGACCTCGGTGCATGAGTGTGAACCGGGCTGCGTCGCGTCCTGC
Organism: Nothoprocta perdicaria; assembly: GCF_003342845.1. Classification (NCBI taxonomy): domain Eukaryota; kingdom Metazoa; phylum Chordata; class Aves; order Tinamiformes; family Tinamidae; genus Nothoprocta; species Nothoprocta perdicaria. The sequence continues at coordinate 1,026,839 of NW_020455328.1, forward strand.
GCGAGCAACACGAGCCGGGCTCCCATCCGAGAGACACCCGTGGCCTGTGCGGAGGGTGGCTGGGACGGGTGCAGGGAGACCGGGAGACTGGGAGACACRCGAGGGGGAAGAGAGCCCTGCTCCAGAGCGCCCTGCGCGTCGTGGCAGAGGGAGGCGGACGCAGCTCCAGCAGGCCTGGAAGCAGCGAGGGAAGCAGCAGTCAAGCCTGGTGGGCAATGGACAGGCTTGTCCCAGGCCGCTGCTGTCCCTGCGTGCGCTGGGTCTCTGGTGTGGGGCCCCACGGCAGCCCCACGGCAGCCCCACGGCGCGACGGCCACTTACTGCAGAGGAAGCAGCACCGGTGGAAGCTCCGGCCGTCGCACTGCACCTCCTCGGCGTGGTAGACGGTGCGGCCGCAGGCGCCGCACTTGTTTCCACCTCCCCAGTTGGGCATCGTTGGGCTCCCTGCTCGCAGCGCCCTCGTCCAAGCGGCAGCCCCCTTCAAACAAGGGCTGACACTGTCACCTGTGGGCCTGCACCTTCCCGATCCTTTACCCGGCTCGTTGAAAATGTGACCTCCCGCTGCGGGAGAAGCTCATCCCGTAAGAGCGATTTCCCAGCGCAGCCTCCAGGCGTCCGCAGGCTCTGGCTACCTGCGGAGGCAGGGCTGCTCCCGGGGGGAAGAGGGGCTGCTGCTGCTGCGGCCGGTGCCAGGGTGGGCAGCACAGCAACAAGGACACAGCCCTCAGCAGGCGGGTGCTGCCGTCCCCGTTCAGGATCTGGGGAGCTGCCTAAACTGGATGTGCACGAACCACAGCCCCATGCACAAGGGCTTTACTGTACCCTGAGGACCCCCCGTCAGCTCCCCAGGCCAATGTCATTCCAGTTTCTCTGCTTTGATAGCATCGAGGCAGASGGAAGCACCCGCTTGTGCCAGCAACGGCACTGGGTTTGGCTGCTGGGCCCATCAGCCCGAGCACCGCCTAAGCCTAAACGCAAGCCTAAGCCCAAGCACCTCGCCAGGGAGCTGATTAGGCTGCAGAAACACCCTTTGCTCCTTCAAGGAGAGGCTGCGAGGGCAGGTTGCYGACAAGATTAGTTCCCAGGCCTCTCATGAAAGACACCTCCGCCAGGCAGACAGGGACAAGGACCSAACGCTGCGGCTCAAGGGACTAAAAGCAAGAACGAACCTGACTTAGGAAGCAACGCACCGTCACTCCGAAAGGCAGAGCGCACCTCAGGCGTCACTCGCCAGGGCCCCGCGACGGGCTGGTGAGCAAGGACAGGCCCCAGCGCTGGTCACATTCRGCCTTTCCCTTGCCCGGCACCACTCACCCCAGTAGTTTAACGCGGCTTTGCCCCTTAGGGCCGCCAGCAGCGCAGAAGCTGCAGCTCTGCGGAGACGCAGGCCCGCCGCGAGGGCTCCGAGCAGGACGAACTGCCAGGTGGCTGCTAAGGGACCCGCGTCCGAAAGGGGGCAAACAGCCATCCATGGCACGCGGGAAAATCAGATTAGTTTATTAGCGCATCCTAGGTAATTCCTCSGCAAAGGCTTCCTCCTCCGAGCGCCCCGCTCACAGCACGGACACTAATCACGGAGAGGCTCCTGTGTGCGGCACCGCAGCGGGATTAGCACCGTTGCTAGCACCAGTGCTCCGCCCGAGCTCATAAAACTAACTTTTTGACATTTACCACTTTGTCACTCTTGGCACAGCCGCGGAGTCAGAAAATCCAGCTTCCCTTTCCGGCACCCRGGCGCGGGAGGCGACAGCGGCCCCGGCGAGCGGCGCCGGCTGCACCRCGCCGGGGGACATCGCGCCCCTTTCCCTGTGCTCCTGTCCCAAGCAGGGGCAGCCGCCTTCGGAACAAGGTCCTCCTTTGTCCTCCTCTGCTCCCGCTGTCCTCACCTTCTCCCGCTGCCCTCGCCTCCGCGTTCTTGCGGGAGCCTAGCTGAGCTCAAGGTACTTCTGATTATTTTGCCAGTAAAGGGGTGGTTAGGGGGGGAATGCGAGAAGTGAGGGCTTGGGCTGCCTTTGCCGCTTTGCTGCCCCACAGTGCGATGTGGGGCATGAAGTAAGAGACTCTCTGGCCGCCACGCGCTGAATTCRGCCCCCTGAGAAGCCCCCTGGAAGCTCCTTAAATAAATGTAAAATAGCAAGAGGAGTTGCTGAGCCCAGTACCCCGAGGGGACCTTGTTCTCCCCACGGAAGGGAAGGGGGTTGGCTCCCCACGGCTGTCCCCACGGCGGCTCGCACGGGAGACGCGGTCACGTCTCCTGCGCGGCCCCACGGCAAGGCAGGACACGGACACATCCAGGGGCAGCGCGTGGATGGACAACACGGCCCTGCTGCCCCCGGCCGCGTCCTCCCGCCGCCCGCGCCGCCCGAGACCCCCCGGCCGCCCCCGCGGGGCACGAGGGGCCCGAGCGGGGGAAGCTGCCGGCCACCCCACGGCACCG
>NW_020455328.1:1029458-1034381 GCF_003342845.1 Nothoprocta perdicaria
GGGCCTCGACGCGGGTTCAGGGGCCGCTGCTTCCGAGAGCCAACACCAGAGGAGCCACCCTGGCTCCGGGGTAGGGGCACCGTACGGGGCTGGCAGCCCCCAAACACCCGCCACAACCACCGKGCGGCGGAGGGGCGCGGGGGACCCGGCAACTAGCTCTGACCTTAGAAAGGGACTCGGTGACAGCGGGTAGACAGACAGACAGACCGACCAGACCGACCGACCGACCGACCCGACCACAGGACCCTGCAGCGCCACCCCCGCCACGGCTGCCCCGCCGCGGTGTTCCCCCCACAGCACCGACCCGGCCCCACGGCCGCCCCACGGCCGCCCCACGGCACCTGCGCGCGGCCCCGGCTCTCTCCGCCGCCCCGGCTGCTCTGCGCCCGCCCGGCCCCGCCGCCGCTTAAAGCGCCGGGGCGGAGCCAGCGCGGCCCGGCCCGGCCCGGCCCTAACCCGCCGCCCGCCGCCGTGGGGCCCGGCCCGTTCCCATTGCCGGCCCTAACCCGCCGCCGTGGGGCCCGGCCCGTTCCCATTGCCGGCCCTAACCCGCCGCCGTGGGGCCCGACCCGGTCCCGTCCCGAACCCGCCGGCCGCCGCCGTGGGGCCCGGCCCGGCCCAGCCCCGGCCCCAGCCCTGTCCCATTCCTGTCCCGCTCCGGGCAGCCCGGGCCCCACCGCGGCTGGGCTGCCCTCGCTGTGGGGCCTGACCTGCTCCTCTCTGCGGGGCTCCACCTGCTCCTCTCTGCGGGGCCCTTGCACAGTCCCAGCCCAGCTGTGGGTCCTGGCTTATACTGCACTGTGGGGCTGGATGCAACATCCCTGCTCTGGGATCTGATCTGCAACTTGCTGTGGGGCTGGAGTCCCCTCCCCTCCGTGGGACCTGATGCGGCCTTGTTGTGGGGTGAGACCATATCCCCGCTTTGGAGCTTGCCTTATACCCCACAGTGGGGTCAGACCCTATCCTGGCTTTGGGGTTGGGCCCCATTCTCTGGGGCCAGGGCTGCACCTCACCATGGGGTCAGCTCCCCATTTCCACTGTGACACTCGACCCACAACCTGCTATGGGGCCAGACCTGCATCCCACTGGACCCCCGGAGCAGTTGCACAGCTCTCACGGTGCGGCCAGACCCTTGTCCCTATGATGGAACTGGCCCYTCTGCCCGATTGTGGGGCCAGAGCCGCACCCTCCTCGTGCGGGGCGACCCACAGCCCTGGCAGGTCCTTGTGATCCTGCTTCCCGGGGSACAGGATGGGTGCTTGAAGCCCCCATCAGCAGTGGCCCCTTCCCTGGCAAGGCCCCCGCGCAGCTCGGTTTGGGTTCCAGCACAGGGTGTTTAGAGGGAATCGCGGGTTTAGCCCCCGCTCTGCTGATCAGATACCGGATCAGCGAGTCGCCGCCCGTGCAGCCGCCAGGGAAGAGCTTTGGGTGCAGCTTAGGGAGACCCGCTCTGCACAACACGGTCCGGGGCCCAACTGCATCGTTGTAGCTCGAGAKCAAGGTTTACCTGTGCAAATGGGAAAGGTTTGCCGTCCTCTGCCATTAAAACCAGGGAGCTGCAGCCCGTGTTCTGGCAGCCAAGACCCACTCGGATCTTTCCCTTCYCATTTATGATTTTTCTTTTTGTTCTTCATTTCCAGTGAATTGTGAATGACCGAATTGTGCCCGGTTTTGGCACATCTTAGTGCTCTGTTCCATAGGCAAACTCAGTACCAGGTCCTGTGCAGAGAGTCTGAGAGCCCGGCCTCAGAAATAGTAACAAGAAATCTTACTCCAAGTTCYGAGGGAAAGGAGAGCGAACGGGAGAGGAAATATTAGTGACTTCTGCCTCGTGACTTGGAGAGCACATTTAGGGACAGGATCTCCCCGATTCAGAAAAATAARAGGCATGTGAGTCAGAGAAGCCTGATTCCAGCTATGCCTGTTCGCTCTTGTCCAACCAGTCCCGCTCCTAGCCCTGCCGGAATGACGTGCCATGAGCTTACGTTATTTACCCGCTCTCCTCAGGTAGCCTCCAGATGCTAGATTTTCCCTTTTTGATAGCAATTCCTAACATCTATATAAGAAATAAGCAGCGAGAACCTCAACTGCAGCGTTGCGGCTCCRTGGAGCCTCGCACGGACGCTTCCCAAAGGCAGGACGCGCTGACCCCCGTGCTGGCGGGAACTGCCGCGCCGGTTACCGGGTGCTCTCACACCCAGGAATTAGTTTCCTCATGTCTAATGTTCAGGCAGTCTGTCAGAAGTAAAATGGACGTGAGGGATTTCCAAAAACACAGTGGTAAATCCATTACTACAGAAAGAACATTTAGGGAGTATGTTACTACCACACTCACAAGTAACAAAAAAGAACAAAAATTAAAATTTTCTCCACGTACTTTATTTCTATTGCTAATTACTACTTACTCACAGCACATCTTACAAATTCTCATATATAAATATATATTTTTCTCTCTCYTTCTCACTTTCCTGAGGGCATAATTCAGATTTTTTTAAAGATGAAGCCTGCATGTGACCTTGCAGCATTCCTCCTCGCTGCCCTCTGCTCTGTTACTTCGGATGATCCCTCCCATTCCCTTTTCACTGCTGAGTGGAATCCCGCGCAGCCTCGCTGCCCCATCCCCTGCCCCTCTGGTCTCCTCCTGCCTAACACCAGACTTTATGGACTTCTGCCATAAACTCCTGGGATGCTTCTGCCCCAGGTTGGTGCAGGTGCCCTKGTTCTGCCCATCCACCAGGTCTGGATCCCGACAGCGAGGGGAGAAGAGCACTTCCCTTGGCTTGGGCATGCAAACAGCCACAGGCTGTGCACAGTTACCCCTTCGCCTGCAAAACTGATCAAAACATGTTCACTCTTCACAAARTTATCCAATTTTAGCTTTGCTATTATTTTATATAAAAGCTTTTTATATATTTTTTTAATTCCCATGTTTTTGGAAACTGAGTAAATAATCAGCGTGCCTGACCTGCCTGTTTCTCACAAGACTTGCTACATGTCAGTGTCCTCAGGCCTTTCACATCCACAAAATACCTTCCACTCACCTGAGATTATCTTATCCTGGTTTGATCTCTTAAGTATGCAGCCACCTGCCCGCCTTCAGCGGACAGTTAATCTGCTTGCTCTCTTGATAATTCTTGCTGTTACCTTATGCAAGTTCATTTTGCAGCCCAAATTTCACTCTGCAGCTTCCTTTTAGTCTTATTCTGACTAGTTTCTGACTAGTTTCTATGTCATATTCTGACATAGTTTTTTATGAAACGGAGATGTTGCCAATAGAGCTTCCTGTAAGCTTTTGGCACAGCACAGTGCAGGTAGTTTTCTTAAGCTAGTGTCAGAGCTAGCCTTGGTGGTTAGATACCTCTCAGTGTCTTAATTGGTGCCTTGATTAATTCCTCACTGACTAACCCCAAAACTTGCCCTTAAGCAAATGGGTTTTGAAGTTAGCTCTATGCCATGTTCACCTGGTGGAAAAAATGATTCCTGCTTGGCACCACCCTTATTTGCCCTGTGCAAGAAGGGATGTATGCTTAGCTAACAACTTAGTCTAAACGAAGCGGGTCCTCCCCGATGCTGTAGCACTTTGTATAAGGCCCTAAGTGCAKTTAGAGAAGTGACCCACAGCGAAGCCTTGGTGCTGATGCTCTCAGGTGGCATTTGCTGCAAAAGCCCAGCAAAACATCGAAGCTGCTGCTGTGAGGGTTTCAATGGAGGTTTCTGAACAGCCTAGCAAAACATGAGCTGCCTTCCAGGTGCCAGCTCAGCAGAATATTAATACCTATGCKAGAAATGATGTCACCTTTCTGGCAGGAGACATAATTTAGGGTGAAAGTATTGATTTCTTTAATAAAGCTCGAGTTATTCACCGTACACCCACAAGGCTGGATTATCCCTCACATCGTGCGGTGGAAAAACCTGCAGGCAGCAGCTTAAGTCATCTCTAAGAAGCACAAGCCCCGCCGCTGACTGACAGCATTTCATTAACGTGGGATAAAATCTGAGGTCCCACGCAGCSTGTCCCGGCAAGGCAGGTGCCGCTCGGGAGGAGGGCAGGGACGTGTCGCTTGTGTTAGGGGGCAGARAGGGAAGCAAACGATCCGAACTTGCTGGTTTTGGGACACTTCCAAAGGGGAAGGGGGAATGTAGGGAGGAAGYGGCCAAGCTCTTTTCAGTGGGGGACAGTGACAGGACAAGGGGCAATGGGTACAAGTTGCAACCCAGGCAGTTCCATCTCCATGTGAGGAGGAACTTCTTCCCTGTGAGGGTGCCMGAGCCCTGGCACAGGCTGCCCAGGGGGGCTGTGGAGTYTCCTTCTCTGGAGATCTTCCMAACCCGCCTGGATGCCGYCCTGTGCCCCGTGCTCTGGATGTCCCTGCTGGAGCAGGGGGTTGGACTGGATGATCTCTAGAGRTCCCTTCCAACCTCARCCATTCTGGGATTCTGTGAGTCCCAGTTCTATTGGACTACGGTGTGACTTGTTAGGAAGGCACTGCCCAGATAGCAGGGGTAGCAGTGCTGAACCCGTAACGTGAAAAGGCCCTGGTTAGGCTGAGAGAAGGATCCATGTGACTCTCCTTTGCCCCTCCACCCCATTGCCAATACCAGCTCGGGCCCTAAACCCTTCTTCCTGCCACACTGGCACCGCTGCGCGCGGCTCCTCGTCCGGTCCTGCTGCCGGTGGGAGCAGAGGGGTCGGTGCCGGCGGCGACGCTCGCGCGGCTCCCTGTGCCGGCCGGCGCCGGGCCTGCTCCCCGCACCTTGTGCAAGGAAGTGAGGGGACCCTTTCCAGGCGGGACTCCTTTCCAGGTGCTCCTCGCGGCCTTCACTGTGGCTTTACGTGAAGGGAGAAGCATTTCGGGTCGCGCCAGAACAGCTAAGGGTGGCGAGCGCGGGCAGGCAGCTCGGGCGCTGGAAAGCAGGCCGGCT
>NW_020455328.1:1034732-1040469 GCF_003342845.1 Nothoprocta perdicaria
GGAGCAGGTCTCTGGCTGCGAGTGCGGCGTTGCGGGGCTGATTCCCCTTTCCAGCCTGGGAGACCCGGAGCGGGAGGAGCAGAAAGGCTGGCAGGAGCCCTGCTCGCCCCGGSGGAAGGAGCTGGCTGGTGTGGTTGGGCTGTAGCTCCCGGCGCGTCCCCTCGCAGCCAGGAGCGCCTCCATCACACGGGCTGTGTGCACAGGGGCTCTGTGGGATCGCGCATCGTTTGGCCCGAAACCAGCGCCAGGCTCCTCCATCGGAACTGAGGGCAGTGCCTGAATGGCAAACACACGTCCCCACGGTGCACACGGGTGGGCTGTGCAGACCTCCCATCTCCAGCAGTGGAGCAGCGGAGCAGAGCCTTTGCTCGAGCCGCCAGTGGAAGAAGAAACTGGGAACAAGAAGGAGCTGAGAACGGGCCTACGTGTGTTGATGCTTCATTAACAACGGGCACCGCGCGGGCTGCTCGAGCAGCCGTGCTGCCAGCTGATGCGGAGCTGCAGCCCRTCTTCGTTGCCCCTCTCCTAGCACTGTGGAGACCCTTCGGCCTCTCCCGYGGGGAGGGTGAAGCAGCGACACGTCGCGCCTGGATGTCACCGCGTGCTCGAGGGGCAACGGCCGCTCAACCCGGAGATACCTCATGGGCTAAACCCGCTCGTCCTGATCATTAGTTAAGGCAGTTATCAGCGCTGGCTGGAGCGTTTTAATTACCACTCTCACCTAATAATTGTGAACCAGTAAAGATAAGCGATAGCTGGTTGTGGGCTGAGGTTTCTGGGGAAGGCACRTCCAAGGGAGCTCCAGGTGTGCATGGCCCAGCAGAAGCTTTGCTGGGAATACTGCCCTTCCACCAGGAGCTGTGGTCCATGTCCCGCGGCCTCGCTAGCACCCCTGTCCCATGGACCTGCTGCATCTCCCTGCTCCTGTCCCCTCCATGCTCCATCACTCTCACTCAGCTGGATGCAGGACAGACCCCAGTTCAAACTGGCTGTGCAAAAATAATTTACGGTGGCGGCGCCGGCTTGGGCTGCTCCTACAGTTATGAGTAACAAATCTCCGTAAGGCGCTCCTCTTTTCCGTGGTCTCCCTGGATAGTAATTTATGACCTTCTTCCCCAAAGAGTGAGTGAAAATAAGCTGTGCTTACAAAGATCACGTTGGCTGGCTTTTGCACATCACAGTCTTGGCAACAACCCTTCCCTCCTGGCACAGATGCAGGAGCACAAGGATATTATGGGGTGTCAGAGGCTCTTCCCCATAGCATGGATGGTCACCTTTCCGCGCTGGGCTCAGTAATTACCCTTAATGCTGTCTTTAAGTTGTAACGGCCCCTGTTAYATAATGCACCCTTGGTAAGAGAGCACAAACAGTGTTCCTAAGACAGAGCAAAGCCTGTGTAATACAAATCTCTTTTTCTGAGAAATATTGAKGTAGAAAAGGGATGAAAGAATTAAAAGGATTCTTACAGATACTTAGTCACGTGGAGAGGGAGATCCAGCTTTAATTAAAGTGAAATCCCATGGCTAAGAAAAAGCCCAAACAGCCTACAATGTTTTTCTTAACTGGATTACAAATATCATCTTTGGAGTATGTTTAAAATCAATTATTCTCTTCCCCTTGTTGTGCTGTCAGTTTGCTTTTTACACTTCCCTGAGCAAGGCAATGAAACAAGGCTGCTCTGGGTCTTATTGATTCCCGTTCGTGTTGAAAGTCAGTTTATCTTTCTAGATGTAGGGCAGTGGTGACTGCTATTCTGATTTCTTTTCTAGCACAAATGAGATAGATCATTATCTCCACAAACTTAAAAATGGAACATATTGATATCCTTGTCTACCACAGGGTCTTTTCTGACCTCACACAATGAGTTAAAAGATACATTGCATCGGAAAAAGAGACAGCATTTGTGCAGCACAGAAAGACAGTCCCCTTAGTTCGAAACTTAAGCTAGGAGAAGACATATGAGCAGATGTTGAAGTGGAGGTAACCAAGATTTAATGTCTGAAAGGTTGGAATTAAASTCGAGCTTAAAAAGAAGTTTCTGGAAGTTGCTTTGCAGGCGCCCCAGTTGGCTGCACAGASAGAGTATGACAGGCAGAACAGCAAAGGTAAGGCCGGGAGTAAGAGAAGGAAATAAGGAAAGCAAAAAGGGTAAATGAGTAAATGGAGGAAAAAGAATAGGAATAATGGTAACCGGACAGGAGACAGGTGCGGAGGTAATACGCAAGGYCCTGATGGAAAAGATCTTCTGGGTGAGGACAAAAACATCATTTGAGATGCTGCCGTTTGAGGCATGAAAAGGAAACAAGGGAGGTGGCCGTTCATCAGCATGAGACAGGTAYTAGGCTGAAAAAAGTCTTTTAAAAAATCATAAGCTTACTGATTCCAAACTGGCTAATAGATCAATGTGCCCCGTCTCAGCACTCCTTGCAAGTACTGGCATTGTTCATGCTATTCTGTCCAAAGAGTCTTTTCCTGCAGTAGTCCAAAAAGACTCCATTTCTGGTGTYCAAAAGCTTTAATAAGCCATTCAGGTATTGAAATTTTATTAGTTGATAGAGTTTTATCTTCATTAATACAAAGGTTATTTACCCAAACTCAAAATAATTTGTCTGTATTTTTTTCAGTGCCTGAATTTCAAATTAGAAACAGGGGTAGTCAATTATGTATACATTCCCATAGTGAAGCCTGCATTGTTTTTGATCTCTAGTTACCCATTGCTATTTATTCCCCATTATTTATTSTACACACTTGAGCACGGGGCAAGTACACGCCTCCAGTGCAGTGTAAATTACCTAAAATATCCCACTTTCAATTGAAAAAAAAAGCATCAATTAGTCCATTCTCCAGAGCACTTTGACCCTGTGCCTTGTGCACGCGCTGCAGCCGTGGTGCAGGACTGTGGTGGCCAGCAGGGAGGAAGAGCAGGAACGGGATCTTTGAGCCCTGTGGTTGCTTTTTCCCAGAGGCTGCCTGGAGTTATTCCCCAGCGCTGGGGTAGGGAGGCTTAACGAGCTAGTGCCGCACCATGATTGCAGCTGGTTGCAGTCSTGGCACTAATTAAAAGTCAATATACTGGTCTGAAAAGGAAGCAATTACACGGGGCTGAAATACACAGCAAAAACCTGTTTTGATTTGTTTGCATGTGATTGTTGTCATGCAACCAGATACCGATCGCAATGAGGTGTTAACGTCCCTGGCAAAAGAGGTGAACAGAAATCAAAAACAAGTAGCTCTTCGAAAACGTGGCCATTAAAATTTCATCATGCAAAGCATAATGCAAAATATAATTGCTTTATTGTAAAAGACATGATGTGAATAAAGCAACTCTGCATGTTGGTGCAGCAGTATTTACTGTTTGATGGTGCTGTCTGTRGTCTGCTCTAAAACTGAGACCATCGTCTGCAGCGGGTTTGGAAGCGCTACCAAAACCAGCAGGCAGCTGAGCTGAGAAAGGAGGATTTAACCACTGGGTAACATAGTTAGTGATAATTGCACGTGCTGGCAGTTATCATCAGCCTGTGGCTGTTTCGTGTTCGGAGAGGACTTGGCCAGTTCCCAGCACGCAGCGTTGGGTGTCTCGTGCACAGATCCCCTCCTCTCCAGCACACGCAGGTCRCTCTTGCCCAGTTAGCATGTCAGGAAAACACAAACCACCTGCAACGTGCAGGAGTACAGGTCTCACTTGAAGCGCTGCCACACGGGTGGGCTGGACATCCCACCAGTTTTCAGCAGCGCAGGTTGGACATCTCCATGCCAGCAACCACAGGGCGCGCAGACACCTTCGGTGCCTGGAGATCCACCAGGTCCTTCCTCCGTCCAGGCGCTCGCTGGCCGCTCGGGCGCGGGGCCGGAGCCTGCCCGGCGCGCTCGCCCACGTCCTGCTCCCGCCTCAGGAGCAGATTGTACACGCGCAGGCGGCCTCTGCGGCAGCTCCCCTCAGCTCCGGGACCCCGCAGGAGCGTGAGGAGCTTTGTGGGGGCTCAGCACGCCCGGGGGGCCCTCAAAGGAGCTGTTCTTCGCAGGGAAGCCGTGGGCTGGCTATGTGGCCCAGCTGCTCGGCGTGGCTACAGTTACAGCCCTCTCTTGTTGCTCGCCCCCTGCAACAAAACAAAATCCTTCTTGCAGCAGGAAAGTCCTTGGAGAGGTTTGTGTCAGCTGCTGCAACTTGGTATGATGTCCGTATCTGCACAAACGTCATCCTCTCCTGACGTTTCTAGGCTAATTATCTCAGTAATGGGTMTGGAAGTAGTTTCCAGGGGCTTGCTTGCTTATAAAAACGCTTCCTGTTACTCATTTTGCTCTCAGCGCCTCTTAGGTCCTCTCCCTCCCGCCTGATGGAAAACCACAGGACGTGCCCTCTGCCCGAGCTCCTCTTCTCCCTCTGGCCTGGCAGTGCTTTTACRCTCCGCACGCCGAAGCCTTGGCCGGTCCCGCTTTACGCTCCGTGTTTAAGAGCAGCTCCCGAGTCAGTACAAAGCGCACACACACGTGCACGTACTTCCATATGTGTCTGCCTATGCGCAGAGGCATATATCCCCTTCGCGGGCAGTGGGAGAGCAGCCCAGTCTTGTTACGTGCTGCCCTGTGAGCTACGAGCTGTGTCGGGSGAGCCTGTGTGGTTTGAAACCCACCATTGGAAGCCGAGGTGCAAATCCCTGGCAGTCGGGAAAAACCTGGCCATATAAGTGCTAAGCTCAATTCAAGGCACTTTTTTTCCCCCCTCCACATGCCCCATCTGCATTTTTTAAACTGTACTCACTGGGTCTGCTGGCACTTTTCATTGCTTCAACAATGCGCCGATGTATTTTGTATATAATGAAATTCTTCTAGTGCCTGAGTTATTCTCCCCTTCGGTTCGTGTCCTTTTTCTCTTGCAGTAGGCACTCGCTCAATCCATCTGGCAGCACGTCCTTTCAGTATTTCCACCTCTCTGAATGCTTCTTTTTCTCTTGGGAGTATACAGCCACTGCCCTGACCTTTTCAAATAACTCATATGAAGTTTCTGTATTATTTTAGTTTGCCTTAGCAGCACCTTTACRATTGCATTTATGTGGCATTTTATAGTTTGATTCTTTTCTCCATGGYTCCATTGTACTGCAGGGAAGAAATGTTGGAAAAGTAAATAAATATGAAATAAATTTGTGCAGTGTATTCCTCCAATAAAATAATTTCAGTGTGCTGTAAATAATCTCATATATAGATGGACAGACATTTGATTTACTACTTTTTGTCAAAAAATGAAAGATTTATGTAAAGAAGATGTTGACGGTGTCTATTGTTACTGGCAGGAGCTGTTATGCTTTCCAGAGCTGCTCGACTACTAATGGCACTGGACCAATTTGTTATTTTGGGAGTAGATAAAGTCCCCATTTAGCTTTCTGGCACTCGGCGTAGCTCTTAAAAATGGTTTTCTTTGTTTTGCTTTAGGTTTTCTGCCGCTCTTAAATCTGCTCCATTCTGCAGGGCTTGGCCGCGGGAGGCCGGGGCCTGGGTATTGGGTGTCCCCGCTCCTGGATGCCTTCCCGGACGGCTCCGTTTGGGGGCTGGTGCTGGGAAGGGACGCCCGCAGGTCCTGTGCAATCTTGTGCTCAGCGCCGGCGCTCGCGAGCCCCTCCAAGACCAGCAGCTGTCCCTGCTGCCGTTGGCCAGCTGATATCGAAAATGGCTTTCATGTAATTCCACAGCTCCTGGAGGGGCTCGATCTTTCCTGTTTCCTTTTTTTTTTTTTTTTTTTTTT
>NW_020455328.1:1040500-1044001 GCF_003342845.1 Nothoprocta perdicaria
CATTGAAGAGTCTGTATTTGGAAAACCTGGAGCCAAATCCATGAAAAGAATTGGCTTTATGAAGAGGAGTTCGGTAGTTTGTACCCACTCCCACTGGGATCTGGGTCGCTTTTCCAGCAGGGAGGGCACCAGCCCGAGGCCTTGCCAGGCCAGGAGTTGCCCWTTCTCAGCCACAGGAGCCCTACAACGCATTTCATCCAGTGCCTAGGGCTCTTTCCTTCTTATGAGATCCCCAGGCATGTTCTTGGCTCAGTTATGCCTGAAATAAGGGAACTCAGGAGAGGATTTCGTTTCCTTTCCACGTGTTGAATTCCACGTGATTAACAGGCTGGCAGTGCAATGTGGTAGGTTGGGTCCCAGAGCGAGGATGTCAGGCTTTGCTTCTCCGGAGCAGACATGACACGGCTTTGGAAGCTCCAAAATGACCCTGCGCTCCGTCCTGTACCTGCCTCTTAGTGCACGATATCTAGACAGTCCAGCCAAGGTAGTGGATGTAGTGCGTTTGAGGCTCATAAATATCTTGCAATCCTCAACCTTTTGAACTAAAACACTCAAAACATTTTTTAAGCAGCAACCAATGAAAACATCTCCAGGAGCCCAGTTTTCCAGGACGGATTTTCTCATTCATCCTTGAGCGCTGAGTTTCACTACAAGACACAACACAGCAGACAGGAATCCACAAATTTACCTTAGTTCCCAGAGCAGCCCTGCCGAGGACGATTCGTGCTCATGTTAGCATGAGGCTGCATTAGCTCCGAGCACAGAGACCTGATGCTGGGAGGGTTTATACCAGTTTGACCGCGTGCGTTGAAAGCATCACTGCGGTGCAGGAGGATGTCACCGTCACCGGAGCTGTCGCCGGCTCCCCATGCRGCACGTGCCCCGATAACCAACATTTAAATGAGTTTTAGGGGAACGATAGCGAGCTCTGAATTTCTGTCGTGGATGAAATTATGGTGCAGCAAGGTCAGTTTTAATCCAGCTGTTGCTGGGGCAAGGCCACCAGAGCCTGGGCCTCCACCTAGGCCCACACTGAGCTGAGCTGAGCTGAGGTGTTCGCTCCTGGCCAAAGTCCTTGCATTATATCAGCTTGAAGGGGCTGTTGCCATCAGCTTGTCTGGGTCGAGGTGAGGGACATATAGAACGAGAGCAYCAGGATTTGATGCCTCATGGATTAGAGAAGGGAGCTATAATGATGTTCTGCAAAAGAAAGTGTTTCCAAAGGCAGTTTGGAGGGCAAAAGGGGGTGAGGAACTGGGCAGGCAGTTCCCTGCTGCATGGCAGCTACTGGGTTTGGCTCAGGAGAGACTGAGGATACCAGGCAGGGTAAAACGTTCAGCTCCTCGTTTGATTCATTGGTTTGACCAGCTCGTTTATTCGCTTGTTCGTGGGCCCAAGTGGCTGCAGTGGCTTCTTTCCATGTCCATTGTAGGTCCAGCAGTTTTACTCAGTTCGCTGGCATTTTCAAAGAAAGGAGTCCAATTAAGGCCATTTCGCTGAACTTCCTCATTATGGACGGTGCCCACTTGGTGCATTCCAGTTCCATGACGAACTGAGTGCAGCCATTCCGGCATCTGGGCAGTCGCAGGAAACTTCCACTTCTGTGGATCTGGGATTTTCCCCATTGGGGGAGAAAGAGTTTTCTGTCTGATTTGAATTTCCTCAGGCCCAGCGAGATGCCCGAGAGGAAACTGGAACCTGTTTTTCCTTTATCTTAAATGGATCTATACAAACTCCTGTCGTAAAGGCAGTTTTGAATGAATGGGAGCAGAGGGCAGCTGGCATTCCCTGGGGAGCAAGCAGTAATCCTTGGGAACATTCGGTAAGGCCCAGGATTTGAGCCCTAACATGAGGTTTAACCAAAAGAAAGGTGTCAAAATATTGACCTTGCCAGATCATAAACAGCATTTATTAGAGCTGACTGCTGAGATTTTACTTTAGCCCATATCAAGGTTGCTGAAACCAGCACAAGTTACTAATACAAATATTACTTTAAGGTTCCGTTTTTCAGATAGGATGAGAAGTGTATGGAAACTTTCATCTTTGCACTGGATGTAAGCACTGCCTCTCAGGAAGTTAGCATCAAAGATCAGAAGTGAGGCTTCCTCATCTTTGCTTTGTTTCCTGATGAGTTAAGTAAGTTGTTTTCTCTTGTCCTTGCTGTAGCAGAGCTGAAATGCAGGAATGATGGATGTGGTAATGGTTGGTTTTCAACAAAGCAGAATCCTTCTCTATTTTGTATCTTGTTCTGGCTCTCCTAATTTGTTTCAGATGCACCTATCCATTTCTCTAAGTACTTGTAATTAGGTTAAATTGCAAATATTGAAACATTATTTGTTTCCAGACAGTAGCACAGCTAGGAATGGAAATTCGGAGCGACCCTGGTGAGCAGGCAATAGCTTTACTCCTGACACAGCAAATCATTTCATTTGCAATGTTTCGAACAAATAAGCATGCTAAGTGGTGAATGCCATTTTTGCACTGATTTTCTCTGAGAATATTAAAAAGCAGACGATGCATTTCCTTGCATTCAGTACATTTGGTACTCCTATAGGCGCTGCTGACTTTTGGACAAGCTGGATTCTACCTGTAGGCGCTTTCTCACATTAGCAAACCAATACATGGCCAGAAGCTCATGTACCATCCTCAAGGACTATGTACCAACGTCCCACTGTGAAGAAACATTGGGCCAACCATCCCCTTCAGGTGCAATCATTGAGAGACCTGGTTTTGGATGAGACAACGAACTTGGGCTTTCCTTTCCACTCACAAAACCTTTTCTTTTTTTTTCTCTTTTGACTTGGAAGGAGATTTCTGTGTTGAATAAATTAGTGCTGCAGGAAGGAAGGGAAAGAAAGCTGTAGGTAAGGGGCCCAGAATACACAAAAGCCAGGAGTTTGGGGACATGGMCTTTTTCCCCACCGCAGTGTTACGGTCCTCGTACTGTGAAGGAGAAGATGGCCTCCCCAGCCATCTAACTGTAGCTGTGCTCCTCTAATTGTATAATGTGRAGGAGATGGTGTCTTTCAAGGAGACTATTAAATAATTCAGTAGCATGGGTAACTGGCTGTGGATTTCTCCACATGACAAGACCAAGCTGTAATAACAGTTGGGAATAATGATGCTATATTTTTTCCATTAAATAAAGTTTTACTTCTGAAGTCTTGACTGTTTCTTAAAGTAATGTAGCCTTTTCATACCACTAAAGCCCGTATCTTTATTACAAAACCAAACTGCTCTCACTCTAACCACAATATGCATGTTGAAACAATACTCGCCTACAGATGAAGAACAGTTAGAACATAGTTTTCCATGTGAATCATTCATTCACTTAAGAATAACTTCTCTCATTAAACAAAATACAGCCATGTGACAAAAACGCTTGTTGTAGGTTTGCATCCCATCTCTCCTTTTCATTAGACTAGTATAAACTTTCTTTTATTACTCTTTCATATAATTATCTGATGATGACATCATTTTTTCCTCCTATTCCCCACATTT
>NW_020455328.1:1044369-1094081 GCF_003342845.1 Nothoprocta perdicaria
TCTCTCTTTCTCTCTTTCTCTCTTTCTCTCTTTCTCTTGCAAGAGCATCTAAGTAAAACAAATGCTTCTAAAATTGCCAAGAACCAGTCCTTCAGCGGGATGAATGCGGCCAGGTCTGTATCACCTCCCTGAAGCAGGCACACATGCACCCACAGTTGCTTGTCTGCATTTCTCTGGCTAGATAAGGCCCTGAAAGAGAAAGGAACTTGTTATTCCAATCCCTCACCCTGATCACTGAAAAATAATCTACATGATTTTGTATATTTTGCTTTAAAATTAGAGGGTTACTGGGAGCATGAAAAGTGCATGTTGTGGTCATGAAGCTCGGGTATCGGGTGAGCAGCCGTTCCTGCCGCTGACTATAACACTGCTTTTCATGGACATTATCTGGCCATTTCACAGCCCCGAATAAAAGGTAAACAAGATCCCAAGCTGCAAGAGTGATTAGTTTTGGTAATTGTTCTGCTGCTTTCTTTGTGCAATTTACTTTATAAATATTCACTGGGGGAATCATTTGTCTGGTGTACCATGGCACAGTAATTTCCTATATAATTTCATCCAATTGCTGCAGGAACTCATTTGAGTTAGCGGCAATTGTTAATAAATCATTAACAATCATTAGCTGTGGGTAGCAGTGATTGCTAATCAAGATTTCCATGCTGCATTTCCAATCTCTGAAGGTTGAGCCTTAATCAAATTAGTAGCATTATTTTTTTTGTTATTTCAGGGGGAAAACCAGCATGCATCTCATCAATTCAGGGCAACTCTTGGTAGCATCTTTGCCTTCAAAAACATTACATGCTTTCACTGTAGCTGTTGGCAGAGTCAGAGGCTTTTTCTTGCTGCATAAATTGCTTGAAATGTTCAAATTAAGCAGGCTTCCCCATTGCCCATGTTATTAACAATTATGTTACTGGAAACAACAGGGAACATAGTGACATCGCTCCAGCTATGTCCCTCGTGGCCAGAGGCCATGCTACTGTCCCATCTATTTTTACTCGAGGCCTTATCTCATAATAATAATAATCCACATTKCTGTTAATTAACACGAGCTGGTGCAGATGTTGCCTCGTGGAGGTGTTTTGCAGCGCTCCGTCCCACAGAAGAATGGCTGATTCCAGCGTTGGTGTCTTGGCTGTATCCCCTGGCCAGAGGAGAGCAGCCAGGATTAACCTTCGTGAAGCCCCTGGGCGATGGAAAAGCTGAGCACTAACTCCTTATCGCTGCTGCTTGCCCACAAACACTAATACTTGCTATTGCATTTGTTATTAAAATGCGTTTCCCATACAGCTGTTTCTCCCAAGCTCATGAATAGCATTAGAGTGAAATCAGGGCAATCTTATTTCAAGGAATTCCAGTGGAATGAACAATAATCTGCCCCTAATTGTAAAGAAGCTCTGATAAATGCTCTGAACAGCTTCCCAATAGCACATATTTTCCAGYCTCTGCGTGGTAATTTCCAATAAAATCGAAGAACAAGATGACCATTAACAGCTATGTTAAATGTCATCCAGATTTGTTYGCATCATTCTTCACTGTGCTGCACCTTCTGTGTGTGTGTTTTCATAATTTATGGTGTGTGGCTGCATTTGGGCTCGCTCAGTGATGCTTCTGTGGAAAAACATAGGATTAAACTCAAGCAAAGCCCATGACGAGCCCATGAGGGATGCGTGATTCACTTTCCCATTTGACTTTCCTTTAGAAAGCACAAAGTTACCTTCTCGTTCATGCCTCTGGCAGCAAGCAGGCTGCATCCACAGAAAAGCCTTTGCATAGGGAGATTTATTTCCTTGAAGCAGGCAAGGTCATCAGCCGTGAGGGCGTTTGGATTCACGGGGAGCTGCATAATGATCATCTGCAGGGAGGTCTCCGTGGGTTTATGCAGCAGCGTGCGTGTGCACAGCTTCCTTGATGAGTGCTCTGGAAACAGGGAAACGCTCCTTGCCCTCTCACGGGGCAGCTTTTCCCTGGACAGGACACTTCTCGGTGCCCTGGCAGAGTTCTTGACTGCAGCAGGATGATGTTGCAGGAGACCTGATTCAAAACCCACTGCGGTCTCTCTGCGGAGACTCCTGCTGATCTACATGGGCACTTGAATCAGTAGCCATTTCTCTGGGAGGTTGTTCGATAACACACTTTGTTAAAAAGAAAAAAAAGACCATTTCTCATGCTCTGCCAATGYTACCCATGTTGTTTGGGTGGGTGTAACTATTGCAAAAGTTACCAGCTACTTTGGAGACTATTTTGCAAGCTTCGCAAGTACAATAATACCATTTATTATTGTGAACATTTACACAATCTAGAGGTTGGTTTTGGTTTTGTTGCCCTTTAAAGCTCCAATAGCAGCAACCACTACCAGGTGACCAGCCAAGCAAGCAGATAGCTGCAACACTTCGTGCTACCTCATGGGAAAATGATTTGTTGCAGTTATTCAGCCAGGATTGCAAATTCACAGACAATTAGAATATCTTTTGAATATTTTGTCATCATGACAGAGCTATGTCTGCATAGAATATTATTTTAAATTAATATTTTAACTGGCTCATCTTTAATTTATTCTCTGTGACTGGCCTGGTTCTGTCCTATTGACAGAGGAAGCAAAAATGTATGAATGTTCTGTGATTCCCAAATTGACTATTTAATCAAAAAATAAGAAAAAATAAGAACAAGCTTTAAGGCACATCCTGCTGTGCAGTTTGTTCTCTTAAGAAGATTAGCAGATGTTACAGCATCCCAGTCCTAACTGTGTTGGGATCTCAGCTGCCACTTGCTGAAAGGCTAGGATCTTCCCTCCTATACATACAAGTCATTAGAAAATATAATTGTTTGTATGTTTTGAGTTGCTTAAATTAGCAAATGTCAGAGCATAATAATTGTGAAGTTAAACCCACTGCTTGCATAAATCCATAGAAAAAAAGAATTTAAAGGCTGCTCACTGGCTATTTAGAAAGGCGCTCAGTACAAGACTTTGTATTTCAGAAACAAAGAATCAGCCATTATCTTTTGTTGTTTAAATGCACAAATGCAAATCTTTCCATTATATTTTTGCTAGCCTTGTTAACAGCTGCTAGCAAATAACATTTGCTGGCAATGTGGGCAAGGTTTCCTCTTGTCCTTTAGCATGCCCTCCACATCTTAGCCCGGATGCGATGGCTCCTGTGCCTGGTCATCTGCTAGACCCTGGAGCAGCAAGAGAAAAACTTGCAATATCTGAGCCCCTTTCAAGTCATTTAAGGGCAATCTAATTTGAATGTTCTTAGACTGAGGCCTTTTTGCTCAAAAAGCAAATGTGATTAAATCATCACCTTGAAAATTCCTGCCCTGAAGCCAAAAGTTTGTACCCCAGGAAAGCATTGACACTCCATTGGGATGTGTTGGGTTGACCTGCTTTGGACCTGACCACCACTGGKAAAAGTGACAGGCTGTGTCCTGCGGTGTGCCAGCCCTGTGGATATCAGTTTTCCCTGTGCCCTAAGTTACAGGAGCTGTTTGCCTGCTAAAGCCAAAACAGCCAGGGCTCCCGAGAGCTGCACGSGCAGGCGGGCCTGGTTCACAATGTGGAGGCAGGTTCTCGATCAAAGTTGTGCAGCTTAACCATGGGACCAACCAAGCTGCAAGGACTGAGTGCCTGCAAAGGGGTGCAAAAGTTAACTGTTTCTAAAGGAAAAAAAAAAAACAAAAAAAAACCCAATATAGCTTCCACGGTCAGGAACAAGGTAAAGAAATACTCAGGCTTGTTAGACAAGCTCTGGCACATCTCTCTTGGGCAGCTAAGGAGAGCAGGGTGGATGCATCAGCCACCCCCGTTCACATTGCAACGCGTTGCTATTCTGTGCCAACAAGGACAAGTTTTCAGTAAGGTAGGGGGGCATCAACCAGAGCAGCTGAAGTGCAAACATAGATTTACCTTTGTCAGCTCTAGTTGAATAAACAACCAAACAAAAGGCCACAACAAAAAACTATATCAAAAAACAACCCTGGTTCCTGCCTTGGTGGATTCCAAATCTAATCCTGAATTCTCCCATAGCCAAAAATCAAGCACTTCATAAAACCTTTATCCTTTCAAATATTTATGTTAAAAACAATGGAAAACTACATCTTCATATTTTACTATCTATGCCCTTTTGTGTAATAAGATATTTTTAAAAGATTCCCTTCTAATATCCTTCCTTATAGAATTCCTGAAAATTCTCTTTTTCTCCTTCTCTTTCTGCTCTACAAAGTCACATTACACTACAACATGTAAAGCATAGATACTACAGTCTACTCTTTTTTGCACAGTCTACTTTTTAAGAACAGAAATAATAAATGCTCAGGAAATTGCTATTTTTCTGTTATTGTCAATTAAACCTTCAAAAAGAGGGAAAACACACTGCAAAAGTTGCTACAAGAATCTACCAGCCCAAACTATTTTTCAAACCGAGGGAACTTCAGGAATCAGTGATATGATGCTTGCAACGAGGAAACATCGAAACCAAGAGAATTTAATTTGAAACCTACTATTATACTTTGCAATGTTAATTTACAGTTTGCATCCTATTCTGTAAACATTTTCTTCATTATTTTGCCCTAGTAACAAATATTCCATTTCAGCCCAGGTGACTGTTGTAAGGACAAGACTTGATTTGTCACTAYACTCATGAACAAGTTTTGCTACAAGGAGGAGCTTAAAAAGAAGTTAAGCAACCCAGTATTCCTGCTAYAGGAAATGAATATTCTTTGATAAGCATTTTTCTTGGTTGTTTAATGATAATATGCTGTTCTTTTCCCAATTTACATATTTTAGCCCTTTGCACAATACCCTTCACTTTCCAATTAGTTCCCYATTGCATATATAATTAAAGACAAATCAGATTATGGCGATTAGCATATATTATAACCCATCTTACTAATTTCTAAGGGCATATTCCTACAAGGGATAACACAGAAATTAGAAGGCTAATTAGGCCAAAATTACCTTTGCTAATGCATCTAAGCAGCAGTTAAATCCTCTAACAAAAGAGACATCTTTTTGTGCATTGAAGGCTGAAGGTGTGATTGGCAAGAACCAACGTTAGAAAAAAAGCTTCGGAGTTTCAAGAAGGAGCCTTTGTGCTGCAGTAGACAAGGGGTTTGGGTCACGGCCCAAGGCACCAGAGGCAGAAAGGCGCCTTAATGAAAGTGCAGATTCCCAGTCAAGAGYCCAGCTGGTGTCCGGAGGCCTCTATGGGTCTGGGGGCCCAGGGAGCTCACGGGGACCTGGCTGCACTTGCTCCACACGGAGTGCAGTTTATTTGCTCACGGTCCTGACTCAGCAAAATCACACGCTGCACTCGGGGGAAATTGTGACAGGAGAAAACACGTCTAGTTACTAAAGCACAAGGGCAGGACTCTGGAGACCCAAGGTAATTTGCGGTTGCAGAAGAGATGTGTAACCTTGTGAAAGCTGGTTAGTCCCAGGCCTTTAGAGACGAGGAAGTGCAAGACTCTCCTTTGAATTAGGCACCGGAATCCCCCTAAGCACTTGCATTGCGGCATCCCTGTCCTASAGCTCCCTGTCTGTAAAAGGGAAAAGCAGTCCTTCCTGTTTCAGATACGCTGAAGAGTGAAACACGCTTCAATGATACAAATCAAAGGGCGTAAGAGTACCTAAAATCCACTAAATTCAGCCCTGCCGGGCCTATTGCAGCCACTGCCCTTCCTCAGGCTCTGATCCACAGACATGCAACAATGTTCTTCACAAATGCTTTTTCCTCAGGTCCTTCATTGGGATATATATCGTTATTCAGTTAGGAAAAAAGAGTTGTTTTTCCCTAGTTCTTCATTGAGATGTTTATCTGGAATATTAAACTCAAGCTATTCCTGTTTAACAGCTCTATTTTCAGGCGCTAATTATCCACTGAAACTTTCAGGCCCTGATCTTGAAGTTTTCCAGACCAGCTTTCTGCTCCAGATTAATTTCACTTAAACGTGTAAGGAACAGAGCTCTGCTATTCTTGTAGTCAGGGAAAATATTCTCCCTTCAACTTAAAGCGGGGGGAAAAAACAGCCATACATTGTTTTGAAGAGCTTTGGTGTCAAAATGGGTGGGGGTAAGAAAAGACTGAGACTCTATAGGAAAAACAGTCCTTGGAGAACTGACGGGCCTTTTGGTGTTCCAGTGAGGCTAGCCAAGCTTTTAGAGGGATCATTCCCATATGCACAACTGGTTCGCACAGCTTTTTCCCCATATTCAGTGCAGAACGAGGCAGTGTTGTGCAAGGTAATTTCTTTTCTTTTTATGTATTAAGCTGCCCACAGGTGAGGCTGGCTGCTCCYCTGTCCCTGTGCAGCGAGTGCGGGCACGGGAGGCAGCGAGTGTGGAGGCAAGGACGCGCTTCCTGGCAGAGGAGCAGAAAGATCTCAGGAGCAGAGCATAGAGGTGAAGGGATTTCTGCAGGAGCTGAGGCATCCGAGGGGCTTGTGGCTGCTATTCAAGAATGCCTCTGGAAAAAGGGCAGTGATGTCTGCAGACCTCACCRGAGCACTTGGGAACATCAGAGAGACTATCAGGGCTAATTATAAATTGATGTTTTGCAAAGATGCAATTTCCAGCRACTGTCACAAGCAAAACGGGCTCCACTCTGGGAATTTTGCTCAATTTAATATSGCAAAATTAACATAAACATTTAATTACTGATTTGGGAATTGAGGGGGAAGAAAAAAGACAACAACAACAACGAAAAAATAGAGAAAATCCTCTCCTCTAGGCTCAGCCTAAGCCCTCTCCTCTCTCTGCTCGCTGGGTTTGGCCTCTCCCAGTGTGCCCAGTGAGGTGGTGGCTGGTCCCAAAAGGGACCCCACAGCCCTGCCAGCTGCTTGTGGCCAACACAACCTGCACCATCATGAGACCTATTGAGATGGTCCAGCCAGAATTGCTTTAAAAACAACTGAACCCGGTTCAAAACACACGGACAGAGGCAAGCACGGGAGCAGGGTCAGACTCCGGTGCCTGGCCGTGTCTCAGGAACGGAAGGCGTCGTTGGGATGAGCGATCCCGCCCCATGGCGCTCGCGTCCGGAGGGATCGGGGCTGTCGGTCGCCTCCGAGAGGGCCTCCTGCCGTGGCCAGAGCAGCACGGCCAAGGCTGCGAGGCACCCGGGGGTTGTGCTGTTTTACCTGCTTCCTTAATGCGTTTCCTCCTGGCTCGCTCRGGTTCCTGCCTCTCGCTGTTTCAATATTTGCTTAGCTAAGGGCTATATATCCCTCCTTGGGAGGCAGCCAGCTAAAAGCTGGACCTTGCAGCAGCAGCAGCTCTCCTTGCCRCGTTAGGTCTGCGTCTGTTCAGGAGATGCTGCTGGCTGCTGGGCCCCCATCGCAGCTGCCTGCACGGCTCATCTCTGAGCTAAAGAAGAGCTAAATCCTGGCCTCAATTACATGGACTTTGCTATACACACTGTCACTGGGCAGGGGCTAAGGGGCAAGCAKCAAGCAGGTACCTGGGGAGGTTAACGCAGGATTCCCTGGAGCAGGTTATTGTCCRCTATCCCACGTGATAAACAAACAGATTCCCCTTCATTTTCCCTAGTCTCATCAGGCCCATTTAGCACCTCCCTTTCCTACTGTGCACAAGGTCTTCCTACACGTTGTGCAAGTGTGTACAGCAGCTCGCCCATGAGCTTAGTGGTGGCCCTCAGGCRATAACACACATCAGAGCTCGGGCTGAGACCCCAGGGCAGCTCGTGCTGCTCTCCTGCACGGGTGAAAAGCAGGAGGGATCCTTGCCACCAAAACGATGCTCTCCCTCCGAGAAGATCTATATTGAGGCCTGGTCTGGCCAGCACAGAYGCAACCAGAGACGTTCTAATGCATGTGCTCCCCAGGCTCTTCTAGTCCGGTCTGACTGTACAGGCGGTGGCTCTTGTCCGACTGATCCATCCATCTTCATCTTCTGGAGACAGGACACCCTGTGAAGAGCAGCCTGTCTCCGGCCATGGACTCTGCTGTTGATTTAGAAGGGATCATCACAGTTCACTGTTCACTAGGGATGTTTCTTCACTAGAAAGACCAACTGTAAGGAACAAGTCATCAACATGGAGCCTCCACAGCCCTTTGATTGTGTGGGCAGTCGTAAACTGAGCTCAGTTTGGTCAGTCTGTTGCCAAGAACCTGAAACGAGCAGGGTGACAGTGGTTCTGCTCACATTGACCATCCATACACATCACTGCACCACATACATTGCCTTGCTGCCACATTTGCTTTGTCTCAGGTAGGTTTTCTGTAAAGCCAGGTCCTAGGACATAGCTTGATTATAAGCTCATCTGAGTGTGTATTTTTCCCTGGGAAGAAAGGTTTCCTGACACATAACAACAACAACTTTTTGTCCCAGTGACACTTACAAAATCTGCAAGCATAAAGAATTACAGACAAATATAATATTG
The DNA here is from genome assembly GCF_003342845.1 of Nothoprocta perdicaria. Classification (NCBI taxonomy): domain Eukaryota; kingdom Metazoa; phylum Chordata; class Aves; order Tinamiformes; family Tinamidae; genus Nothoprocta; species Nothoprocta perdicaria. The sequence goes on from NW_020455328.1 coordinate 1,052,769, forward strand.
AAGACATGAGGTACCTTAATTACTTTTATTTTTAATATTAACCTTAAGATTTATATTTATTTTGATATTCATTATTTTTATTTACTCAGGGGCATCAGTGGGAGGTGGGAAGCAAAGTTTTTCCCTGCACTGCATTTTCTGTAGCTGCACGTGACAGTGTTGGTCTCTCAGTGTCACTCCGATAAGCACGCTCAGCTACAGCTACAAGCTGGCTGCGCAGTGACCAATGGTGCCAAACCGCTACTGTTTGGCTGAGGAGGAGCATTTTGGAGTGGTGTTGCTTTAAAAATAACTTTCCTCCAAGTTTTCCATTCCCTTTGAGGTCCAGGAATATTTCCCAGTTGAGGCAGGAATCATGGGAAAGGTAACGTAACACAATGGGAGTAAATCTACCRTTTCTCTAGGATAGCCTTTTTAGACTGAAAGAAGAGCCAGTTTCAGAGGCATTTCCATGCCTGGGCTGAGCACGACAGAGGAGCCATCTCCGGAACGTTGTGCTCCAGGAGGACCTTTGTGGATGGCAGTGCAGGAGCACAACCTGCGGAGAGCTCCCACAAGGCTTGCACTGGGAATGCTGCCCGGGACGGGCATGCTGGCTGGGGCAGGGGCATGTGTTTTAGCACAGAGCCATGGATAGATGCAGTCCTGCTAGCAAAGGGCCCTCGTGCCAGCAGCAGAGACTCCTCTCCCAACGCTTGGCATCTGCTTCAGGAACTGAGCTGGAAGCATCTGCTGTTCCCGTGCAAGTGGAAGGGCTGAGGCCTTGCCTGCTGTTGCTGTCCTCTCTGGACTGGACTGACACCCTTGCCATGGGGAACAGCTACTCCCAGTGAATTCCCAGCGCAGCCCCCCAAATCTGCAGTTTTCCCTGTTGGATTATGTTGCAGTTTCAAACAAGGGAAGGTGTGAGGAGCTGGGTGCATGAGGTGCGCGCTGGGGATGGTGCTGATGTGCCTCTACATGTGGCTGGTTAAAATCAGGGCTAATCCCCATTATTGGGAAGCGCTTTAAAAAAGTCCTTCTAAAAGCTGTAAATCTCACTAAAACACCATTTGGCAAAGACCACGACCAGCCAGCTTAGGCAGGCCCAGTAACTGGTACCATCAATGTCTTCAAACCAAGCACCCTTAGGGCATTACAAAATCCACCCACATCGACACGCTCCTCAGGACAGCTCAGCACCAACACCAAAGGAGTCTCAAAGAGAGGAGATTTCAGCCTGGACTGGAAACTAGATACCCTCTACCAAGAACTAACTTTGGTAGGGGCTACCAGGTGCCAGGGGCAGGGAATTTACCTTCCCTTGACAAATGCAGATTCCTGGTTAAACCTGTAAGAGCCTTATGGAAAATAAACATCCTGGATAGGGAGAGAGGCTGGAGAACTGTTGTTAAGTATAACGAGCCGTGGGGTACTTCAACCCCAGCCAGCCAAGGCMGTGTGAGCTTATGTTAATGGATAACCCAATCCCCGGCGTGCTGACGAAATCTCTGAAGTCCACTTGAAAGGAATTACAGAAATTCTCATTGTGTGCAAGATAAGGAAAGAGGCCAACAAACATGGCCCYGTTAAAGTTGCCTGGTCTGATGCCCCAGACTGGAAGATGATCCTAAAAGCTGTTAAGGCTGGACCTGCTTCTAAGGGCAGCAGGATTTTAATTTTCCTGACCTGACGCAGGATGCAAGCAAGGCAAAATGAGTTTATTCTTTTGTACGGATTTTTTGTATGAGCAAAAAATGTGTTTTGTATCTGTATACGTGGTTATGAGGGGATGCAAGTTTGAACCACCAAGACTGTTTACTTATCACGGACATTGCCAGGACATTGATACTCTGAGCACTGCTAGCACTCAGCTGCCTGGCATAGGGAGCTCCCTGATGTATCTGCTATATGACATATTGCATTAAAACTTTGCACACACAGCTAGAGTGGTTATGGCCTTTCCTTCCCAACAGAAGGTAAGCTCTTGCTCCTTTTTACATCAGAAATTCATTTCTTGTATATATTACAATAAAATACATACATTCCTGTTTGTATTCTTTTAAAGATATGACTTAATTCTGTATTKGAGGCCTGATTTCATGTGAGACTGTTTTCGTAGCATATAGATGAAGTCATAGAAAAACAGTAAGTTAAAAAAGCTCTTCCTTGCCACAGCACCCAGGAGGAAAGGTCAGAAACCTTTCAGCTTTCTGAAACTATGGAGAGCAGAAGGGTGAGCTCATGGGGATGGTTCAACGATGCAGGCATCTGCTGAAATGCAGCTTGGCACTGTGCAGGCAATCCTGACATTTCCTRTAATGTCTCAGTGACACTTTTCTACAGTGAAAGTGAGGTGTTCAGTGAGGGCAATGCTCTCTTGACATATTGTTCACAGGCAGGAAAGAATTGGGTGACAAATGTGGCAATGGGTGGCAGCTTCAGCTGCAGTGATTGAGTTTGGGATGCAGGGGACAGACAGGAAGGTGAGTRGCACAATTTGTGCTCTAGTTGGGACTCTCCATGCTTGGGATGGCAACAGTCCTGCTTTGAGCAGGAAGCTGGAGTAGGGGACCTTTGAAGGTCTCCTCCAATCTGCTTCTCCATGATCTTATAGCTTCCATCTCAACAGATATTTAGTCTCTGAATASATTAATACTTTTTTCCCCAGAAAATAGGATGAAAAACTCCACTGACACATGTATATATCCATGTGAGCCAGAGACAATGCTCAACATTTTCATAGAGTCATCTTCCTCTCCAAACAGGATATCAGGAATTCATGAATTCATACAGGTTATGAATGCAGTGCATGAAGGCTGGGAGTGTGGTTAGTTACATTCCTACCTTGGATATTTCTGGGTAGTTTAAGACTATTTGCTTTAGAGATTAATAAAATTAGACTTTTTTGTTATGAGTCCTATGAGRATAGGTGGGAGCAACTGTGTAATAGGCCTTTCTTGCTTTCATTATAGGCCTGAATAATTGCACTTAGTAACAGTAATAGTTTCTTAAAATGCACTTTGCATGCTGTAGCTGTCCTCAGGCAGGAGGATGGTATGTCTGGTTAAATGCTCAACCTTTACAGCAATAGCAGAAGAGTCTCATAGTCTACTCTGAAACCAATAAGGAGAAAAATAAGCTCTCACTGAGGACAGGGGCCTGAGATTAAGTTCTCCCTCTTTCTTTGATTTCCCCATACCCTTTTGGTGCACTCATCTCCCCACCCACTCCCTCTCTAAATTGGAAAGGAAGGGAATGCTTTGTGCTTTTGGGTATTCGTGACTGCAGCAGAGCTACCGGGATGAGATCAAAGGCTCGTGGGAAAATGATGAGCTCGCCTTTCTCCAAGTAGGAATCCAGCAACAACCCTCACAGGATTTGTTGTTGCAGTGACATGAAAACTTTGGCCCCGATTCATCCCACCTCATTTTAGGCACTTAATGAGGCACCTAAATTGAGAGTCTCATTGTCTTAAGCTCTCTTATTTGTGTAGACAAGGAACTGCAGAAGGCAATTCAGTCCCCCGACGGCCTGAATAACTCTGTCTGGGTATCTCTCCCTTCGGGTTGTAAGGAAGCCTTGAGTGACTAATGAAGGCCCTTTCTCTTTATTTATCAGCTCAAAAGACAGGAGCTGTTTTTTGTTGTTGTTGTTTTGGGATTTTCTTGCATGTAAACTTACAAGTTGTGGTTAATTTTGTTGGCTGAAAGTTTCAGTGCAGTGACTCAGCCCTGGCCTGACACATTGCTGACACACCACCCAGACAGTCTAGATGAAACCACTGAAAACACTACAGATGTAAAAGAAGAAGTCATTAACCTGTTGTGGATGGCCACGGGGTAAGCTAAGGGTGAGGTCTGACCTTGAAAAGCAGTTCCACAAAGGCTTCACAAGTCAGCCAGGGTAACAGCTTAGTACCAACAACAAGCTGTTGTCTTCCCTACRTTTTCCTCCTCTCAGGTCCTTGCAGGTGTCAGAGCTGCTGTGAGAGCAGCGTGGTTTGTTGCAGCATTGGGAGCAGGAAGGTTTCCAGGAGCTTCTTTGTGCAGCTCTGCACAGCAGCTTTGGCCCTGCTGCTGCCCATCTGAAAATCTAAACCATAAATCTRGGTGGAAAAGGAAGGCCTGTCCTCAAAGACCTGATAACACTTTGTTGCTTTTCTTCTCTCCCCACTTTATTCTTGGACATTCTTGGACCTGAAGCTCCCCCGGAAGATCCTATTGCACTGGGCACTCAGGTGAACATGACCCGAGGGGCTCTCCCTTCTGCCAGCTGAGCCCTTCCATAGCGGGTACAAAAGGGTCAGGRAGATGCGCTCAGTGCATCATTCTGCACGTAGATGCAGCTGCACATGAGCGCCGTTGCAGCTAGCACCTAGTCCTTTCACAGCCTCCTATTGCCCCCTCTTTAATGCTTCCTTMCTCGTGGAGCTCAGTCACCATGTCTGAAACGGTCTGATTCAATCACACAGTTTATCTGCACCAAGTAAAAMGTCTCCAACCACCACTTCTGAAAGACAGTACATTTTTTTCGTCTATCCTCTCCTATTACAAGGCATGCAGGACTGTCTCCATTTTCCATGGCTTTCAAGATATGATAGCTCTGCCCTGCTTTAACTAAAGTATCTAGAGCCAGTGCATGTATGGAAAGAGAATTACAAGCTTTAGCTCTTCTATCAGATATTTTTCAAAATTGGAGCCTTGGATTCCTGCCTCCTAATTTCAGGCACTTAAAAGAGATGCTGAAAAGAGAAGCTTAGTCTCTGGAGAGAGCTGCTTCCAGGTGGCCGCTGTTTTTTTTTATTTGCTTCAGGCACCATCAGAAGTGACCACCTTTCTTGACTGCCTACCTTTACACCTAGGCCTGGGCTGGACCGGGCTGGGCCTCCTGAGCTGTTTAAGTGGRCTGTCTGCATCCTGGAAATCCTCTTTCCTGTGAAACCTAGAAAACACATGCCAGGTCTCAAGAGTTGCTCTTATGAAATAAAGATGTTGGTACTCATAAGAAGCTGCTTTTCCTGTTCACATGTCGAAAAAACATATCTAGCTTTTGTTTCACACAGCTACCCACATGTTTGAAGTTGAGAGCTCATGCCGAGTGTTAGTTTCCTTCTTTTCTTGTATCAAAGTGYACACCATATGGCTGTAGAAAAGCACCTTTAAGGGTAGGAAATCCTTCTTCCTTTCATTGTCTGTCTATTGGACATGACATCCATTTGTGTAAACAAATAGGCAATAAAAAAAGTGGAAAGTCYTAAGTCCTTCATTAAATTATCTGCTTTTTTGCCTTTCAGTAGACTACATTTACCTCCTTTTGTGTCACGTAACACTCCTGAAACTTACCTATGTGTTTCCCTGAGGTATCTAAAACCCATGGAGGTTTCAGATACTAAATTAATCAGTGATCCCTTACAGTGCCACACAATCCTGAACACAGAAGAAGTAGACCCCAACTCACAGAACATCATCAGGAGCATATGCCCTTATAAACAAAACATAAATAGGAATTCTAAACTCATGTAGACAGATAAGAATGAGTTGTACAGAGGCAGTTAAATGCCACAGTACTCACAAGAGTAACTTTAGGGCATGTGCCGTTGSGACAGCCAGTCAGGATATGGAGCTACTGGAACTTGTTCAGGGCTGATCCMGCCTGGAGGAGCACCGGAGACCTTGACTCACTGACTAACAGCASCAGTGCGGACTATGGGGTCAAATGTTTCCACACCACTCTGAAGTGTGCTTTTTATTTTTGATAAATAGATAGCTATCTGGTTTCCCTGAAGAAGAGCAGAGCATGGTTTCACATTCCCAAGGACGCCCACGTGCCTGGGTGTGAGAAGGAAACATCTGTGGACATGAACAGGAGTGGCAAGGAGTTCTCACTGTCCTCATCTGAGGAAATTTACAGCGAACCACTCGAGTACTTTTGTGAAAAGAGTTGTGTGCTAACATCCCTCTACTTAGGAATATTCCACTGCTACTCTTTTCTGTTTGTTTTAGTTTTTGCTTGTTTTGCACGAAAAGACGAAGCAAATTATTTGGAGGGGCCATAGCGATGCCTGCACTAAGTGTGAGCAACAGGCTGCAGCCTCTCAGGAGATCAGGCCTGTGTTTGGGCTGGGTGGCCCTGGGCCCCATTGCAGGTCCCTTGCAGAGGTTCTGGCAGGATCCCCTCAGCATGAGGCCCACACACCGTGACGTGCAGCTTGAACCAAGTGCCCAGGACCTCTGAGCGTTCCCAGCGAGTCCATCGCTGAGAGGGTGTTGGCACCACCGGGGCGTCTTGTGGGACAGCGAGGAGTAACTGCCTTGCTGCCATTATGTTGACTGGAGCTGCAGTGAATCAATTTTCATAAAGAAATATTTTCTGTTGTCCTCTGTATGGATTAGATAATGATGGTGATCAAAAATACAGAACCAGAACATTTATTCAAAGTAATAGAGGTTTTGAACCCTACCTGTGAAGACTGCGACTTACTTAATCAATGTCTCCTTGGAAATCAACACTATGGGCCTAATCTGGCAGTCATCACTTTGGAATGATTTCCTTGGAAGAGCTCAGAAGATCTGCCTGTAAAGGATGGCGGGAGGCTATTCTGTGTTTCTAATCCCGATTGCTCTACGCCATAACAGGATCTGCAACGCTTCCATTGTTTAGGCGTAGGGTTTGGCAGTTCTTTTTTCTTGTCCTGGCATTTTCCTCGTGCTTTTCTTTTTTCCTTACTAGAAACATATATACAGGAAAGAATATTCTGTTTTTTTTTTTTTTTTTTTTTTTTATGGAGCTGTTGAGAAACTGGGCAAATACAATCAAGGAGACTCAGCAGTAACTGACCCCATTCTGAAGTAACTCCAGAGCTGGAAATGTTCCTCAGCTCCAGCTCGCTCTCCAAGTCCTCCAAACATGGCAGGTCTTACAGGGAGACATTGTTCTCATTCCTAGCACATGATTTCTGAGATGAAACTTTATTAAACATAATTAAATATATTTAGCAGACGCGATCTGCCATAGTGCTTGTATCTGAAATAACTGAGGTGCTTAAAAGCTGCGTTGAAAAATGGAGCCGCATTCTTGTCAAGTGTGATACATGAAATGGTTAGTAATGCCTCTGTCGAACTGAAACTCAATGCCCTACTGTTAAAAATTAGGCATCTGGTACAGTATTCATAGCCAGAAATGTTTTTTCTCCTGTCTGAAAATGGCCTCTAACTTTGCTATGATGATTTTAAAATATACCAGAAATCTATTTTCCTGCATAGCTATTCATTCTATCTCAAGAATACAGAAAAAAAAAACCAGGCTGGAATCATTTTCTTTCCTTTGGTCCAAAGATTTTAGCAGGTGGGCTATTTGCCTCACTGGCATTTGGACTCCCCATAATTCTTAATAGGATTATTTGGATAAATAAACTGATCCAGCTTTGGATCTTTGTTAATCACACACCTGAGGCAGATCATGAAGAAGGTAATGGAAAGTGGAAAGACAGGATATCTGCTCTGGTAAGAAGTGAGCCAGGGTAGTATTACTCTGAAAAAGTACCATATCAAGTTCTCTTGCTTAAAAAAAAAAAAAGAAAAAGAAAAAGAAAAAAGAAAAATATTTTTGGCATAAATCTCCAGGTTTATTTCTGTTACAGTTTGATGAACACCAAAAGGAGAACAGGTGGGAATATGTTTTGGGCAGGGAAAGTAGGAAGAATTATTGTAGCTATCCTAATGGCTTACASATGTTCCAGGTAGGCATATAGCGATCTCTTTTGTTTCAAAGATATTTCTGCAGTCTTTCGCTAATGTTCAAACTCATTTCTCCCTTTGAGGTTAAATCTACCTTAACTATGGCTGGAGGAGAGCAGGTTACATTCTAGCATAAAGCAAAAGCAAGATAAGAAAATCAAACAATGAGACAAAAACACTTCCCAGTGTAGAGAGGAAAGGAAARCTTTCCAAATGTGAAACGATGACGCAAAATAGGATGGAAATTCTCCTTCTCCTTGAGGAGTGAAAGAAATAACACTACAAGGGTTGAATGAGGTATATATAGCAGTGATAAATGTCAAAGACAGTATTCTGACAGAGCTTCTGAACTTTGGGAATTGAAGGSTGAAGTTTAAGTGGGAAATTTAAGTCTTTAAGTCTGCAGAGTGACTGCAGGTGAAGGTTAAACTCCTTTCTGTTGACCTCTGTATCAGCTGCTCTTCTCTTCTGCTAGGCTGCCCAAAGCTCCTGTTTGCACCAATCTGCTGGTGGGGCTCCTGGTGAACCTGCCTTGCTGGTTTGAGCCCACAACCAGCACCAAATGGGAGCTGCTGAAGGCAACAGGAGCGAGGGGCTGCCCTCCTGCGTGACGGGTGGTGGGCAGCAAGCTAAGGGCAGGGATCTCTTCAGCTGCATTTGCCCTTGGTGTCACGCTCTGGTGTGAGCCTGGCCCAGCAAACTTATCGCACTGTAAATGCAGAGCTGCTTCCAACTGCGAATTTGAAGAGCAGGTGTATAATTTTAATGCTTTTACCAATTCCTTCTGTTACGATCATGATAAAACAGTTCGCCTACAGCTCTGGAAAAACTARCTAGATCTGTGAGAGTATTTTTTTGTCAAGCAATTCCCTAACTTTGTGTAACTTTGTGTATAAAATACTAATTAAAAAAACAAGTCAGGTTGTGGAAGAGTGTGTAGATGGTGGTGCATTTTCAAGGTGCAAAGCAGTATGTTTTCTCTCCACATGAGACACTAAGAGAATCAAACCAAGCAGGCAGGGTGGCATATTGGAGCAGAGGTGGGAGAAATGACCCCACTCAAGGTCATTTTGTTTCCAGACACAACATTTGTCACAATAGCGAAGTTGTTCTGCTTTGGGTGAGAAGGRTGTGCAATACATACTTTTTTTCAGTCAAATATTTAAGAGACAGTTCCCAGTGCAGATGTGGTCTAACGAACACTGTGTGCTAATCGCTGTTAATGCTGACTCTGCCTGTGTCTTTGCATAAATTAATTCATCTCTTTGTATGTGTCCCCATCTATGAAATGTCTTCCTCACAGAGACATAGTGAGCATTTGTTAGCTAATATTTACAGAGTGTTTTAAAGACTAAAACACTAATTTTGCCTCAGTGATTCTGAATTAAATTTATGGGGTTGGGAGGGCATTTCTGAACTCTGTCCTGTAGTTGAGGGCTGCAGGAACCACCCCACAAATATAAATATATCATTCTTATCAACCTTCATGCCTAGCTCTTGTCTGTTACTTGTTTTCTTTGTAGATCTACCTGGTCACTGCCTGTAAACTGTCTGTGAACACTTAATCTTTTACAGCAATTGAGGAATAATTATATTTATTTCTGTAAAATTGTATATTAGAGATGAAAAGTTTTTGCATGAACTGGTATTGGCACTCCAGTTGGCTACTTGGTGATTTTCRTTTTTCTGAGAGGTTGATTCATATCATCTAAAGCCTTTCATTTCCCAGAAAAACATCAGAATCCTATTTGGAACAGGGAACATCATTAAAATTAAACAAGATTGAAATTCATACATTTATTGTATACTGAATCTCTGGAAGACATTGGCAGGTATTGTTGTAAATGTCTTTTCTGAGCTTCCAGGTTAATACACGTGACTGTACTGCCTTTTATGCTGTAGTTTAGTATGGTACAAGCAATGGGAGTCTTGATGAGAGCTATTGAAAAGTGTGAATGCTCATAACAGCCTGCCTGCAAGTCCTATATAGTGCTGAACTCTTAAGATTTCCACCAATGACACTGAAGTCACTGTGCCCAAAGTTGGCTGGTAACATGCTTTTTTGGCCCCTTTGGCAAAAAGAGGTGTAGTGCACTGGAGGTGTTGCGTATCCTGTTACTGGAAACAACCAGGAGCTGGGTTAACTTTTGGAGGAGCGCAACACCTTTCCTATCTGTATCTTGACATACAGTCCCTGTGGCATGTTAATATATTGTCCATTCCTCCATTTCCCATGGAGGAGATAGAGGGAAAACCGGGTGGGTGCCTGGCCAGGCATGAAATGGGCCATGAAGAACTGGATGAGGCAACTTACCCTCACCAGGAGGGTTCACCTGCCACGAGCAGCTTTCATTAACTTTTAATAAGATCTATACTAGAGCAGGAGAATACAAGACCAGCTGTGAAGAGTCGGGTCTTTTGGCTTTGCTGCCATCTAGCAGAAGGTAGACGGTCTGACACCCATCCACCTACCAGGCCGGAGAAGCAAAGTGGATTCCTGAGATACATGAGGGATAAAGGGATTTTGCCTGGAGTCTGAGATGGCCCTTCTGAACTAAGGCCTCTGCAGTTTACTAAGTGATTGATAAATGGTGGCTTGGTTTTGGAAGAGCAATTGATAGGCTGCTATTCCCTCCTGCTTGTGTTTACTTTCTTTAAGAGGAAAACTCCCCAAGTGCAGAACAAGTCAAGACTCGCTCACATCACATGGAGAAGTGAAGGGGTCATCATCATCTCCTCAGTGCCATTACAGTGAAGGAGATATGGGAACAAAGATAAAAAGACTGGAAGGTTTGTCTTCGGTTTAGACCTTCAGTCTTTTCAGCAAGACTCCCAGCATCAGACCTGTGGAACACAGACCATTGCCAGTCCAGATACAGTCTTCATAGAGAGCTCTAAAGAGCTGCCTTATGGCATTTGGGCTGCAGATGGGTGCAGGAGTCATCCATGCAACTCCATGCTACTTTCTCCTTTAAAAAAAAAAAAATAAAATAAATGGATGAGATGATCAATACCATAACAGTAGTCCTTCTTTGAACCTGGTCCTTAGAGGCTACGTTTCCTTCACATTTCATTCCCATATGATTGGTTCCAGAACTTCTACAGATTCCCTCCTGCTACTGGTCTATCTCCGAGGAGCAGTTTGACAGCACTGACTTTTCTCCTATGGCTCTCAAGGACTGGATTCCTGAGGAGAGGACAGACCTCCTTTTGTGTACAGAACACATTGAATAATAATTAATAATAATAATCTACTTGGTATAGTTTTTTTCAGGTTCATGTTTACAAGCTTTAGATTTTAAAGTATTTTTAACAAGTCATGAAATCATTCTCAGTTTATACTGCTTTGTTATTTGAATGATCTCGAAGAAAGCTAAGTTACATAATGATCATGTTAGGTTTCTAAATTAGTTTCCTTTCCTGTAATTATCAATCCTCCAGCTTCCTCTTTCTTGCAATCTCATTTTCTCCTACAGTGCATTGCGCTTTCAGGGAGGTAGATAACTAGATCTTGCAGACAGTCATTTATGGTCTGTGTTCATTAGTTCCTGACCAAAGGAAGCTAAGCAGACTCTACTCTGATTTTCCTTTGGTTCAGTGGAAAGTGAGTATTTATTATAGTTTTGTTGCTGAGGAAAAAATCAATTGCTAGTGTAATACAGGCCACAGGTTTGCAGAAAGAGAAATGCTTCATGTTCTGGAACAACAGAATTCATATGTATCCTCAGGGGGAGGAAAATCTACTAAACATGAGTAGAGGTCATTGCAATGTGCTTGTGAGGCTAACAGACTTCATGAAAATGGTGTAATTTTGCCCAAAATAAGGATTAACCAGATCACTCAGAATGAAGGTTAAGCTTGAAAAGACACTGAGGCAGGTTAAGATACAGAAATGTATGCCCACCATATAGTGACATTCACTATACTACTGAAAATAAGTCATCCTTCCTGCGAGATCAGATAAGACCGACTCTTTTAAAAGACAGAATGAGAATGTTTTTCTCTCAGGCTTCACAATATGATGAAGGTCATTTTTCTGTGGGAATTATATTGAAGCAACAAGACTCACAGTTGACCGAGGTTCGAGGCCGTTGTTTTTTTCAGGGCTCATGAATTCAGCACTGAATAATTGTGTCTCACACATTTGTTTCATGTGCTCATTGTGTCTCTAAATGCATTAGATGTAATGCAAATGCAAATACATGTTGGGTAAACTAAGAGCTGCTCTGGGGAGAATATTGACAAAACTTCCTGCCCTCTGAGGCAGAGAAAGGGCAAAGAGGGAGCTGTTTATCAGGGCATCATTACCTGGGACCATGAGAGTGGAATAGACTTTGCCCTGCACATGTCCAGCTTCAGGCTGGCAGGGTGCAGGGCAAGAGGACAGGAGCTGGAAAGTGGGGATGCCAAAGCCCATCAACAATGGCCTATAAGGCCATTCTATACGGTTTTACCGCACCTTCTTCAGCTAATTTTTCCAGCAAGTCCAGTAAATGAGAAGGGAATGTCGTCTCCCCTCTAAAACAGCCCTGTAGAGGTGGCTCCCTCCAGTGTGACACGTTCTCTGATGSGACACAGCCTCTTTTGACTTTCATGGGATTTGGTGGCCTATCAAGCAAGGTGCCTTGACCAAAGGGCAAAGAATAAGGGGTTTTGATGACTGAGATGGACACGACAAAAGCATTTGTGTCCTGGCTCCAGACTGCGCATGCTTTATAGCTCACCCTAATTCGCTCCTCACCTACAGTTCCTCCATACACTCTTACAGTTGGGCTATGTCTGCTCCACAGATACAATCCCTTCCATCCTAGCAGAATTTCAAGGTTATCCTATGCAGCTAATTAATAGAGGAAACATTCATTTATTCATAGATAAAATACATGAAATTAACAAAGAGAGAAAAAGAGAAAATAATTTATGCAATTTTTAAAAAACAAAATAGCTTCCAACACATGTTGTCACTATAAATCAAGCAATTATTTTAAATAAAATACAAACTCAGACTTAAGTTTGTAAAAATGAGAATGTTTCATGCTATCACAAAAAAAAAGTGTTGTTGTGGTATTCAAACACTACTACAGTAGTACCATTGTGATGCAATTTTGTACAATCGTCATAAAGTTTTCAGAAGTGCATGTTGCACTCCAGGAGAGAGAACTCCTAATAAATCTAGGGAATATTTCCCTGTTGTGCTCAGCAAATCAAGACTAGCTGAAWAAGGGAAAGGGTCTGTAATCCCAAGTGCCAGGTTATACTTTTCTGACTTGCTCTTTCCTCCTGTATTAAATCAAGCCACAGTAGGCACTTTTTGTGATAATTTAGTTAAGGTTAGTTTAGCGATTTGACATGTCGCATCATACATCACCACAACCTCTTTAACTGTAGGAAGGCATCAATGATCCTTTGGGTGTACTTTGGCTTAAATTAAATTTTCAGTCCAGGATTTGTTTTCAGGCATGTGTATCAGRCAATGGGACTCTCCTCCAGATGAGGTCCCCAGGATACTAGTTGTATGCAAACACTAAATACAGCTAATTAAAAGAAAACATAGAGTCATGACTTCTCTTTTGTGAAGAATATATGGTACTGCTCAGAAAAGATCAGCTTGTCTAGACAACAAGGAATTAGTTAATACAGATCTACTGAAATCCAGTATCAGATGACTGGTTCATGGGCTACTGTTAAATGATCAAAAGCAGTGATTAGCAAAGTTCCCTAAACACCAGCTTTTCTATTATATCTGTGTTTAATTTCTATCTTTTAAAACATATTGCTAATACTTTTTCACTGCTCCATGTGTTTTATTCACTCCATTTAATGTAATGTCTGTGCTTCACAGAGGAGGAAAGGAGAAGCTGTAATATTTTCATTCCCTCATTCGAACCAACAGTTTTGCTTGTGCAATAACCAAGCAGGCAGTTTTGCTTCCAGCACTGATTTACAGGTTCAGCAGATGTCAGCTAGGCATATTCATGGAAGGATGTTCAAGGAAGTGCAATTTTTAAGCATGATGTTTCTCCCACTGAGACTACTTATTCTGTTGTGTGACTGTTGATAGTTACATGGAGAAAATGTCAAGAAATATTAATCAGAACTCTATCTCAAATTTCACAACTGCAAAAAGCCTTTTTAAAAATATAGAGAGAATTTGAAATTTTTCAGAAAACATGAGGAATGACATTTCTGTTTGAGATGGAAGGCATGAGCAGAAATAGGATTGATTGCCTGTGTCACACTGTTGTGGAGCTATTTCTACTCTCAGAGAAATTGTGGCCATGTGGAAAAGCTCCTGCCTGGGTAAGACGACAGTAAACATGAGGAATGTTGGAAGAGATGTCAAGACGGTGACATTTACATTGCTTAACCTGCTAGTTTGGAAACTGGAAAAAGGCTCTGAGCTTGCATGGATTTGGCTTCTTGCAAAATAAGGGAAGTTGGAAGTACTCAGTGCTCTTGGTCCTCTGTGACGCTAAGGAAACGAGCGGGGATCTACGTGGCAGGGACCATCCCAGCTAGCAGCAGCAGCAGCATTTGACCCTGTACTATGTTTTGGTGCAGCCAGGATCTTTAATGTTCCCCAAGACTGAAGGCTCTGMCAGGTCAGGAGCCATTAGATTTTTGTACAGGTGGAGCACTTAAGCACTTTGACAGCTGTTGGAAATGGCCCATTCTGCAGAGCAGATGCCCAGTGTGCAGAGGATACTCTGTCTCATGGCCCATATGAAGAAATAAAGGTAATTGTCTATAAGGGGGGAAATCAAGGCAGGCATTGGCAAGTTKGTTGCACACAGGGGCCTGTCTCATGTGTCAACATTGCTGATTTGCCTTGAGCAGCTCAGTGGTCAGCAGATTCATGGGTCAGTGACAGGGCTCACCAGAACCCCAGGCCAAGGGTTCTGCCTTCACAAGGTCCTTCTACAGTCTCCCTAAGCAGGGTTGCTTGTCACATAAAGATGTAAAGACTTTTTGTTTTAAGTATTCCCTACCAGAACTCATAAGCATGTGTGGGTCTAGAATGTARCATGACAAAGCATGAGAACTCATTTAACACTTCCTTTTTTCAGAGCATGCTCTTCAAATACGACACAGTTGGCATGGATATTAATGAGATTTTCCTGGCCACAATACACAGGATTTTGAGCATGCAGGTGATGTGTTCACAGCAATTTGCTGTTGCTAAGCAAATATGTTGCTCAGTTTTACATCAGCTGATGTGCATTTTCAGTGTGTAATTGCTTCCAGTACAGATGTGCATTTCAGTGGTTTAAATTCAGAGGTTATGAGCATGTAGCTATTGTAACCATAACTGGCTCTAAGACCAAAATATTGATAGGACAGAATGTCACTGAGATAAATGCGGTGATAAAAAATGTGGCATGACAAAACTTTATTGCAGGCAATCAAAAATGTCATGCATTAAAACACCTTTACCTAACGAATATTATCAGGGTATTTTTCTTAGGCACTAGTTTTTCTAGGATCTCCAGACATACTCATTGTCCTGAGTTTGCTTATAAAACTCCTTGTCTCCTCTTTGGCTTTACCTTTCCTCCAGAAGTACAAAGTTAACTCCTGTTTACTTCATTTCCTTAACTGTAGTGAGCTGATTTAATTCCCAATGCAACTCACAGAATCACAGAATCACAGAATCACAGAATCACAGAATCACAGAATCACAGAATCACAGAATCACAGAATCACAGAATCACAGAATCACAGAATAGTTAAGGTTGGAAGGGACCTCTAGAGATCATCTAGTCCAACCTTCCTGCTCAAGCAGACACACCTACAGCTTGTGGCACAGGGTGGCATCCAGGCAGGTTTTGAAGACCTCCAGAGAAGGAGACTCCACAACCTCCCTGGGCAGCCTGTTCAGTTAACTCCATTAACTGCAGCAGAGTTTCACCAAGGATTAACTTGTTCTGCTCACCATTCCTTAAGAGAAAAACAGTACATTTATTTGGCTATAGCTGACGTAATCCACAAACAGCCTTGGTAGGACTCTTCCTTACCTTGAGGTTCACTGCTCTCGTAGTTTAAAAATTGACTTTGACACTCACAGATGCTTAAACACCCTCAGTGTTGTGTAAGAAATAGCCTCACAAAATCAAAAGCCTCAGAAAGGCAAAGATCAAAGCAAGTTCCTTGTAGAAATTTTGCTCTCCAAGCAATGAAYGCGCTCTCTGTATTTTCTCATAATAGCAAATCTGATGTCTTTCAAGTGAATTTTAATCCAGGTCCCAAGTGGGATTATTTTTTGTGCTATGGCACAATGGATGTCCTATATGAGTGACTCATTCATCCCTTGAATCTCCTGAAATTGTCACTGCACAATAGGATATTCATTAAAAAAAAATCTCTCCCTGGATGACAAACCAAAAYGGTACCATTGAATTACAGATTATTAAACAGGAGATGATTGTGGCAATACTGAATGTAGAAGCCATTGAACGGAGAGYTTAAATATGGCCTCTGTCTTTTATGTGTAGGTATATTGATATTTTACTCATAGCATAACTGTAATATCTAGAGCAAGCAGGCTTTCTGCTGACATTATCCTCATCTAAACTAGCAAAAGTTTTATTTTGAAATGCCAATAATATCAATGACCCAGTAAAAAAAAAAAGAAAGAAAAAATGATGCTTCTTCTTCTTTATTTATTTAAGTTCAACCATACTGGAACAAGGAATTAATTTAAGTGATGTTTCTGAGAGCAGGCTGGCACAGATTCATTTGATTCCTTTAAAAGTAAATACTTTTAATATAGTTAAAAGTGGATACTCTAACCTATAYGCCTGGTATATAAATGTTCTTCTGAAGAAAACACTGTGAGGGACAGCTCGCTGTTAGCAGAGGGACAGAACTGAACCAACTATTTTCCTCTCTAAATTTAGGATGAATTCTCAATTTCTCCGTTTAAGGAGCTGCTGCAATGACAGCAATTCATTTCCTGCTCCCTTCCATCCCTCCCAGGAACTTCTCTGTATTTTATCTTTATTAGCATTGCTAATTTCTAAATGCTAACATGGCATTTACCTTACCAATAAAGTAAGAAGTAAGGACTTGTCCCTATGCAAGTAGTATAGTTATATATCCATTTTCATCCCCATCTCAAAAGCTGTGAACAAGACATGCGAGACAAATTTCCCCACTGCCCCAAACACGCCTGTGGGCAATGCTTGAGCAAGTTGTTTCTCGAAACAAGATGGACTTAGACAAGGGAAAGAGAGCGCTGTGCCTTAAGGGCTATCCTTATGGATTTGCGTTGGGTTGGAACATCTTTCCCATTGGAAGGAACTAATTTGGRATTCCAGAAACATGTTCAAGGTGCTGTAAACAGTCTGTATTATTGGTGACAGAAGTCATCTTGAAAGGACAGGAGGGGCATCAAATTTTCTTTATAATACASAGTTTCCTTCAGAATGGGGATTGGGTACCCTCGCTGTGATGATTATGCAGGTATTCACACTTCTGCTGTGCCCAGTAAACCCATCAGTCTTAGGGTGCTAGAGGCTATATTTGGATTTCTGATCATTCTGATAAGCTACTGAGGCCAAAAATCACATTAATACCAGCAAATGCTTAGCCTGTTCTGAAGGTGTTGGTTGTAAGGGCACCTTAACCAGGCAAAAACAAACAAACAAMCCCCTAAACAGGCTAATGGTTATGACTAGTTGTCTCGCCAGACCCCTTAGCCAGGGAGACCCTGGCCTAAGGCCCACGGGCCCAAGGGCCCAAGACAAAATACGGGGCTCAAAGGCCCAAGGGCCCAAGACAAGGCCCAAGACAAGATATGTCTCTCTCCCTCTTACTTATAGGGCTTACTCTTCAGATTAACTCCAAAACACTAGTAATTAGAGTACAGAAATGCTGGTAGGTACAAGTAAACACGCAGTCAGTTTACAAGGTGACACGTTAAAACTGCTTTGAGCCTGTACACCATCTCTTTCTCATTTAAGTGGTTGTAATTAATCACTTTTTGTCTTATTATCATGCTGTTGGATTAAACAGAGACATTTTAACCTTCCTCTGTATTTTGGAATCTACTTTGGCATAATAGAAGCTAATTTCCTTTGGAAAAAAAATACCATCAAGTYCTGTAGCTGGCTTTGAGGAAATCTTCCAAAATTAAGCAGATTTTAGCCTTTCAGTTAACCACCTGAAGTTGAATAGCATGCCGAAACTGTTGCCTATTGCCTTCCTCTCTTTTTCTTTAGCAAATCCAATTGTCAGGGCCTTGAGCATGTCCTCTTGTAGGAGCTTAGCTGAGTAAGGGACGAGTCCCAAGGTTAGCTCATGGGAGAAAGGCAGGCAGCAGCAAGGGCTGCATCTCCAAGCCCTTGGGAGCTGCTTTCCCAAGCAAGAGATGGTGCCTGAGCAAAGGGTACAGTGCTGAGCACAGGCAGTGTCTGTTTGCAGAGCACAGACTATGCAAAACCAGGTGGGAAACACATGAGATGTGCTGGTTTGTCCCAAGCTGCCCACACCTTGTGAAATGAGAGACTTTTCCGGAAAATGTGGATCCAAGGTCTTTTTCCCACATAACCTTGGGAGCTGTGTAAGCGTTCTCCATGGTGCCTCAAACCTGAAAGAATTCAGGTCCATATCTGGCATAAAACCTCCCAGCTCTGCCACAGCCGATGCAGAGATGTCATTGCAGGCCATCTGGGAGCTGGCACTGTCCTTCTGTTTGCTTTAATCCACTCAGTCATTTTAAYTACCTCTCTGTTGTGATAAAAATGCTGTCCTTTTTTTGCCACAGGCCTTGGAGAGGTCTCTGCCTGATCATCTGCTGTCCACTGGAGACTGAGTCCAATGCTGTATTTTAATGGACCTCTGTGCAGGCACGGAGGTTAAATAGACATAGAGGGATATATTTGGGACTGATTCTTGTCTCTTGTCATTTTTTTTTTTTAATGTTCAGGCAGAATCCCTCCCAGAATAACAGAAGAAATAAGTATGACCTGATTTTGCATTGAATTATGAAATTCACATTTTTCTATCCAAAATCATCACCCAGACTGATATCCGTTGGGCCTTGACAGTCTCAGAAGGTTAACAGACCTTTGGGATTAATTTTATTCTGCTTAATTGACCTTTCCCTGTCTCGAGACAGTCAGAGGGAGGCTGCAGGCCTGGGAAGAGCAGGTGCCAGGGACTTGGCTGAGGGAAAAGGCCGGTGGGCCTGAGCCTTCCTCCTGTCCCTTGGTACCTACCAGAGAGTGCCGCTCACTGGGGCCATGCAAGACATCACAGCCTGCTCGAGCTCAGTGAAGTATGTGGAGAGACTTCCCAACTGAGGGAGGAGGGAGGTTGGCGCCTGTGCGAGCCCCTTGCTTCCCTACGGAGATGCCTGGAGCTCAGCCCTGGCCGCTCCAGCGGGTGCTGCACGGTTGTCGTTAAAGGCTGCTCCCTGACCACCCCTGAACTGCTCCTTCTTCTATAATTGCATATCCTGGGAAGGCTGAAAGAGCTCGTGCTTCCTCATCCGCTTAAAATAATCTTTCATCTAACACATCTTAAAATATTTTTATAAACGTCTTGCAGAGGTAATGGAGTCTGACTTCAGTGATTCCAGCCTCATGCATAGGAGAGGAATCCTGCATTGGAAATAAATGGCACATAGCGGTCAGAAGGCAAGATAAGGTCACCTCAAGACCATCAGACTTGTACTGCAGTAACACAAGGGCAGATTTTGATTCTACCCCAGATTTGCAGTTACTGGCCTGTCCTCAGGGTTCTCCTCTGGTAATGCCAACTCCCAGATGAGGCTGAGCAGCAAAGGCCTAAATTGTCCTCAGATGAGCAAGGCCGGCTCCATGGGCCTGCCCTGTTCCTCTCCCTGGCCACTCATCTCCCTGTCTCCCTTTCTTCCAGCCCATCACCTCCAGGAGCCAGATCCTTCGCTCCAGTGAGACAAAGTAATGTTCTTGGTCAATCATCACTGCTCTGGTTTCAGAGAAGTCCCACGTTGATTTGCTCAATGTCCTGCCATAAATTTGGAACAGAGTCCAGCTCAGAACCAGGAGACAGATCCTCCAGCCCCTCATGCCAGAAGTCACTGAGAGTGAAGCCGCTGCAGGCTGTTTGCATGGAGCAACAAGGGAGCTCAGAYGTGCTTTTAGCAGCAACTGTTTGCAGCTAATGAAGATTTTAAAGGGATTCAGACTTATTGAATCATATATTAGCTGGCTGCCAGTGAGATTTTTCTTAGCATTATCCCACTAAAAGATGGGAACTGATGAGCAAAATAAGGGAGAAGTGTTCTTCTGGACAATTCATTATTGCAGAATAAAAGCCTTGTATCTACACCTTGTTGCATTGGCCTTAAATGGTTTCCCTTCTCCTTCCAAAATATTAAGCCTACTCCAAATACACTTTTTTTTTTTTGGCTGATATTATTGGACTTCACATATACTGCAGATCTGTTTGATTTGCCCTTACTGATATTACTAATGCACCAACCCTAGGGATAAGGCTGTAGATTGCAGGACAGCCTCTGACAGCTGTCATTTTCTAGAATAAGAAAGTGACAGTCAAAACAATAAGCTCCTTGCTTCCCTCCTACCACATTGGGAACATCATCCRAAAAGTTCAACTGCTGCCACATCCTGGATGATAAATATCCAGAAAGGTATCAGGAAGAAGGAAAAAGCATAAAATCTAGCATCTCATGTTCTCCCACAAAGTAAAAATGAGAACTTTATTTATTTGGAAAATAGGGGAATCTTTAGTTCCCAGTGAGACACATCRTGCTTTTTCCTTCCCTGGGAGGTCCTGTGCTGTCAGACTTGGAAGTCATGGCATTCTGCAAACCAGCAATGCAGCTTTTTGCCTGCTTGTCATCAGCCTGTCATGCCCTCCTAGGGGAGCAGGGAAAGGCCTTGGGCTTGTGGAGCTGAAGCCAGTGCTGAACAAAGTCATTAGGATGCATTTCATCACTTCAGGAGGCCTTGGATAAAGCACTCCAGAAATAGCCTAATTCTCATTGTATTTGTAGCACAGTAACTACATTTGGAAAGACTCTGGGCACTAACACTTACTGCCTATGAAGATCTTTTCAGGGGACTTYGGCCAGCCTGGCTTAATTTCTCTTACCTGTGTCCAAAGCCTTTCTTTTCCCTCCTTTGCTTTAATAATAAACGTGAGCTTCTGAATTCTGAATTATTAYGCAGGCCATGAAGCAGCCAGCCTTGCCTAGGACCTGGTATCTGGTGCAACCTCTGCCCCAGCAATCAGGGCTGTCTCTTTTTCCCCAAGGTCTGTCTCCATTAAATTTTCCCCACGTGTCACAGTGCCTTCAGGGGTGGCTTTTATGGCTCTGGTTGTCAAGGTCCATAAGGCAGCGCAGTTGCCTTTCCACTTTAGGTAGCTGAGGGGCGGTTAGGCTCCCGAGCTGTGCAGAGGTTTACAGCTGCCCACAGATCAAAGCCGGGCTTGCTGGCAACGCTCAACTTCGGGGTATTATTTTTGTCTCCAGGCTGGTTTTGGGTTGCCCACCCCAGCCTGCTGACTGTTAAAGACTTTCATCCCTAATGCCACTGCTTTTAATTTACCCTTTTTATGGAGAAAGCTAAATCAGCGGAAGTTTAATGTCCCCCCTCTAATTATTCTTACTTCAAAAAGGAGAGYTAAAAGTGCAGCAGGGAAGATGAGACTTGCAAGAAGTTACAGCCCTGGTCTTTCATGTGAAAACTACAGCCATGTTCCTTCTAGTGGAGTTGGAACAGCTTAAGGGTTTATTAGTGATCCTCACACCATATTTAATCTCATTAAAAGTATCATCTGCCCTCTTTTGTTTGAAATGGAAAGTTAACATTGGTGAAACAGAAAAGAAAAGAAAAGAAAAGAAAAGAAAAGAAAAGAAAAGAAAAGAAAAGAAAAGAAAAGAAAAGAAAAGAAAAGAGAAGAGAAGAAAAGAAAAGAAAAGAAAAGAAAAGAAAAGAAAAGAAAAGAAAAGAAAAGAAAAGAAAAGAAAAGAAAAGAAGTACGCAGTACTGAATGAAATGTGGAGCTTTCAGTTGAGGAATTACTTTGAGGAACTCAGATAGATGCAACTAACACATTTTACAGCCATTTGTTCAAAGTGCAAGGCATTCATTTACATCTCTCTAACCATGGGGTCTAGGGGGTAAGATTGCTCTTGCTAATATGAAACTATCACCGATTTTAGTGGGAGCAAACTGTGCCTGGTGTGTGTATGATTCCAGCCCAGACGATTAGAAGTTTTATTTAAGTGCTTTTCCCCACCCCAACCTGATGGCTGTTGTGATGCTTGTGACTACTGAAACCAGGCAGCTCAGAGGAGCTGGGGTTGGGCTCCTCAGCACTCACGGCTCCAGTGCAGCGATCCCATGTCCAGACGCTGCACTGTGCACAGCCCCACATGCAAGCTGCACACAGGTTTCCTTCCTCCCTTCCTTTTTTAAAACCAGTCAGTGGCTACCAAACACGCTCACCCCTAGGGGGTCCAAGGTGCCAGGTCCAGCAGACGTTGCTGCCATCCTGTGGAGAGCTGGGACACAGGGAAGGCTCTGGTGCCATGGGGGGCCATGGGYGGCCACCATGGTGGTGGGCTAAGTGCTCATGGTGGCAAGATCTGGACCTGTAGCAGTGGGATAGGCCCCATGCTGGGCCGGGCCAGTCTGCCCCTGGTGCACAAGGGGTGTTCCCAGAGCTACCCTTTGGGGTGAGGAGCTCAAACCAACAACATTTCCAACACAGCTAGGTACCGGAAGCCCACAGGCCTCTGGCATAGACATCTTCCTCAAGGAGGGTGAAGCCAGCGGTGCTGCAGCCCTGCCCGTGCCCACGCAAGCATAGGAGAAGGTGCCTGTGGAGCCTCGGCCTTGTGGGCAGTGTGGGTCAGTGCTGCTGCTCCCAGCTTTCATGTTASCCGAGAGCCGTGTGGGCCCTGCCGGGAGGCCCTCAGGTAGCTTCAGAGCTGCCTCCGAAGCCACCTGCTCCCCGAGCAGCCCCTGGCTCCACATCCATACAGTCCAATAGGGCTTCTAACTCCCTGCAACCTCAGCCRGAGGATCTGCTGCCTCTCGTGGGAGCAGAACCTGGGCCCACTTAGACCTGGGGTTTTGAGAGACTCTGTTACCTACGTCACTTGGATGGGAATGTTGTTCCTGCTAAGCAAAATAGCTGAATGTGGAAAGTGGTGAGGTATCTGCAGTCCTCTGCTATTTATTCAGCTTCCAGGTATTTATTCAGGTATATTCAGGTATTTAGTTCTGATTTAGCGAGCTGAATGGATGYTTAATGCTAGTATTTCTTTAAAAGAAAGCACTCTTGTCCATACAGAAAAAAAGTCTTAGACTTCTTTTTTAATTTCATTTTTATTCAATAAGAGTTAATATTTTTGCTAAAAGACAGTATTAGAAAAAAAWTCAACCGAACAGTGTGATTGGAGTAAAGTTAAATGCAAACAACTAAAAAGAAAGCTAGAGAGCAGAAAAAGCAGGATGTCTAAAAACAGTTACAAGCAGCAATAAAATTAATACCTATATTAAACTAGCAGTGCAAAGATACAAACCAGAAGCAGCTTTACATTAAAAATACAGCTCTTTAAATACAGAAATAGCACCAATTTACAAAAGATAATCAGAAATGTAAACGTGGCAGGTAGATTCAAGTATAAGTTATACACTCAGCCTCCTCAACACCCATCTTGGAGCAGGCAGGGGTCACAGAACAGCTTCTCCTCAGGGCGGCTGCGCCTCTCCTCTTGGCTTTCAGCGCGGATCAAGGCAGGGAGCGCAAGCGCTTCCCGCCTCGCCAGGGATCCCAAACGCTTCCCGCCTCGCCAGCCGCCCTCTCCTCACCAGCAGCTCCAGCTGGTCCCTCTCCTTCGCTCYGGCCCCGTCTACCTCGGGCTAACCCCGTCCTGAGGAGCGTCCAGCYGCTTCCAGACCGTGTCCCACCGGAGCGCGCTGCCTGGGAGGGCAGGTCCTCCCCTGCCTGCTGCAGCCGGAGCAGGCTCGCGGGCTGGGCAGGAACACAAAGCTGGAGGAGCAAACTGAAAACTGCAGATGTATTTTCAGTCCCTGCATTTTCAAGTATAGTTCGGGTAGATACAGAAGGGAAAAACTSAACTGACAAAGCACAACAGGCCCTGCGCTAATGCCTTAACTTAGAGTCGTTACTGAGTTCAGCTGCTCCTCTCTCCTCTCAGCTTCTGCTTCACCCGAGTTTGCCCATTCCCGGGGTGGGGAGAGAAGGAAGGGTTTGGAGAAGGCATCCCAGCAGAGGCACGTGGGCAGCACGGGGCCCCTCGCACGCTGCTTCCTCAAGGGACACCCGTTCTTGAAACGGGTCTACGAGAAGAAATGGTTCAGAAGCAGTAATCGTAAACTTTCACGACTGTAGTGTGTGTTTCTTTGTCTTCCTTTCTTATTTTTTTAAGTAAAAAAGCCTTTAAGCTTAGCTGTCTGGAGACCGCTCTCTACCGCTCCTGAATTTCCCTGTGATAATTCTGCTGCAGAGATTTTCTTCCAAGGAGGGCTAACCCACCCTCTTTATAAGGCTGTTATTGGTCTATTCTAACATAAGGCCACATTACTCAAGCTCCCACTTCCACTAAAATTCTTTCTTAATTTCCATAATACATTTTCATAATACAATTCATTATAAAAATAAAAAACCCTCATCAAACTCACAAGCCCAGTGTCCTAGCCTCTCAAGACCACGGAGTAGCACATCAGACTACTCTGAAAACCAGTACCAGTCCACACGAAGTTCTTGCCAACTAGAGAGGAAATGTCCCCATTTTTGCTAAAAATTCCCAAATCACATGTCATCAACTTTGCCAAGTTGTTTCTTTCCTTTTTTCTCCCCTTTTTAACAAAGGAGACTGAAAAAATGTAACTGCAGTGAAAACATTAATATGTTAGGATATAATAATTAAGGGTTAAGAGCTCCATCCATTATTTAGTGATTTTCAAAGCTAGGTGTTACATATCCCTTCCTTCCTCCCAATTTTCTCAACAGGAACACAGACCGTTTTATCCCACAGTTCCTGAATTTGGGGCTCCCATCCCTTTTCAGCTGCTTTGGCCAGTTTAGGGAGGTAAACATCAAAAGACAAGACCTCTCGCTTCCCAAGTATGCTCCAATGCACTATTCACAAGTTGGTAAGAATTCCTATAGATSAACAGTTAGGCACTTAAGTAGACCACTAAAAATTCAACCTAGCCATGAAGTTAATGACTAATCAGTACTCTTTGGCCATAAAATCCAGACTATATATTTAAGATGAAACCTTGGCTTGCCATTCTCAAATTACTTTGTCAGGCTTATTTAGGAATCGGGTTTGGGATTTTTCTTTTACATCTAACTTGTACTTTTTGCTCAGAATATGAGAAACAAACAAGGACTATTACAGTTCATTAATACAACTATAAAAATGTTAAAATTCACAGTTATTTTGGTCTTAATATTTTTCACATGTATACATTCAATCATATTATGTTAAGTTACTATTAGGTTTTTAAAACCACAAGTGCTGGGCAAATAGTAGAATAACCAACTGACATTCAAGTAATCATAGCCTGAGAAAATCTGTTATTCTGAAGCTGCAAAGAACTTTTTTTTTTTGCTCTAAATCCCACTCCAAAGTACAAAATAAATAGGAAGAGGCTGCACTGCTGAGGCAGGATTTGACAGATTGGAACCAAGGAAGTAGCTGGAAGTATCGTTTTCACTCAGTGTTACTCAGGATTTACTCAGGGGAAGTAGAATAAAAAAAAAGATGCTCACCCAGATAAGTGCTTGAGAGCTCGCTTACAAAGAGGAATAAAGAACCTATAGGGCCTGGAAGGAAATTTGGATTGCATCTCCCCACAGCTTTCCAAATTAAAATCACAAATGCAATTTGATGCTCATAAAGCTGTGCTAAGGACAGCTCTTGAATCCAAACTAGTACTGAAGAAACAACCAAGTAAAAGGTATTCACAGTAGAAAGGCTGACTTGTGAAACGGAAGGTTAACAAAATTAGCAGGTGAATAGATAGTAGGGAAACGTGGATGGCATTTCAATACACTCCTCTTGCTTGGTACCAACTGGCTTGCTCTTCTTTGSACAGGTACAGAGTCCTAGGACAATGTGCCCGGCCCTTGCATTGAACGGAGTTAGTCAGTGCTGGCAGTAGAGATTTCCAGTCTCCTCTGCACAGAGCTGGCGTTCCTGCTCTGGCTGCCTTCACTCTTCTTCCACGCCACGGGCTCTCCGAGGCTGCCGGGCGTTTTGAAGAAGGCCTCATGATGTGCAGGACGAATGCTCTTGGGAGTGAGGGGAGCTGACAAGGGCTGTGTGGGAGACAAAACCAAAGCGAGTTAGCAGCGTTTTGTCAAAGCCCGCGTGCAAGCACACAAATGGGACAGAGTCTGCAGCCATTAAACCCTCCACCCTGCCCCATACAGGGACCCACGTCACACAAGGTGTGCAGAAGCTGCACGTGAAGGGACACAGGCTCTGCTCTGCTTTTTGTTCTCAGATTGTATGTACATCAGCCCCTCACCGAAAGCCTCCACCTCGCTTCCAGCTTAAACATACTCTTGGCTTAGTCATTCTTACTCATTCTTGTGCTAAGCCTGTCCTTTAGTTTAAAGTGCTCTTCTCCCTCCTGGATATTTTGCTTACTTGGATTACTAGTTAGCATCAAAACAGGTCCAAAAAAGAGGCTCTTACAGCCAAGCCACTTCTGTTTTAAGAACCACTCTACCATAAGCTCTAACAATCTGCAACAATCTGCAACAATCTGCAACTTTGGTTGATTGCTGAAGGTTGGCTGCCATTGAGCCTATGTTACAACCTTTTTCAAAAGCTTGGAAAGAATAAATGCAAAACATTCACAAACCTTCTAAAAGCCCAATCCAGTTGTAATTGCATTAGGCAGCAGTAAAAACAAAACAATAACAAAAATACACACACMCCCAAAGCTTAAAAACTTTARCTCAGTGCTAAAATGGCCCTGCAATAACTGTGAAGAGCTGGGTAACACCGAGGCACAGGATGGTTTCACATCATGCATAGTATGTCAGATAAATTAATCCTTCTCCACTGTCTTATTTCTTTTGCCATTTATTTTACCTCATACCCCAAATTTATGAGACTATCTTCATTAAGAGATCAACAAAACACCCCAATCTSTGCTTTCTCCCAGTTCCAATCTCATGTTGCTATTAAAAGTTCCATTATTTAGCAAACAGGGAGCAAAGCAGGGATGAGGTCACCTGCCCACCACTGCCTAAGACAATTTTTTCAGTCAGCTGACTCCTGAATTATAACAAATAATCATCCTGCCCATCTGTTTCTGCAGCTATTGCTTAACATTTTTATAATGGAAATATATTACTGAGGTTAAAAAAAAAAGGGGTCAGATTTCTGAGGGGAAAAAAATACAACTCATTTTTTTCCCCTCTATTCTTCTAAGATTTTAAAGYGCACTACTTTGTTGCCCAGTGCTAAGTATGCTCTTCACTGCGCTATGATCCTAATGCTGCTGTGAGTGCTCCCATCACTACAGATGGGCATGAAAAGTAAGGAGCAGACGGATGGTGCTCTGTGTCAGCCCGTCATGCTGACACAGAGCCAGACTCCAACTCCCCTGTCCTCCTCCAGCCTCAGCACCATCATTCCCTGTCCCTCCATGACCTTCTTTTCTTTACCTACCTGCTGCAGTTTCAGGAGGGTCACGGGATGCCCCATATACACAGCAGAGTCCAGTTTAACAGCGCTGCCAGACCTGGCTAGCACGGGACTCAGGTGCACGGGGGGCTGAGCTGGTTGCTGGGGCTCTGGCGGTGACTGCGAGGCCTTTGGGGGCAGCATTGCYGTGGGGCCGATGAAAACGGGCGCCGCGGATGCCAGGCCAGACATGCCGAGATTCAGCGGGGCGGCGGCTGGGAAGGAACCATCAGGCACTGGGGAAAGAGGGCCGGGAATGGCGGGAGAGCAGACGAGCGGGAAGGAAGCCAGGGCTGCTGATGGCACCACGACACAGGGGACGCTCAGAGAAGGTAAGTGGCTCGCGGCYAGGCCGACAGCACCAGGGGCTTGGTTTGCAGAGAACAGAAAATTAAGGCTGCTTAACCCTAAACCAAAGAGAGAGAAAGAAAAAGGTRTTAATACAGCGGACAAATGGGAATTAAGCTATTACAACTTCATCTAGAACAGGAGAGACGGCAACAAAAAAGGTTGCCCAGGAAGAAACAAGACTATGTGATCTGTTCAGTCAGGCTTCCTCTCCTCACCTCCTCCTGCTCCTCCGCCTGACCCTGCTGCCAGGTCAGTATCTCTGCACCCATTTACTTTGTCCCTATTAAGCACCAGCCACCCCTTGACGGGCTACRCTTCTAAACTTCAGTCAAAACCAACGGTTTAGCTAAACAAACACTTTTCTTATCAACTCTCAGCTACATGAAAACATACACACAGCCTGAGCGTGAGAAAAACAAAACAAGAACAACCCTCAAGATACATACACCACAGACACTCATTTTCCTCAGAGGAAATACTAGCATCTCTATCTAGAGGTCCACTGGTTCCCAGGTTGCCTGACCTTCTGGAACACCAAGATCTGAGAGTCTCCATCCTGTAAGCTGCTTCACGTAACTGGAATCCCATAAAACCCCACTTAGCTTCAGCTGACTCTGTGTGCCACAAGGGAACCAAAGGCTAAAGCAGCAGCCATGCGAATCTGCAGCACGTACTCAGTTCCCACAAAAACAACCTTCCACTTCACACAGTCACAGGAAAGAGCAGACAGGAAATCCCCTGGCAGCGCGTGCGCTGCTGCCCCCACCGCACCGTGCGAGCCAGCAGGCCGGGCCTCCTTCCCTCGCTCCAGCTTCTCACACTGCCCAGGAGTCAGGAAAAGCACCAAGCCCGTAGCTAAGCCCAGGGCTAGGGCAGCCACCCCTGTGCCCGCTCCTGACGGGAAYGCTGCTGCACCCCCTGGCTGCCTGACACACCTGCACTTGTCCCCAGCTTCCGACACCAGAGAGGTGCCCTTTCTGCTGGGTGACACCTTGGAGGTAGCAATTAGGGGCAGACGCTKCTTTCCAAACAACTTTTCCCTTAAAACCTGCAGGCAGGTTCTGTTAGGGCACCGAGGTATTCAGTGCCTCAGGCTGCAGCACTGTGGTGGATTCTCATGCTGAAATGCTAARCTGCCTCCTTGAAGTCCTCAAGCCCTTATATGAAATGTGGGTAATGTTTCACACTTTGTAGGACTGAGTTCAGTCACTTTCTCCAGAAAAAAAAAAATCCTTTTTTTTTATTTCTCCCTCTTCCAAAGCAGCAGAGAATCAGAAACACACTGACACTAAAAGGGGCAGAACATGTAATACAAACACATGAAAAACACATTATTCAGCCTTATCCGGTACCTCAAAAAAAAGACCATAACTGTTGTAGAAACAATTCAACTGGAGTCAAGAGAACTCAGGATTATTAAATTACTACTGATAATACTTAATAATACTTGATTAAATACTACTTTTTGTTATGTCCCCAAATACAGGCTTATGGGCTATACTGGGCTAAATAYGGGCTTATTAGGCCTATCTGTAGGTGTTCCTATTTTAACAATTCAGTGAATAGATGCAGAAGACCCAAGTGCCTCTAGAACTGATAGCTGTCCTTACCAGCAGTAGGTTGAACATAAAGATACTGTGGTGGGAAGGGTTGACCAGCATTTTCTTTACAGATGTGCTCTGTTCCTAGAGAGGGTTCGCTGGGGTYTTTATTCTGAGATGCTTGTTCTTGCTCCTGAGGGTCTAAAGACTTAGTAGTCTCCTTGTCTTCAAACTCTGGAGCAGCAGGAGTTGTGAGGTCAAGTTGAAAAGCTTCTAGATGTACTGCAGATGTACAGCCACTTCCCGGGGTAGATTCTGCCTCAGGTGACTCAAAGGGCTCCTAAGCAAAAACAGAAGAGGAAACGAGAAGCCCACATTTAAGAAATAAAGAATGATGCCTCACCTYGAGTCGAGAGTGCAAAGAGGTAGCACGAGAGCAGTGACTAGCAAGTCAGGGAGTTACAAGTCCTATTTGGAGGGTCTTGAGCAATTTCAATGATACTTAAGCCCTGTTCCCAGGGCTGCAATTCATTTTCAATACTTGGAAATATTAGGTTCTTTAGAAATACCTGAGCTGGGGGATTTTATTTTTATTCTTTCCTTACAGAAGGAAAATCTCCTGTTTCAAATGACTTACACTGGTAYGAGCTTGAGCCTGACCCCTGTTTCAGCACATAAGAGAACTGGCGGGAAGATGCATTTCATCTCCACCACTAAGCTCTCTTGCACCCACCTACTGTGTGCAAAACTAGGCTTAAGAGGCAGGAACTTGGGCTGGAGAGTAGGGGGAAGGAACAAACCACATTCTCTGAAGCTCAGTGCGCTAAGCAATGCTGCCGCTACCTGGGGAAGACCCAGCTAAGAGGGGAAGATGAGGAGAAATATTCACATGGATCTCTTCCCCCTCTGGTAGGCTGCTCTGTGGTACAACCATCAAGACATCGATTCCAAAGAACAGTTGAGCATCACTTCACTRCACAAAGCAATGAGAGCCAATTTTTCCCTGGAAGTGTAAAAACATCTTCCAATTAGCATCCACACTTCCTGGTGCAGCACCCTTGCAACATCCTTAATATGTAGGAGACAATATTTGTGCCTGTAACAGAAAGCTGCTTGAGAAAGCGCTGTCCTGGGTGTAGGTTCCTCCTTTCACTCCTTTACCTTGGGCACTACAAGCGAGAGGGGGATGTTGTCCTGCTCCAGGGGCTGCTTTTTAGCACGAGGCTCCTCGTTGTCCGCAGGGGCAGAGGGCGACGGGCACGGGTGGGAGCTGCGTTTCTGGGAATGCGCTGGAGCTTCCGCAGCCTGGGCTTTGTGTGGGGAGGCCCATTCCCTGGCACTCCTGTTCCCTGCATTTCCTGCGGCAGCGCGGCTCTCCTTCAGGACACTCTCCTGGAGACTGCCACAGAGCATGAAAAGGGAGGAAGGGGGGAAGCACAGGAAAGGCTGGCTGGGGAGCAGGGCAGGTTTTCCATTTGCCAGTTGTGAGGCTTCTGGAACCGGAGGCTGTCGAGCTTGGCTGCTGACTCCGTTTGGTAGTGAGAGGCCTGGCCCATCTGGCTGAACCACGGGGAACAACGTGTGAGGCTTAAGGCAGAAATCAGAGTCCCCTGGAACCGGGAGAAGGGAAAGGGGCGAATTTATGCTTTGGTTCCTGCCTGAATTTAAGATCGTTTCTGTGGCACAAGCTTTATTCCTAAAAAAAAAAAAAAAAAAGAGAGGGAGAAAAAAAGTTTAGTCCTAAAGTAATCCCATGTATCACCTTTAAAATCAAACGAGTACATTTACACCCATAAGTGTGGAAAATACCAAGGTAAAATCTGCTAACTTTACTTATTTTTTAGTAATGGAATCTCTCATCAATGGAATCTAGCCTTGACCCAACCGTGACAAGCCCCAAGCTGAAACTGGGCAGGAGCTTTAGAGGCCAACTTACCTAATATCTTCCCTTTTCTGCCTACAGGCAGTAGTTAGACCTGCCATTTCAGAACAATATTCATCTGAGTTCACATTACAAGCTGAAACAATAAAGTAACATTCAATTAATAGCAGGCAACTTTACCAAACTGTCATATAAAATAACGGATTAATTTTATTACCCTGGCACATTTTATAACATTCGCTAATCACCTACAGCCAGAACTTGCGAGCTCTGAGCCCCCTCAACTGTTCTGGAGAAGTGCCCAGCAGGGAGCTGTGAAAGGACCTGTATCCTCTTTAGCACTGCTGAGAGCTCTCCATTGGACTGCTGAARGAAACTGCACTGCATTGGGGACCATGAAGTAAAGGAACTTCTCTGTCTAAAGAGTTCTCCTTTATCTATGCCAAATTTTAACAGAAAAAAATAGTACTACAGCTGCAGATAGAGGAGAACAGAAACATCCATCAGGAAAAAAAAATGTGGATTCAAGGCAATAAGGCCCAGATTCATCACACTTAAGTACTTGATTGAGACATTCAAATTAGAAACCTCATCATGTGGGAAACACAGGCACCTCCCAATGCTAATTGACATATTTAATTAGTTTGATTCTCCCGGCTAACAGCCTTAAGTTGGTGGCCTATAATTTGTGCAGATCCAGTGGGATAGAAGCGAACATGTCACGGTGGTAGCTACCTTGCTTCCCTTGATGTGGGCTGTGAGGCTCAGCAAGGAGCTTCTTCTTGGTCCCTTCACAAGGCTGTGCATCACTAAGCGAAGCGTGACGGGTGAACCTTTGCTGTCCACTAGCACAGGTCGGATACGGGGCACAGGCTTCTCTCTGTATCTCTGGCAGATGATCAGATGTTGGGCTGTGCCCTCTYGGCTTCTCTGCAGGGATGTAATTTTGTACAAGTCATTCAGGGAACACAGCTTGTCTTCTAGGTTTCTTCCATGTCACCAGACTTGGACATGAGAAGCAGTAATCTCGAAGGCATCTCAAATCCCACAACACTGGAGAAGGCCCAAGCTCCCTATGCAGGGATGTAAGATAAGGGCTTYCCTCCTTTCCACTCTCTGGCAGTCCTGCACAGCAGCTATGTTCCAGTGCGAGATGACAAATAAAGATGACATTAACAATATCCTTTATTTTTGATCCTAGGACTGGCCTTCCCAATTAGAAAACGCAGAGCAAAAGGGCTCTCCTTTGCACTGGCTTTCAGGCAAGAATCAGCAGCTTAAAGAAGCTCTCCCCAATCTCCCTTCTCTTTACAGGTAAATCTCCTGTATCAGGGCACACATGCAAGCACCCCAAACTCTGTGTCAATAGCTCCAGTCTCTGAGCATATAGTCTAATAAGGGTAAAGCCCAAGCTTGCCAGCAGCTAATAACCACAGGGCATGGGTACTGCAAACAGTGAGTGCAGAGACGTTCTTTACATAYGGAAACCCACCCTATACAGTTTGGAAGGAAGTGTCAAAGCAAAGGAAAAGAGGAAGTTACCTCTCTTGCCCCTGAATTCCACAGGCCCAATCCACTTGAAGGCTGGTTTGCGCCCCCGCTCCTCTGTGACRTGAACTTTCTTTATCAAGCCTAGGCTGGTGAGAACATTGGCAATATCATACAGCCTTCGTACCTTCGCTAATAAAAAAGAGGGACAGAAAGAGCCAAGATAGTCACATTTACAAGGCATACAATGTATATTTACAYGACAGTCTAACTCCCAAACATGCCTGTTGAGTTCATAGATGAAGGAAATAAAATCAAATTGGGACATGAACACTTCTCCTGGATTAATTCCTACGCATCCTGCCACGCTAGTTCCCACTCCCAGCTCCTTCAATGTCTGCCAGCTAAGCTGTTAAGTTTTAATTTAACCACCTTCATTTTAGGGATTTTTAGCATTACAGGAAAGGCAGCAAGCTTCCTGAGGGGCAAAGAGGAGCACCTGGATGCAAGAGGCTCACAAGTTTGCACAGCTGATCACAAGAGGATCTACATCTGTGAAGTTCTACATAAAGTAGAACTTAGAAGCTCTTAGAAAGCTCTTAGAAAAAGCTCTTAGAAAAAATAAATCTGACTCCAGTGAATTATAWGTTTGAACTGGATAGGATGCCAACMGTTTGTTCAGCTGAACTCCTCACTCCACTATTTAGGATAGAATTTTATGACTCAAGTGCTAGTATGTTATTTAAAAAATGAGAATAGTGCTATCCAGATCTGAAACATCGGGGAGGGGTAAAAAGAGGAAGTTACAAATTTCTGCAGCAAAAAAAAATATTCAATTCAAATAAGGAACAAATTTCAACAAGTTTTGATAAACTCAGAAAGCTACAGAAAATATGGTGTTGAAGTAAAAAAAGAAAATTCAAAACACATTCTCCTGATTTATTTTTTTAAATCTGAAATTAAATGCTGAAGATATTTGTCAAACTGATCCTTTCTTACCTCAAAGTCAGTTTTCACAGCCTGGCATTTCCAATTAAAATAAACCATATTTCAGCTAAAGATTCCTGACCTTCTCTAGCCTCTGGTGTCAGTGCAAATATGTCCAATTCTTTTTTACTCACTGATTGATTCCTCTCTCAACAGCCATCCTTACTTTTAAATTTGCTGTGGTCCACTGTATCCTGGCTTTCTTCTATCAGTATCTTTGCTGCGATGTCCAGAGTGACTATCTTGGTCTTGGAGACAAGGAACAGCATGACAAACTTTTGGCTCATAATCCGCAACGACTTGTCCTTTCTGCTGTTTGCAGATGCTGTGTTACAAATAATACCCAAGCCTCTTAGCATATGTCATCCAGCATAGCCAAAAAAGTGTTAAGTAGGTTTCTCATACATAAAAGGGGCAACGTATTTCCTTGGTAGAAAGCAGAAATCTTTTGAGAGGCAGCAAATATCTGATAAAGCACACAGAAGGGTCTCTTCAAAAGGCAATAAAGAGTAAAGCTTACAGAAATGGCATTTAGGAAGTCAYACTCAAAGCTGATTCTGTGTTACATTACACAGTTTTGCACCAYTATAATTTTGTGCCTCCAATGGACTTTATACTAAAACATTAKGTATGTAAGAGCCACATGTAAACAGTGGACAAATGGAACACAGAACCTTCTGTCAGGTCAAAGCACTGTCTGCTATGAGCGGGGGAAAATAAAGACATGGAGTGTTAGGCAGAAGCTCCTGCTAATCCAGAGGATAGAGGGAAAGTCTGTTCTGAAAAATATGCTAGGACTAGAAGACCAGTTCAGTCTCCTCAGAAGTTTTATTCTTTAATTTAAAAGCAAAATAAAGGAAAAAAAAGCCACACAGTAAATAGGAGAAAGAGATTTGTGTCTGTGTATCACATCACATCCATTTCTCATCTTACCAGAGGTGCAATCTGGCTCTGAAAAGTCAAGTAGTGGTCTGTCTTGAGAATCTAGACTAGTTTCTTTTCTCCTTTCTCCAAAGGTATAGTCCAGGTCCTGCTCCTTGTGCTGAAAGAAGGCCATTAGCTCTCCATATTGCAACTCTCCTGCTTCCTGAAGCCTTTTCAGCGTTTGACCCAGGTTGTGCCGGCCATGCCAGCAGTACTGGTTCTTGGCCACACGGCTAACCAAGTGCAGCGACTCCAGGACGTTCACTATGTCGTAGATTCGCCTCCGCTCRACTCCTGTTTCGAAGGGGAAGAATAAAAGAGATATAGCAGTCCATTGAGTTTTAACGTGTTTTTCAGCAGAAGCTGCACAGAGAACAGGCTATTCTATATAAGACTGTCATCCTTCACAATCTTCTGTTGGGCACATTACAAAAATCAAACTGAAGTTGCACAGTAAGAACCAGCTTGTGCACAGCTGGGCCCACGGCCGAGCACGCTTTGCCTGTATTTTACAGMGTTAGTGGCTAGCCCAACCTTGGCTGAGGCTTCGAACATCTGCACTATCTTTAGAAGACCTGCCTGCAGTCTACTCAGTCCCACTCACCAGGGCTACCCCAGCTGCACGACTGCCAGCTCTTTCCCAAAGTTTTCCAGGGCCACTTGTATGACACTTCTCATGTCATACAGAGGGCAGGAAAAGGACCTCGCCTGACAGGCACACAGGGCAGAAACAGAAGGCTGCTCCTGCAAATGGATCCTACTCCTGCTCCTGACTGTGTGATCAAGGCTGGGGGCTGGCTGTGAGCAGGCCGCTGGCTGCAGCGCTGCTGCTCGGTGCTGCCTGCAGCACRACACCGCCTGCAACGTGCTGCTGGCGCCAGAAATCCCCTCGCTGCCCACAGCAGCCGAGCACAACCAGCATTAGCCAAAGGGGAAGGGTTTGAAAAGCTCCTCCAGGGCAGGCGAGGCCTTGATGCGTCTGCTTATGCATCTGGAAAATATGGATATTACCCACCAGCCTCAAATGGATATTAGAATAAATAATTCAGAAGTATTTCCAAGTGTATTTGGAAGCGTTCTTGGAGTAAAATATACTCCAGCTATACGGATGCTTCATGCACCCTGGTGTGCTTCTGACACCAGCAGCACAGCCCCGTCCATGGCCTTTGCACAGGCAGGAGCTCAGAGAACACAGCACTGCAGATCTGAGGCAAAAGCTGCACCATTTGTTAAACAGACAAGTAATGCCATGATCCTTGAAGGAAGTGGATGCAGACAAGCATGGAAAGGGAAGAGGAAGGGCAAACACATGCTCTTCTGACAGGTACAATCCACGGGAGCTGCTCCAGAACAAAATTTCTAGTCTTAAGGAAGGGAAGGCAATGCCACAGAATAAAGCACTGCTTGTGTTCAGCTCCCCTACTTTGGAGCACTAGGGTCTCAGGTAGGCAYGCAAGCAGTAACTACGACACGTAAAAGACTAATTTCCATAAACAGTAATTTGTGAACTACTTACTTTATCTGAGTTCTCTCCCATTCTCTTATTTGCCAAGGCTTCTACATGAATATTTCAAGAACTTCTTTACCAGAATTAGAGGGGATATCCCTCTTGTTTCTTTTCTTCCCAAAGGAAGACATATTTCATTTTTGCTACCTACTTTCTGTTAAATGTCTGAGTTCTAAATAGAGATACATACATGCATTTAGCCAGTTGAAATCCYATTTTGTTACAAACTCACCACCTAAGGGACAAACTCTAAGGACCTCCTTCCTAACTAGTGTGACCCTGGCCAAGTTTTATTACTCCAAAGTTTTATTACTTTTCTCAGATATTTAATTAACTTTTAGCTAATACCAAACCTAGTAGCAGACCCAGAAAATAGGCTAATTGATGGCTCCTCCATGCCTTAATACAACACATTTGCTTATTCCACTCTCACACATCTCTTCTGCTAATCTCCCATCACAAGACAATTCTTAAGAAAACCTTGATACATGAAATCTTGGAAGGTTTAATGTCAGGTACATTACTGAACAAAGTTCAGGAAATTGAAAATTCAAAAAAAGCAGCAATGAAGAACTGATTTGTATAGTAAAAAGTGCTATCACTTTCTGTGATCACTATCAGAAAGCAGATTTCAAAAGGGTAGCATTGTTAAGCAGCAAAGACACTTACGAACATTGGTCACTTCCAGCTCTTGTTTAATATGATTAGAAGAGCACCCAGACCCAAGGAAATGCAGACCTTGAATGTACAACATAAGGAGCATGGTCTTTTACAGGCCTTTCTATAACAGGTACCCCGGGCGACCAGAGTTACCCCATTTTTGCAGATATACATACCAAGAATTGAAGCCACTTCGTCCAAAGAAATAGTAGTTTTTTCTGTAGACAGTGGGTAACTTGGATAGCGAGCTAGAAACTTTTGGCACAAGAGTCCTAAGCTTTTCTGTTTTCTGCTGGGCCTCTGCTTTTCAAATTCATCAACCGCGCTGTCGTCTATCATATCATACTGTTAAAAAAGAAATGTTATCCCTTTAGTGCAGAGCTCTAGAAGCAAGGCATATCCAAGCAAGGCATATTTCGGATGTTAGCAATATTCAAGCTCAGACTTTCCAATAAGGAAAAATAAAACATGGGCTTCTTACAATCACAGAGCACCTGGGTGACACACTTTTGCTGGCAAGCTCATTTTAATTTASTGTCCCATACAAGTGATGTCGCATACAAGTGACTACAAGAAAACTTTTAATCTACCAGCTCACAAGTTAATGGTCATGCATCAGGAAAAAGCAGGTAAAAGCAAAAACTCAGAACGAACAGATGGTAAGATCTGGTTTATAAGAAATATTTCTTTCTGAGACAGTGAGGGGGAATACAGCAACATCTCTAGATCTCTTAAATTAGAAGACATACAAACTTCCAGGGATTTTCTAGAAAACCTCTCTTCAGAGAAATTTCATTGCCCTTTGGAGTGGTTCTGTGGCTTTAAGATGATGGGGGCGTGATGCTAATTAACAGATTATAAAAGGCACCACCAAGTCTCTGACCCTTAACTTAAGTGAAGCTGCTAACTTAAGGGAGATCTGTGGGATGTGACTGAATAAGGACTTTCAATCTCTGCTAAAAACTGATGGCAGGATCATGTAAAAAAGTATGTTTATCATATAAGGTGCAGAAAATCAGACTTTTTTGCATTGGTAAGTTGGGGACTCTGCTTCTCTAAGACAAACGAAAGGCAGTCTCTCCTCTAGTAAAGGCAAGTTGAGCGGTAGCTGTTGTAATAAGTGGTGGTTAAGATCTTATCTGTCCTTTATCCACTGTGACTAAGTGACCCTGCAGCAGTTTTATATGGTATGGAATACCAATATTCTTTAATGTTTCCAGTATATATTCTCACAATAATGTTTTCCTGTCTTTTTTTAAGTTAACTTTCTGTGCGGAGAAAACTATCTCTAAGCCTTATTACCTAGAAAACACATGAACTCTTTATAGTAGCTACCATAAAAATGTTACATAATTTTAGCAGGCACTTTTACTATAATTGGCTTGGAATGTAATGTATGTGCATTTAACACAGTTTACCACAACAAGTTTTTTTGCTTGTTTGTAGCTATATTAGGAATTTTCTTTAGAGAACTGTTTGTTCTTTTAGGATGATTTTAAGAGGAGAACTCTCCAGATTACAATCATTGTAAAGCCTGTACTTGTAGATATGATCTGTACCTATCAAATGACATTTGTCCTCAACAGGAAGACTCTAGACCATCATCTTCTCACTGTAGTCACACAGAAGGATATTCCATGGGAAATAAAATAATTCAGTAAAGGGAAAGTAGCAGTTGTAGTAGAAGGTGAGGGAGTGGGAAAGGTGGAAAGAAATCTCTAATAATGCTTCATTACAGTTGAGGAATTCATCCTCTCCATTCCTGGGAGTGAAAAGGACTTCTCAAGGTGAGAACAGGGACCAGTCACACATTTTTAACATGTGATTATATTGCCTGATACTTAGTTCTGGAGTTGGGAGAAGGAGGATGGTTTAAATGACTGCTTTGTCTGGCTGCTGTGAACAAAGACTTCAAAAGTGCAATGAAAAAATAAACCATACCTACATTAATATAATTGCTTTTGAAAATGGTTGCGGCTAAATAAGTTGCTTGCCTGCTTACAAGTGATCTGGCAGATYTTTCTGCACTGTGGATGGAAAACAGCTTCATAAGAACTTAGGGTGAGGAAAGTAGCACATTTAACCTCTATTTTTTTCTACATCCTTTACTCCTCACTCATTTTCAGGATATGTCTCTTATTTTAAGACAGCTGCCTCTAGYCTTGGAAATTCCTATCAGTCTGTTAGTGCTGCATGGGCAACTGTTTAGAAATRAGCAGTTTTCCACAGAGAGCAAAGCGATGGTTGGAGGAAAACTGAGGCTCTATATAGAAGCTCATTAAAAACAGTTCTTCAGCATGGTCAGCCTAATGGCACTGGAAGGTCTGATCCCAACTACATGCAAGGTGTTGTGAGTCTCACCTGTAAACAATTGGAGGTCTCTTTCTGCTCGCTGTTCTCTATGGGTCTGAAGAGCTCTTTCTTCTTCTCCCTGTCCCTCATGTCAGGGCTAGCAGCACTAATAAGCATCTTCAGGTTAGCAGTGGGGGTCCAGGGGTCRGGCTGTGGTCTGTCAATGAGCTTGACAGGTGTAATTGGATTTCTTTCTGGGGTGCAGCCTTTCTGCTTTGATAGGTCAACTGGTTCATTCTTAATGGGAGTCTTCGGGGCCATCCTGGATCGATCAAATATGTTCTCCTATTAAAAAGAAAAGGTTGTTTAGACCCAGGAAAGAAAGCAGTCCAACAATCAATTCCTTTGCTCTTATGAAGGTAATCTTTGTGACTCAAGCCAAGGCACTCATTGCTGTATTAAGACCAGCTCTTCTGCCTTTGTCAGTAGCAGTAAAAACATTCTACATGTTACTATTCTGGAGGCAGCACRTAGGAGACACTGCTCTGAATTACAGAAGCTGAGGTCTAGCAGTCAAAACTGTGGCCTCTCAGGCTTTAACCTATTATCACTTGTATCACTCCACTTATCACTTAAAATTCACCTTAATACCTTATAAATAGGGCATTGTCTTCTCCAAACTCAATACTTCCCATTGGTTTATAGTTTTATATTCTTGAAATCACGGCATACGAAAGGGATAGAAACTGAAGGTGACATAGCATCAACAAAAAGCTAGTGAAGCTTTTAACTTGCTGAAATGGAGCGAAGCCCTTGCAATCACAGCACCATGTTCCCCTGAACTGCAAATCAGCCTTGAAGTTGTTTGCTCTTCAGTCTAGCTGTGAATTCTTGGGGGTTGGTCTCAAACCAAGCCTTCTTTCTCAGACTAGGATTACTACTTAATTTCTTTCAACAGGAGCTGAATTTTTAAAACCTAACACAACTTTGAGACTGGATACTTTCTGCAAYGTGGAAAAAAAAATCATACAATACAGTAAAATGTAAGAAATTGAATACCTGCCTGAACAGGATGTTAAGTTACTACAGTTTTGCTGTAAAAAAAAAACTTAGCAGAGTTGAGTAAAACTTTGCTGTTCACAACAATTCAGCTGTAACTAGCTGATCCTTGGAGTCACCTATCTAGGATACTTGGAGTCTAGGTATCTTTATCATCTTTGTGGGTACAGACTAGCTGGGAAAAAAAGATTTGCTGCTAACTGAAGGAAGCTTTTACTAGGAGTAGTTGCGCAGCACTCAAGCTGGGAATGAAGCTGGAACATCAAGTGTATTCTGCTTCGAGCACTGATAAAGAAAACTTCTGCTATATCMTCCTACAGCTTACCCAAAAGGATGCAAAAGGGCATATTTTATCATTAGCAGCCAGCTAGAACTTACTACCCTGTGACAAATAGGGGTCAATCTACAGGCCACGGTGCTTGCTGGAATATATGTTCACCTAGCAGCAGCACTCAATATATCCTTGCAATTTCACATTTGGCAGTGAATCAACATTTAATCTGTAATGGAGAAAGTCTACCTTGCTGTGAGGTTCTTGTTCATTATGGCTCATTATCAATATCAATCATAACTGTAATGAGGCCAGCTACAATAACCAGCACTTATTACCTCAGATTTTCACATCCATGCAAACATTACAATGAAAAAGTAGTGCCATTCCTGTGAGAAGCACACATCCACTATGAGCCTTCCAATCTTGACTTTAATGTCATTAACTGCCTATTAACTTAAATCCTTCTGCCTTTTTCTTCCCCTCCCCCTGCTGTTCCCATGTCCTGCAATGCTCTGTCACCTCCTTGCTCATTACACTGCATGGGCAGGGGAAAGAGCCTGTGCTCCATCTTGCTCTAAGGGTGTAGATGGTTTAGAGGGAAGGTTGGCCCAGCGAGCTTAGCCTGTAATGGGGAATTGATGCAAATCTTGGAAAGGAACAGTGTCTGTCAACAGCAAAGTGATGCGGGATGGGCTCGGATGAAGCCAGTTTGGGTTACCCGAAAGCAAGAAACGCTTCCCCCGGGCTCGGAGCCCTGCGCTGCGCTCGGTGACAAGCCGGTGCGGGGCATCCCCGCGCGGCGGGGACAGCGCAGGGGACGGGGCGGCACGGGCAGGAGGCCCCGCCGCCGCCTCGCACCCAGCGGCCGCGCTCCGGGGCCGCTGCCCGCGCCGAGGGCGGCGGGACGGGGCGTTAGCGGGAGGCAGGACGGCGCCTC
>NW_020455328.1:1094714-1157385 GCF_003342845.1 Nothoprocta perdicaria
CCGCGCGCTCCGCCCGGCCCCGCGCGGGAAACGCCGTGTGCGGGGCGGGGTGGCGCGAGGGGGGGTGCGGGAGAGCGGGAAACGCCCGGCCGGGCCGGGCTGCCCCGCGCTGCGCCAGCGCAGCGCCTGTCACCCAGCCCCTAGTCCTGAGCCTGCCCCGACCGGCTGCGGRCACGAGTTATTATTAGGAAAAAAGTACTGGAAATACTCCTTTTTCCTCAATATCCGCTGTAGTCAAAATACAGGATTTCTGCACCGCAAAGGTGTTCTAGACTTGAAAGCGGTTTGCTGCAAGCTTGAAACCGTGGCTGAAAAAAAGTTCCCACACACAGTGTAATTAATTTTGCCTTTTAAATTGGATTTCTGCTTAAGATAATTATTTTTTGTCATGCTAATGACAGACATGCTGCTGCATTATTCCTGTCCTGTTTTTTTTTTTTGTGGAGGAGGATTTGCTTCTAGGGTCGCTTGTGGCTCGGTAGTGAGTTGTCACAGAAGGAATACTCCTATATGCAGTTGTAATAAGTTATAAAATTACACATTTTTAATGATAATTTTTAAGGAAAGGGRAAAAAAACAGGTTTTATTTTTCAATAGGGAAGTAGATAACAGGTAATGCTAAGTCTAGGATATGAACTTAGCAATTCTTAGCCTCTCATTTCTTTCAGCAAGTTCTAATGTAGCATGCACTGTTTGTTAAACAGTGAAACATAAACTCCTAAAGAACCCCTTAATTGAGGAGGAAAAAAAAAAAAAAAGCATTTACGCTTTCAAGCCTTGGTCTTCCTATTGTCTAAAGAAAGAATTAATCCCATAATTGCAACGTGTATCTTCCCAGCGTATATTTGCATGCACGACAGTCATATGTGTAGGCAGGGGCATTCCCCGTAAGCTGCTGCCGCTCTGACCCGCAGGCAAACGGGCTCCTGGGATTCAAGAGATTTGCAGAGTCATGGAAAATTCAAAGGAGAATCTGCATCACAGTCGGACGTGCCCAGGCATGAACTCCAGGAGGAGGCAAAGAAAAAGGGAGGAACGTTGAGCAGCCGAGAGCCTGTTGTTATGCTCCAGCCCCTGCRATACGAAGGTGAGAGAAAACGGTGACTTTTGGGGATACGTTTCCAGACCTTTATCTCAGCTCTGTCACAAGCAATTGTACATCCATTGCCAATCAATATAATCTGTGATAAAGTAGTGCGTGCCATAAAAGCGTGGTAGGTCTAGCTGCATTTGCAGCTCTGGTGCAGTGATTTTCTGATGAAGAGCTTGACAGCGCTTGGCACCTTAATATTTGCATCGCTCGGTRAAAATCTATGGAACGAGCATGCAGGAGGTTAGCTTTGATGATTGTAATACTTCTGATATAATCACTTGTGGCCTTAAAAATCTGAACTTTTATAAGTGATTGAGTGTATCTATAGGTTGGCATGAGACCAGAGAGGCGTAAGTCCAGATACTTGTCAGCATCAACTACATACAGACTACRTGGGTCCTACAGCACATCTCATTTAAGAGGTTGTAGACTTTAATATCTCCACTCTTGGAATGGACCTTGGGGCCTCTAGTAGATGCTCAGGACCTGTGGCTTTTCCTACTTTAGGTCAAAGATGCCTTCTGAATATGAATTGAGTACGACTAGAGCTCTTCACAAGCCATTAAGAGGGGACTAATTTGAATTAGGTTTGACAACTTCATTTGTTTTTTTCCGACAGTTTACGTGTCTGCTGATCTTGGCAGCTACATCCAGGATGAGAGGATGTGATGGCTCTGCTCTGGGAAAGCTGCAGTCTACAAGCACGTGAGTCAGATCTCTGACAAGTGGAAATCAAATCTACATTATTAAAATGAATTTAAAGTGAAATAAACGCTCAAATCTCCCCTGATAATGAAATACAAACTCTAACTACTTGGGGGTTAACCAGAAAAGAAGTAACACTACATTTACCTTTCCGCCTGTAGTGGCTGGAAGAAGCTGATGGTAAGATTAATTATATAGACATCATTGTRTGCTCCAGGAAGATTTATCTACCTGTATGTCTGATGTGCGCAGATAATCTATACACATGGAAGGAATGAGTTAAAAATTAGATTACTAAATTTAAGTAGATACACTTGTTCTCTGTTTTTTTTTTTTTTCCTTTATAACTTCATTACAGGACACACAAAAAATTCACACAATTTTGTGAGAACGGTAAATATATTAATTTYTTTTTGTATATCTAACACGAATACTACTGAAAAGTAAACATTCCCACTGATTTTTTTTAAGTTGTTTCCAGTCTTGAATATACAATATTTCATCCAAGATGTGGGTGAAAGCGCCAGTTCTATGTGATAGATAGCCAGTATCTTTGGMACAGAAGATGGATATAAACAAATTACATCAATATGTTAGTGTTCCAATAGTACTTTCCAGCATAGAGTGGGAAATAATTTGAAGACATCAGTTGCTTTAAACCAATGTATGACTTTCTGAAGCACAAAAAATAATAAAAAAGGAATGGCCAAAGACCTGATTATTCCTTGCCTTTCTTCTTCTCCTCAGCTGTCTCTTCTTATGAGGTCAATTATGCTGAAAAAAAATATATTTCTCTAACAATTTTGGTTGACATTTTCAAGTTCAGCCAATAGTTTCAAAAGCTGTGGATGAGGAAGAGACACATGCCCTCAGATCAAATTGTTTGTTTTTATTTCCATTGAAAACTGGTCTGAGTCACCAAATTACTGAGCTCTCAGGGAATCTGTAGACCCTGGAGTGAGTCACCAGAGAAGTTATGTCTCATGTCTGCTGCCCAGCCTTTCCTGAGATGCTGCTGCCTTGAGCTAGTTGTGTTCTGGGATCCTCCCTGGGATATTCCYACCTTCACATGACTTCAGGCTGCCTTGGGCTAGTTGTGTTCTGCGCAGATGTGGAAAGCAGCCGTGCCCTTGAATTTTGCCCATTCAACACCAGCCAAAGAGGCTGCATTAGAAGTGATCATGAGTATTTGCCACATGAACATGGACTGTGAACATCTGGCATTAGTTGCCATGGCTAAAATACAGATGCAGGGCTGGGAGCAGGACCTGGACCCACCAGGTCACTGCCATGGCACCATGTCCTTTTGGAGCTTGCATTCGTTGCAATACAGAGCTGCAGCTCTAACTAGGGAAAGAGAGAGGAGTGACGAGCATTGGTGTCCCTCGCCATAAACCTTTACAACTAGGGCTTCAGATAGATGACTTGCCAGCAAAATGAAATGGACAAAGAATCAACCTGTTTAACTTAAAACAATTATGAAATTCTTGAAACAAACAAGAGAATACTCCAAACAAGAGAGTACTGAGAGAACTGTTAAAATATATCCACAAATATCCTCTAATTTAGGAACAAAATTAAGAGATGGGCAAGCCAGAAGGAGGAGTAAGTCACCTGCTTCTTAGTTTTGTAGCACAGTAATCCTGGCAAAGACTGCCATGCACACTGCTGCTGTACATACACACTCCTGCCTCATTTCGTTGCTCTGCCCTGGGTATTTTGGTCTTTTATGGTTGTCTCTAGGTCGGAAAGCCAGAAGGACCATTAGATCATCTGGTCTGACCTGCTATGTGTTGCAGGCTATTAGATCTCATTCATTATCCTAGTATTGATTTTAA
This sequence comes from Nothoprocta perdicaria, assembly GCF_003342845.1. Classification (NCBI taxonomy): domain Eukaryota; kingdom Metazoa; phylum Chordata; class Aves; order Tinamiformes; family Tinamidae; genus Nothoprocta; species Nothoprocta perdicaria. Next base: position 1,098,351 of record NW_020455328.1, read on the forward strand.
GAACGTGCTTGGCTGAAGCCTGTGCTCCAGAGAAGCCTGAGCTATTGGTCTGAAGACAACAAAAGACCATGAATCCATCATTTCCACTGCCATTTGTTTAAATATTATCCCATTCTTCCTATTATAATTTGTTCTTTAATTCTAATTGGGTMTTGTCTGGCTTCAGTTTCAAGTCATTGGTTCCTGTTACTCATTTCTACCCTAAACTGCGAGTCCTTTCAGTATTTCATTTTTTTTTCATAAAAGTGCTGGAATAATAAGCAAGCCACTTCTTGCCCTTTTTTAACAGCAATGAAAAGCCTTCATTTCTCACAAAAAGCCCTTTTCTTTCTGTTTCTGTCAAATGACTTCTGTTCTTTTAACAGCTTCTCCAATTTTCCTTTATGTCTTTTTAAAATACAGATATCCAAGCTTTGTATTATGTTACTGTGTCAGTCTTGCTAATGCTTTATACAGTTGTTAAATCATTCATCACTCTTAATCTCTGCTGCCTTAGAAAACTACATGCAACAGGGCTCTCCTTCAGCAGGAAGGAAACTTTAAAATTATTTTTATTCTGTGTGAAATGTGAAACTATATAGAGATTTATGACCTTTTTTTTTTTTTTTTTTTTGAGGTTTTGTATTTCTCCTAAACCAAATTAGCAGGAAAAAAAAGAAGAAAAACTTGTATATCAGTCAAAGTATATATTTTGCTTTCTTTAATTGACCATCCTTCAGGAAAGCCTTGGTTTGGATAAAATCAGCACTTCCACCAGGGTGAAAAAACTCACTACAGGAATCTCCGAACTGCTCTGCTCCCTGCTTCCCATAGGGGGATTGCACCAGTCCACCCTGTACCCGTATGTGCGGTGGTAAGTTGTTCACCGGTTGTCCCCCATGGTCATCCTTTTAAGTTACTCTTGTCACCCCATAGCAGTGCAGGGGAACCTGCATTCCCTCTTCCYGCATGAATAATGTACGTAGGGTGTATACAGCTACTCCTCATTTGCAAAGGGCTCTTCTCCTCAAGCAGTCAGCTATGAAAACCCTGCTCATCTGCAGTTTTGACAGTGTTTTGTTTGTTTGTCTGTAAAGCTGTGCCAGGGAAGGAAAGCAGGCCCAGCTGTCCRGCTGCAGCGTGTCTTCAAAGCTTCCTGCTGCCACAGGGACCTGCATCAGTGAAGCTGTCACTGGACTCGCTGCCCGTCAAGCCAGCATAGAAAGGAGGGCAGTTCCCACCAGTCTTGTGTGTTGCATAAGCTCTATGCTTACGTAAAGCTCACCCATCTGGTGCTGAATCCTAAAGGCAGGGCTCCCAGAACAGAGAAGGAAGATCAGTTCTTAGTAAGGAAAAACAGAGGAAATCTGTACTGCAAGCAGGACTTTGGAAGCTCTTGGATATTAGACAGTCAGATCAAATCTGTTAGGCAGTTAAAGAGCATCTTGGGCAGACTTCCCTGTCTAACTGTTTTGCTTCTTAGACTGCACAAGTGCTTGATGCTGTGGCAGCATTTTCAGCTTCCTGCTGCCCAGACTGCATGGAGTGCTACTCAGAGCTACGGTTGGTTCCATCTCTTTTCTTTCTTCCTTGAACTTTTTGTCCCAGAGCCACTACCCAGTCTAYATGGAGCTGCCCTGGATCTGTCTCACCATCTGCAATGGCATCTGCWCTGGTTTTCAATAGAATTAGTTCTTGGAGCTCTGAGCAAAGGTACCTCATTGGTTTTCAAGGGGACTATTGGCAACCTGGGAGAGGGTTTAGCAGTGCTGAGTGGCTGAATTGCTTCCACCCAGAGGCATTGCTTCTGCACCATGGCACAGAGCAATACAGCAATACGCTCCTGCAGTGCTGTCCCTGGAGTAAGGAATTAGCCCTAAGCTGGGGCTTCTGTGTACAGCCAATTCTGTGTACAGCCAAGTGAGGTATCTCCAACTGCAGCAAAGTTCGTCTGTAATCCCGATAATTTCCCAGTAAATAACTGAGCAGAGCAGGCTCTACATTTCAAGTCCCTTAAAGCTGCATTTTTTAAAATAATGACACTAAAATAAAGCCACATTCCAGCATTTCGTTTGATAGAGAGAGGGGCTTTATTTGTCCTGCAAAGAGAAGGAGAAATTTAGCACCTTACAGGAGCAGACCCCGAATCTCTTGGTATTTATAAGGATTTAGTATTATACTTAAAATGTCCTTCAAGTAAAAGAAAAGAGCCAACAGATACTTATGATTGGCACACAGTGGCTGTAATTTAATAAGATTTCCTCCTTCTTGATATGAAAAGAGAGCTCTTGGAAGTAGAATAAACTGAAATACCTATGTGTAGTGGTCCTGTCATGGCCAGAGAACACAGAAGACTCTAACCTTGTTACCCTTTAAAGTTTTGCGAGATATATTATATTACAAAGTCTGCCTTAAAGATTGTTTTAGATACATTTCAATTTCTCTCATGTTTGTAAGCCAAGAGAAGTATTTTCCTTTTTCTCTGATTTATGATTTGGCAGAGGTCACCAGTGCCATAAAACCGTTCTAGAACCCTAGCCTAGGGTTTAAAATAACGATATAGAATAGAGCTGTAAGCCTCTGTCGAATGAAAACAGAATATCTTTTTCTGTTGTGCAAAACATGCCCTGTGAGCCTGGTTAATCAGCTGAGGAACTGATAAAAGAGTTTGGTGCATTTTAAGATTTGACTTACTACAACAGCTCGTCAATCACAGTGAAAGTGATTGGATTTGAATTTAATTTACAAGCCCAGAAAGGCTGCTGTCTAGTTTGTTGCCTTTTGTGTTTACTCTTTTGATTTTCTTGCCTGTGTACAGTATAGGGAAGGTCTGAGGAAGATGTACTTTGTCGGCAACCAGTCAAATTTCTAAGTGAATTCATTTATTAAAATTATTTTTAACCTGAGTGCTTCAGCCCAACATCGTTCATGTGAAACAAGTGAAGAATAGGCATTCCTTCAGAGCCTTTGGGCAGTGCTTGGCTATCAAGWTTGTCATGTAAGCATACTTATTTTTATTTTCTTAGAAAAATACAAACAGTACTTCACTTGGAAGCAGAGATAACGTTATCTTGCTACAGCTCTGGTATATGTCCAGATGTTTGGAATGGGCATACGTTCAACAAACTTTGCTTTTACATGTATCTGGCCTGCGATATGGGAGTATTTGCTTCAGACATGCGGTCATTTCAGTGAAAAGTAAGCTTAAGTACAAAATCTCTCAGAATCATTCAGAACAGTTGTATTTTGTGAAGTAAACATTTGTGAACTGTTCTATCAGTATGATAAAATACAAAAGTTTTAACAGAAGATTTTAAAAAGGGCCTTCCATAAGACTATGCAAAGTTATACAAGTATTTTGATACCTGATTTGCATGCTTTTACATTAAAACTTAAAGCCATGTGTCTTGAATCTTAATGATACTGATGCCAACAAGTGTCAACAAGTATAACCTATGAATTCATTGCAGGAGGGGATATGAAAGTGCCCTGGCTCTTGAAGAATTGCTTCTTCCTGCTAGAGGATTTTCTGTAGCGCATATGGCATGGTTGATTAGCAAAGATAATAGTCAAGTTCCTCTTTAGCAAGTCTGCAGTGACAGAAATAGCACAAATTCTTAGATTTATTTATTTGCAGTTCATTTAGTACATCAAGATTTCTCAAGAGCATGTAGATTTTTAGAAATCCAAAGYCTCACAGAAAAAAGCATGACTTTTACTTCTATCTGGAAAAAAATAGCTATGCCTCAGGTTGGTCTTTTTCACCATCTGTTTCTCAAGTATTTTAAAACTRTGGGGGAGAGGGTGAGAAAAAGGAGGAAGGATAGAAATGGAAGTCACTTAGACTGCATCTTGTGAGGCCTATCGGCTGCAATTAGCTTATGTAAATACATTCAAGATCCCTTTTATTAAAGACTCCAAGTACAGACATAAAGTCATTTGCAGGAAGGATACCAGATGCAAGGAGAATGCCTTAACCAAAACTGTGCAACGCTCAGGGACTCATAGCTGTGCCCAGTCATTATGGTCCTTGCTGAAGAGCACAGCTGATAGAGGGAGCCAACAGATGCAGCCCAGAGTCTGCCCTGTCCAGCATCTTGTGTCCCACAACATACAGTAGCAATCACTTAAAGGAAATGTATAAAATCAGAATATACAGCAAATAATTCTTTTCCTKATCAGTCTTCCCATGCCCAGTGTTTTAGAGAAGTTCTTGAGACAGCGATTGCATTTAGACTGTTATGTTGAACAGCCAACCCTCAGCTTACCCTCCACAAGGGCCTTTTGAGCTCTCCTACATTTCTGGTCAATTCAGTATTCTGGAGCAATGAGTTCCACTATTTAATTATGCAGTCTGAAAAGTACTTAATTTTGAAATATGCTGCCTGAATTATTATTATTTTTTTTAATCTTTACATTAAGCTCTCCATTAAAAAACAGTGAAAGTGGATATATAGAAGGTCTGCTTTGGAATCCCGCTGCAGGATTGAGCTGCAAGAGTGTTAATGCCAGCAGTGGCTTTGCAGGTGTAAATTGCATTTTTATGTGGCAGGGCTGTTCTCTCTCTCTCTGAAGGCCACTGCAGTGTATGAATGAGCTGCAGTGCCTGAGGTGCAGCGTGTACAATCAGAGCCTTTTACTTCCTTTGGGAATTCAGCTGTAGCATTAAATGAATCTCTTTCAGCTTCTCTGGTTGAGCAGGTGAACAGTGAAAATAGCTATGTGAGCTCTGTGGTCTGTAGTAATTGTGTGAAACCTATGAATATGCCTGCATTGCAGCTTGAGAACACAGTTTGCAATTGTCTGAAATGACATAGCACTTAAATAGATAACAGCCCTGCTTCCCCTTTGAGTGGCCGGGAAGCTGCAAAGAGCAGGTACTCAATCACATGGTAAAAAGCCACTCATTTTCAGGGTAGGCTTTGAAAGAACTGCTTATTCTACAATATCCAGGCTCTTCCTAACACGCTCTGAGTTGCTGGGAGTATAAGTAATTAGGCTCAGTGCAGTGGCCGTCTTTTTAGGTGGTATAACAAAACTGACTTCACTGGTACTGCCTACACTATCAAGAAAGAATGCAATATCTAATGTAGAGAATTGGCACAAAGCTTAAATGGGAGCTGCCTCTACTTCTTTCAGCTACGTACCAAAGATGGAGAAATACAAGATCAGGGCTTACTTGTGCTGCTTAGTGAAAATTGTTAATAATGTAACTTGTTCATTTTATCCCTCTCACTTTCTAAGGAATCAGATCAATTTCCAGAAAAGTCATTGGCTGCTGCTGCTCTTTTCAGTCACTCTGTTTTTCTTTTTTAACTGTTTGGTACAAATGAGAAACTCAAAGATGTCCAGGGGAGTGTTAGGGAACYACCTATTCTCTACCTGTGTTCCACAAGAACATAAGAAAGTAATAAAAATATACCTGTTAGCAGGTATATTTTCATTGCTGCACCAACAAAGAGTGATGACTGGACACACTAAGGACCTGAGTGATTAGAAAGTGGGAACCTCCCTTGAGTGCACCTGAGAGTCTAGAGTTGGAGGTTCACACTCTCGCAGGGAGACTGGGGCATGTTGGCCTAAAGATAGGACAAACTTACCCTTAGGAGCTGATCTCCTCAGCTTTGAGGAAAAGGATATTAACAGCCACAGGAATAGCTTGATATCCAAAATCCACGAGGTGTTTTCAGTCCTTCCTTTGTAAGCAGGCTAGGGCCATGGGAAAGTGCTTAAGCTCTGGCTGCAGGTCCAGAGGGGAGAAGAGTTTCAGGTTATCCCTCTGCCCAATGTTTGCTGTTAGCTGAACTGGGCTGGTCCCAGGCCCAGGGTACTGGGTGCTGTGGCTCCAGGGTGCCAGATTCTGCCCTTTCTACCCCAGGACTGTGGGTTTAGGAATTCCACACACAGCTTGGCAAATTCCACTGTGAAACTGGGAGCTAGCTCTGGTGCAGGCTTAGGCKCTGAGTAGTCTTAACTGTGTAGCTTTTAGGCACTCTGTAGCTTTGAAGAAGTTGTGCAGAAAGTTTTCTACTAAATTTAGGTACCTAGARGACTAGAGAGAAATGCTGAATGACTTGGAATAAGAAGTTGCACCTCCCAAGGTGCCAAGAGGCACCTTGGCTGCAGTTAACTGAAGAACAGTAAGTATTGCCAAGTATTCAGCYCAGGGAAGGACACTGCTTCTTGTGCAAGTCATGGAACAAACCGGTCTGCTGACGCTGACTGGCGACTGGTGATATGGATTCAAGGTCAGTATCTTGTTATCATCACTAGAGATTAGCTAAAATATTTGCAGGCATGAAATGTCCTTATTTTGCTTGAGACTTGTTGATAACTCTTCTAGCTGGGGATGAGGCAGCACCTCTTTGCTTGTGAAAAGGTTTGTGATACCTGTCTTGCAAACACATGCATTTGGAAACTGGAAAGCATGCTAAGGACAAATTATTCATCAAATGTATGTGCCACATCAGTCATAAATGTGGCTAATTAAAGTTCTCAGGGTTTCACTTTACGTATACTGTCTGTGTAGTGTGATTTGAAATAAGATTTGAGTCATGAAGATGCTGATATTTAGAGTGGCTGGCTGTCAGTCATCATTGATTCTGCAAATCAGCTGTTGCTGGAACGAATCTGACAGAATAAAAGGTTTAAGTGCATACCTGTCACTATTCATTTGTCCTTACTCTCTGCTTTTACAGGTGTGATACTGGCATCTGAAATGAAGACGCATGTTAGTGGTTCAGAGGTGAAAATAACAGTTGATATATAGGACGTGGTAGAAAAAAAAATCCAATAAGCAGCTTTCTGTTTGGCAGGTAATTGCAGTGAAACTACATTAATATTCTGTCTGTTCACTGACCAAGGTAACACAGACTGAAGTGTGGAAGGGCCTATTAAATCAGAGGGAAGGACAGGACATGCTTCAGCTGTAGTACCTAAGTCCTTTAAGACTTCCAAAGCTTTCATAAGCTTATGAAACATCTACTGCATTCTTACAGAAAAAAAGAAAAACATCATCATCATCTGTACTGTGTATTTCATATAGACAGGAAATAAATTCAGCATGCTATGGACAAGAACTCTGAGGACTTAAGTCTTCATATCTATCTGGCTGGTATACATTGTTCATGTACTCTAGTTTATACTATTGTCAGTTTTGAGTTTAAGAATGATGGTGGATTTTTTTCCCTTGCTGCAGCGAACTGCTGAGTTTGTCTGAACAATTCCCATTTCAGAATTTCTCTTGGGSCCTCCAGTGTTCTGTTCTCTACTTGTATCACTCCCATGGCACACCTTCTCAGATTTTTAATAATGAAAATAGTTACCTTTTCATATGTGGATAATACTCTGTTGTTTCAGAGTAGACACTTTTTTTTTTTTTTCTGTGAAACTCTGCAAGACACAAGTAAGTTGGAATATTGCACTGGACAAATCCTGGAGAACTCTTCCTGTCATTCATGTGTATTCACCCACTGTGTTATTTTTGAGAGCAATATTTTTGACATACCTCTTCTAAGTAAAATCATTCTTTTACTATATATATATATTGTAGAGTGTTTAGAAAGACATTCTCAGAAAGGACTGTACCATGTAATTTCATTTCACAGGAAACTGTCCTTTATGAGCAATGGGTCTTTTGTTTCAGAATTTTGTTTAATATAACCAGATTTGGGCCCACACAGCTGATGTTGATCAGCTGGGTGTCAGTAGAATAATTAAATAGCTGGATATGAGTAAATTTGCCCAACCTGGACTTTCAAAATAATTGCAATTTCTTGCCAGTTTGATGAAGAAGTGGTAGGAAAAGAAAATGGAGATKGAAAGGAAGGAATATAATAAATATAATACCTGTTCAGTGTGACTGTGCTTCGGGTGTAGCCGTTGCCCTCACTGTTCATGTCAGTCCCTTTCCCTTCCCCCCAGCCCCTATTTCCTTCTTGCCAGGCAGTTCCTATCCATACTGCATCTAGTCTGATGGATGTAGCTGMTACTGGTGTCTGCAAAGCTGTTATAAACCTGAAGGAGTTTTGGTCTCCTCGCACAGTGTCTTACACTGCTCAAACAAGTAGAGAGCTGCCCTAAAGGATCTTCAGATATTGCCATGGTAGAGAGGAGTCTAGGAAGAGCGAAAATTGTAAAGTAGTGCTGTAAACAACAATTCCTTCCCTGCRAGATGAGCCAACAACAAGGCTTTGTATGTAGGGAGAAGTGTCAGAGAGTTGGTATACAGACCTTTTAAAGGCAATTTCTTTKAAAGAAAAGTGTTTCCCCACTTCTTAGAGATTGTAAAATGCAGACTTTTTTTTTATCTTGACACTCATATGTCAAAGTTGTGGGTTTTGTTCAGAAACATCTTGATGAAATTTTATGGCCTGGGATATTTGTTGCTATTTTTGTTTTATTTATAAACAAAGGGGGTCAAACAAGATGAGCAGAACTTTCTGGTATTAAAGTGCATGMAAGATTAATTAACTCTCATTGATGTCCTCGTTTATAGTCACAAGGCATAAAATATCTGCCATAGCAAACTTTATTGAAAGGGAAAAGGCTCAGAATAGGTTTTGTTTTTCTGTTAAATTTTAGTTGCTTCACAGCTTTCAAGCATAAGCTAAATGCAATGCATAAAACCACCCAATATTAACATAAACTGTAGACATAGTACAAAATGTTGTGCCACTTACTGGATCATGAGTATTTGTAAGCTTTGAAGCCAAAAACACCTTCTAAGCATTGTTGATTCCATTGGCTATGAAAAGTTCTGCATAAATTCTAATTAATCTTAACTTTTTCATGAAGAAATGTTCATTTAGAAATGAACAAATATCAGTGTATTAGTTCCTGGGGAGCAGATGGAGCGCTGGTTGGGGACACAAGGTGTGGCCTCTGTCAGCACTTTGTGTAGCACCAACCTGCTCTCTGCACTTTTATGTTTCTCTCTTTAGAGCAGGATGGAGGATGTGGATCTTGATAGGGCATTTCAGAAATCTAGTGGAGAAAATAGCAAGATATTACTACTTATTTATGCAGCGTCCTATTTATGCAGCATTTTGCAGGTTAAACGTGGATATCTTCAAGTAAGGATTTCAGTCTGTCCAGSGGAATTGTAGCAGAGAAGGCTGCTGCAGAAGAGCTGCCAGGCTAGAGGAACAGCCTTCATACCTCCCTGCATACAGGCTCCTGTRAGACATTCATCCCTTGGTAAGATGATACATTTTTGCCTGAAAATGACTTGATTTTCATCCCTCTATTTTTTTGGCACCTGTGTGGCAGTTACTTCGGAAGGGGCATCTGTCGTTCCTTCCAGCAGTTTGCAAGCCCGAGCTTGTTTCCTCTGTCRTCTGGTAGATGCTCCCAGCATGAACAGCATGTCACCTTCTGTCAAAGAGGAGGCCAGGAGGGAAGACAAAGAAGGATTAATCAGTTAACAAGACAAAAGGTCAAAGGCAGAAAGAAGTTAAACAGGAAAGGAGAAGAGAACAAGAGGTTCCCATAAAAGAGAAGCAAGTGAAGAAAAGAACAAGATTAATGGAGAAAGGACAGTGAGTCCTGTTATATACATAAAACACAAAGCAGGCCTGTTCACAAAGCCTCATGCTTTCTTTTATAAGAGAGTGGCAGTTAGTGCWGGGCAGTGAGGTCCTCCACCAAGAAAGAGCCCCCCAAAAGTTTTGACCTGCTGCTGTTATAGTCACAGCAAGTGATTCCCATGACTGATGAAGCAGAAGTGTCCTCCTGGCTGCCCTGGCAGCTCACAACCCACCTGGGATGCCCCGTCCTCCAGCTTCACAGCCAAGTGATGCACCTGCGGTGATGCACAGGGCTATAACTGGGGCAGAAAGGTGCTCGTTTTAAAATATCCAGCCTAACTTGGCTTAGGGATAGGGAAATGCCAAGGCATTTAAGGGCACTTCAAGGAGATGAAAGAGCTGGTTTCTTTGAACAAGTACAGACCACTCTCCAAGCTCATTAAATAGATTTTTGTTTCAGTTCAGCTCCCAACAGCATAATTTCATGAGTTTTTAATCCTTTCCATGTCTAAACCCTGCATGAATCTTTGCTGGTCAAACTTCTGGCTGAAAGGAGGGTAAAGTAGGTGGAATTAYTGCTTTAGGAAAGTACAGGCAGCTAAATTTAAATTCTCCACTGAGCTTTTTTAAGAGAACCTCATCTCCATCTGGCTATATCCATCCCAGAAGTATAACCAGGAGGCTTGAAAGTGTCTTCATCTTTATAAACTCTCCATTTTTTTTGCTTCATTGGATCATTTAAAGTCATCCCAAAAGTCATCCTAAAATAAATTTATTTACAGTTACTTGTCACTCCTAAAAATCACAGTATGCTACTGTATGCTACATGTATGCTACAACAAAAGATGGTGGGGTACATATGCTCTTGTGCATACGGTTCTTCAGAATCTTATAGCATTACTAAGGTATCAGTTGCATCTAAGGTGAAATAGTAGAGGGAAATGGGTTTCTGAGAATGAGGAGGGGCCTGATTGTCCAGACAGGCAACAAACATCTATATTTTTACTTATTTGCCGGGAAATGCATCAGTCCAAAGCCCTTGGATTTGCCTAGGAATGCATTTTGCCCCTCAGCCACCAGTGGGAGAGTGAAAATGAGGAGCTTGTGATAATCATCTAATTGGTCAAATCTGAAGTCCAGATAATGACTTTTATCTGTGTGTAGGTTTCCAAAAAAATCTAAAGAGAAAATGCAAATGTACCTGTCTGCACGACCATCTTTTTCTTCTTCCATCTTTCTTTGCAGTAGTTCATCCTTTCTAGACATCAGGTTCCTGCTGCAGCATGAGGAAACAAATGGGGGGGTCACCTCCTGTTGCTGGAGGTGACCTCCCCTATTCCTTGCCTATTCCTGGTTATTCAGAGGGGCAGAGGGTCCATAGCAGTAGCTGGAAGGAGGCCAAGGAGGTTGGGGGTGATTTCAAATGTCAAGACATGTTGCTACAGTTCTGGCTGGACTGACCAGATAATGACTGATAAAAGGAGATTATGCAAGTCTTGAGATACTAGATTTTCATGGAAAGGAAGCTTTTCTTCTTGAGGATCTTAAAGGCCTGTGTAGCTGGCAATCTGCTATCTCTGCATTCACCTAGCAGATTCACTTCTGCCAGTGAGAAAAAAAGTCAAGGGAACAGTGTAGCCTCCTGCTATTTTATGCTGAGAAGCAGCCCTCACAAGTGTCTGCAGCAGAAGGGACAGCTCTGAACAAGAAAGGACAGACCACTAAGGTCTTCTGCATAGCATTTTGCAGGGACTCTACCAGAAGGCTATGATATGGTCAAGGATTCTCAAGGTCTGTTCTAGCTGGGTGCCCCAAGCAGCCTGTGCAGGAGGAACTGTGCCTGGCTCAAGATCCCGCATGACGTGCTGGAGCAGTCATCCAAAGCTCGGGAGAGATGGCACATGGCTGAAGTCATTCGTGCCTGTACTGATACCAGAAAATTGTCCTTGGGAAGTAGGTGTAGGCAAAAGAAGAAGTGTCAGGGAACAAAAGAACAAATAACTGAAGTCCATCGGGCTACTTTAGGCAAGGGAGACTTACCTGAAAGTGAGGCAGTCTTGGCATTTCYTTTGGATTTTATTACAAGTACGATAATATTTGGTCTTTCTGCCAATCTGGCAAAAATGTCTTTTGTCTTCATCTTTAAAAACAGCTTGCATTTTTCAGAGAAGAGCACAGAAACATAAACTAAAACACCGATGCCAAAATGCAAAGAGAAACAGACTCTTTGATATTCTCAGTGGCCATTTTTAATTTCAGAGGTGTTTTTCTCAACCTATTCCTCATCCTGAGTTTAGCTTTCAGCACAAACATTTCAAAATTGTCCCATCCTTTCTAGCCATGTAGGAAAAATTGTGGCTTCTGCCTGTGGTTGTGATCCACAGTTGACCACATTTTTCATTAAGGGAGTTACTGTTCAGAGTGAATTACCTTGAACCATTTGTGCTTGTTCTTCAAGTCTCTTGAGGAATGGGATCTATGGAGGCTATACTAGCATGAGATATAGGAGCCTGCTTTGCACTCACCCACAGATGAAATGGGCTCTTCCTGCATTAAGCCCCACGAGTTGGGCTCCCCTGTGTTTGGATACTTCCATATGGCTCTCTGAYTGGGATTTTTGTGCAGGATGCAGGTGGTTCAAGTGGAGATTGAATACTGAGCTGCTAGTTAGATGCTGTATGTTGATTATTTCAAACTGTTTACCAGATTCCTTGTATGAGAGCCACAGAACTGTGGCTGTGCTATATTGGCRTATGGGTACTGGTTTCCTTCTGTCTCATGTCCCCTCTGGCTGAAATGGAGAGGAGTATTTTAATAGCTTCTTCTGTCCACAAAAATATATTTCCTATGCCCCATATTATTATTTTTCTTGGATTCTTCCAAAATTGTTCCTTGCACTTCCTTGTTCCYTGAGACAAAGAAAAAAGAAAAACCATACATAAAAAACAAAAAAATCCAAAAGATTATTTATTACTTAGAGCTACAAGAGGTGCTTCTTAATCTGATTTTGCCATTTCGTATTTTTCCTGCTTGTAAGTTTGGGGATTGKTTTTTTTTAGTTTTTATCTTTATAATAAAATTAGAAACCTGCCGAAGTGACACAAGTCTATCKCATACCTACTAGATCAAGAGATTTACTGGTGCAAAGGAATGTTTATACTTTGTATAAAAACATTAGTCACCTGGTGTGGTAAAGTATACACTGACTTCAAGGGAAACATTGCAGAGCTCTTCAGAGCTTTGAGAATGGCCAGACATGAATTATGCTGATATATGTCCACATTACTGTTTCATTGAGGAAGATAAAGATAAAACAGGATAATCAATCATATTCAAACAACCCAGAGCTACCAAATACATCTTCAACAGCATTAGACAAATACTTTTTTTTATTCAGTTATGCAGATATATGGCTTGATCATAAACACAATAAAAATGTATTTTATCTCTGGTCAGTTTCAGTTTTGCTGTAGACATAATAGAACAAAAAGGTGCAATTGCCTAAGGATACATATTTTGTCTGAGGAGTCAATAATTTCTCTTCTTTGTGCCTGAGTGAATGTTTGGAAAGTTTGGGAGGAAAATGTTCATTTACTTGGCCACAAAATATTTCACAGTCCCTTGACTTTGATTATAAAACTGAACACTTTTTTTTTTTTTTTAGGAAGAATGGAATTAAAATAGCTGTTCTGGAAATGGAAATAGATAATGATCTTTAAACATTTAGTAATTTGAAATGTGAAAATCTAAATTTGAAGTAAGCTTTGATGTAGATGAGGTGWTTTATACTAAGAAGACTTTAATGCAAAGACTAAATCTGGCCATTCCAAAAACATCTCATGTAACTCTACTCCAATTATGGAATTTTAATTTGTTTCCAGAGGGAGCTGTGCTATTCAATTCCACACTTCAGTAAGATTCTGCTTCTTATTCAGCAGCACTTGCTGAACCAAAAAAATCTAAGTTTGATTCAAACTAATTAAGCTTGTGAGGATTTACAAGCAGCAGTCAAAATCTTGCCAGCAAAATATTCAGTGGGAAACAGAGTAAAAGCTCAAACCTCTTTCTGCAAGTTGAAGAGCTTTCCTTGGAGCACCAGCTAGGAGTCTGAGGCTTTGGGGATATCTTTGATTTAAAGAGGAATTTTAAGAGCACAAAATGAAAACAAAATGTGTAGGGACCAAAATATTTTATRAACTTTCCCTAGTAGGCTGTGTCGAACATCTGAAGGAATTAAGGGCTGAATAGATGATCAATCTGCAGATAAAAAGCTGAGTTGCCTTAACCTGGGCTGTGTGTACACCCTGAACTTGATGCAATGGTAAAGCAAAACTTAAAGTTTTTATTCCTCAATTGYAATGAGTCAGAAGTATGCAGATGGTTAGTTAAAATTATTCAGATGATGAGTCAGCTTGCCAGACCACTGTAATGGCCCTTTGCAGTAACTTCATTGCCTGTGATAGTCTGTCAGTACCCTTGCTAACCAGCATGAAAAAACAAATGTTTTAATTTAYCATTCTGAAAGCAAATAATATTGCATCTGACACCACACACACGCTACCTGGGTTTAACACAGTCCAATCACATCCTCCAGAGCCTGTGTGTCATCCCATCTTTTGTATTTCCATGCTCTTTAAGGAAGGCTAAATCTCGAGTAAGGTGGGAGGATTTCAGTCTGGGAAATTCATGTATTTTTATATTGACACASAGTCAGTCTGGAAAGTCTTAGGCACATTTAAGGATTAGGAACCCATCCAGTTTAATGGGCACATGCTAGTGAATGTCATGCCGACTTGGAGAAGGGAGTCAGGTCCATAAATGCAAGCGTGGCCAGTCCATCTGTTACAGGATTTGGTCTCTTTGGGATAAATCTGCTTCCTTCATATAACGTGTGCTAAGTAATAAGTGAGGATCCCTTACTTATAAAAACCCACACTGACCCTGTTAAGAAGAAAATACTGAGCTGCTCAAGTTGGCTTTCTGAGCTACATCAAATAAACCTAGAYTTTTACTGATACTGGCATCATTTTTTTTCTGACCTGCCCCAGTGTTCACACAGTGTGCTGCACAGCTGCATGGTAAAAGATGCTCACAGTAAATCTCCAGAGGATGAATCCATTCCTGCTCAGGAGAAATCCCATAGGGGATAATATTCTGACAAGGAGGAGGAGGAGTGGAGAAGATGAGACACAGAGCCAGGGAGCCCAGTTCAGATGCCCACCAACCTCTGGGAGGTTGAAAAGTGCCCAAAACACATGCATGGGGCCACTAGATGTGACATGGGACCTGTGGAAGACTTAGTCCTCAGCAGGGAGGCAGCTGCTAGCGAACTGGGACACAGTGGGGCATTAGATGTCTCTATGCTGGGAAGTGAACCAAACCCAGCACACTTTCTTTGTCTTCAGAAGACAGTGATTGTGGAAAAGTCCTGGAAATATTTAGTGGCAGGCCCTGTAAGATTTTGGTTGTGTCAGAAGCTGTAGCGGTGGCCTGACTTGCAGTGTGCAGTGGTGAGTGGCTCCAGGAACTCTTCCACTTCGCCTCAGGAGAAGGAGATACTTTTGCCCACTGAGAAAAGCAGCTGAGGGAGAATGGGCAAGGGGTGAAGCCTCTGGATTAGAGTCAATAAAGCAGCTTTCACCAAAGGAGCAAGAAGGAGGAGTCATAACTCCTCCTTCCAGGTTGGCAGGAAAACAAACGCAAACCAGCAGGGCCTGGTTTGTCTGTATAGATTTTTTTTCAGGGTTCATCTTGGCTAGAGTTAGAGGCCACTCAATACAAAACTCATCTTTCCATCAAAGACATCATTTTTTGGTCAAGCTGCTACAACCTGCCAGCTGGCTGGCCTGCATTAGATGAGTTGCTGTCCTGCTGACAGCCTCCATGAGGAGGTAAAGGATGGAACCGTCTTGAAGCCTGAGCATCCCTCTAAGAGATGCCAGTCTGCTCTGCAGAGCACTGTTATATTAGCACTATGAGCAAGGAGAAGCCCCATCAATTCTATAATGCCTAAGTAAAGATTTACTCTGCCAACATTTTACTGTTCCTCTTAGCAAATTTTTTTTTCCCCAAAAGTGTTTTTTTGCTACATTTGCACCTGTGATTTCTTTAGTTATGCCTAAACTTAGATAGTGAGCGGTAAATCTGTATTTAAAAGGTCAAACAATTTCCTTTTGACAATATTTCTTACCCCAGCTATATCACCAGTTCCCTCCTCCATTGCAAAGAAGCAGTAGGTGGAAAGTGCTATTTTCTTACTGGAGATGGTCCATGAATAGCAGAAAGAAAATACAAAGAAGACATTTTATCTTAGAATATCTACGCTATTTTCAGATGGTGCTGATGGATATCCTCTCTTAGAAAATCTCTTCAGAGATATCTGAAGAACTATATAAACAGGCTTGTCCAAGACTGATAAAAAAATATTCAGCACTGAAGTGCGATTTTTTCAAAATTGCCAAAATTTCCCCACCAAACCTTATATCTCACCAGGTGTTTCTATTGCACTTTTTGATACTTACTTAGATACAGCTCATTTGTGTGAAGCGTTAGTTGACTTAAACCAAGTTACTTTCCCAGTGAATTGCTGTAACATTTAAATCACTAGTCCGAAACAGACCCAAGCACTTCCTGCAAAACCCATCCAATGCGGATCCTACTGGAGACACTGAGAGTCTTTCCATTGTTTTTATTTGGAACGGGCGCAAACCTCTTCTCCTGGAGACTCTTTTGGATGTTGGTGCTTTTCAACATCAGACAGAAGATATATCAGGACCTGATAAAACAGAATTATTAGTGAAAAATACTGAGTGATTGCTTTCTAATTACCACTTAGTTTCTGTAGTCAATGGTGTTTTATTAATCCTGGTTAGAGTAATTGTGTCTAGAGCTGGTAGACTTCAAAGTCTCCTCTTTCATTGTACAATGAATTCTATTTGCCACATTTTATGTAGGTTATTTTTTAACCTATTTGAACTATTATAAAATATTACCAGTTTAGTAATTATTTCAGAAGAGAATATTTCCAATATGTCACGTTTATTTTCTGAAAATAAAAATATGCAGCATCTCTAATCTTTTGTTATGATATGAAGGTGTATGCATTCCTTTATTTTTCATTTTCTTTTTTTTGAAAGAGAGGGGAAATGAGTTTTCGTTTCCTCTTGAAAACAGATAGAAGGATGAGCAGCACTTGACGGAATCATCTGAACAGGTAGATAGTCAGGATTATGTTTACATACATATGAACCAAAAAGAAGTGGGTATCTATAAATRAATTTGAAGTAGACTTGGAGAGCACTGTGTGTGGGATGCTTGCCGCTGCTTTATTTTTAACAGAATTTATTCCACCTAGATCAACATCATAAATAATGCTGTCTGATTAAGAGCAGAGATAACTGTAGCCAGAGCAATTTACCCACTGCTTGGCTGATGGTGCTTGACAGGCTTTGTGAAAAGGGTAAGGTTGCCAAAGGTCTCTCAATGGACAGACAGCTACTTCTGTGTAAGAGAGACAGTGTGGGTTTTGAGCCTCATAAATGATAGAGACAAGGACAGAGAGGTGAAGACAATATGACCTGACTGCAAGTTGCTGGGGGTTCATACAAGCTTCAGGCCCTTGCTTTAGCAATAGTATTTTGTTACTAATGACACCAGCTATTGTTCCATATTATGAAGTAGCCAGASAGCAGACTATGTTTAGTCCCATTTTTTTATGGATTTTTTTTTTTAATTACATGCTTTTTAAAGCTTATTCCTTTATACAGTAGGTCACTTACATAAATRAAGAAAAAGTCATTTACGTTTCTGTTCTAGGAACTGCATCAGTTCAATTTTAACCATAAATGAAACAGCAAACAAAATCCGGATTTATCAGAGAAGAGAACAGATTCTTCTTCAGTGCATCTGCTTCAATTTTAGGTTCAGAAATGTGAGGAGACAAGAGAGAACTCAAGACTTTTCAAAATCAAGATATCTCCTTCTTTTGGGGTAGGAGAACTCAGATTTGAGATCAACACCTGCAATACAGGTTGGGATCTTCAGAGTAGGCTGAAAATATCCAAGTCTATAGGAATGAAACAAACAAACAAAAAGCTGAAAAAGGAGTAACTGAGGTTTTTTTTTTTGTTGTTTGTTTGTTTGTTTGTTTGTTTGTTTTTGTAAAAGGGGGTGTGAATATAGCAAGAAATGTGTTTCCTTGGAGAAATCAAACAACCCTCTTTGGTATAGCAGAGAAAGCCTATATTGTAGTGAAATTATCTGTACTGATTTAATCTGTATTTCCTTCTTTTTCTGCGTTTTCTGACAGTTCACTAGGAAGGAGGAAGATGAGGGCAGACTGATGATGAGGTAGGTGAAGAATATACCATCATCATTCTTCTGCCTGTATTCTTCTATCCATAATGAGACTGGGCCAAGTTTATATRCCAAYACTGGTGAAAAGTACTTCTTTTGAGGAGGAGGGAAAATTAGTTAATCTACTGTCATATCCCAAGCTGTTTAAGTTACCCCTAATTTAGATTGAAAGATTGGACCTATTAGTATGTTCCCTGTGTGTTTCATGTTTCCTGTGTTTCTCTRGGTAGAGAGAGGTAATCTCTGTACTGCTTTTCTCATTATTCACAAGTTCAACTCATTTTTTAGCACTGTTTATAATCGCCTTCCTGTTTACGCTGCAGTATATATTCAAGGTGTATTTAAGAATTATATCAAGCCTTAAAGATTCTTATCTCAAGACTCGAAAAAGAGTAGTGCTATATATATATAACTGGTTTTATATATATATATATATATATATATATATCTACACACATATATATGTATAACGCTGGTGCTGCTGGAAGCCCGAGCAGTAAGGCTCGTCCCAATTACACTTATGATAGGAGCACTAGCTGCATGACAATGTTGGTGCAACACCGGTGCACTGCTCTTGACTTTGGCCTCTTGTGTTAGAAGGTTTTGTTTGTTTGTTTATTTGCTTGTTTTTAAGACCACCAAACAAGTATGCAGTGCCTATAGTTTATTTAGTAGAGTGATAAAAACGGTGTGTGAATCTGTGCTGTATTCTTCATAAAAGTTGCTGTATATATCTTTCATTCCTCATACTGTAACCAGCCCGGAGGATGGCGTAGTTCCCTTGGYGTAGCTGTGGCTCTTGCAGTTCATTCAGAGTTGCCTTCTGCCTTGATAAATCGTTCGTGCAGAGAGGGCACAGAATGGTTCAGGGAACTGCTGATGAGCTGGAGAGTCTCTGGGTTACCAATCTGAGTCATCTTCAATTAATAGTTACCAAAGGTAGTTAACATTCATAGTGCATTTGACCTATGTGGAAGTCAGCTGAAGTTCTCCATCCCCCAGGAGGTTGCCACCAAGAATGGCAGTTACCATCTGGGGGTTCAGTGGGCAAGGACCCACCCCAAAGGGTAGTCCCTCTAGTGCAAGTGTTAGTTTCATTTTTGAGAGATGAAATCCAAACAGTCTGTGGTGCCATATCTTCTAGACAGACTGCTTGAGGTGGCAGGGAGTTCAGTCTAATATCTTACAATGTCTCCAAGATGTATGCAAAGAGGATACAGCCCTGCTTTCCTGGTGGCATCTAAAAATGGCTGATAGTTACCAAAAACCCTCATTATTCATGTAAATTGAGAGGCACTAAAGGTGCTATCTAAATTACCCCAATGACAGTTGTAAACACAGGACTTAGGTGGTTGGGGCACGTGCTGAAATATTTGTTAGACACGATTAATTTTAATTATTAAGGACCTACTTTAAGTGGCTTTTGCTATCTCCTATCTCCTAATGGTTCTAATTTTAGAGGATGAGTAACTAAGGAGTGGGAGAATGCACAAACTGCTCCTCGGATCTTTGATAACCTTGAAGTGTAGGGAGTTGTTAGTGGATTTGTATAGTGTGAGGTCATTATGATTAGAGAATCTTTAGGATGCCAAGAGCCTCTTGCCAGGTTTGCTTGTCCCATGCAATGCTCTACTCACAGTTGATTTAATTTTTATGTGACTTCATTTTGTTAGATATAAGAAACATGAACATATCCATGCTCAGTTTTCTCAACCACATTAGTGTGATATCTCTGGGCTGCATCTTTTGGAATGGAGACACTCTGTTAATCTTTTAATCTGTTATTTTTTTTAATCTGTAATCTGTTAATTTTAACACAAAATTTGCAAATAAAAAGTGTATTTATAAAATCCACTGACACAAGCTTTTGTCCTCTTTGGTACTCTACACGAAACTAATATTCTGTATTGCATGTGCAGTGTCCTTGCAGGAAACTAGTCCTCTGCTGAAGATTGTTTTACTTGTAAGTGCCTACTTGATCTACCGACATGCAATACATGCTGTCACCTCTTAAGGGGATACATAGGGCAGCAGAGAGAGCATGGTGTGATTACTGGTGTTAGTCTTAATGCACTCTATTTAGTATTCCACACCTCTGTCCCTGTTACAGGTCTGCAGGATTACAGTCTCACTTGAGGACTGTTGTGAAGAGAAAGCAAATCTGAGGGTTAAGACAAATATGAGCTGAAGGACCTACAATGGTTTCTGCTGGGGGTTCTAGTAATCAGTTTATAAGGTTCAGGAGTATGTGAGACATTCAACCATCTCACTAAATCTCCAAGAATTTTGTTGAAAAATATTGTGTTATGAAGTGATAATTCATGAATATTCCCAAAAACGTAAAAAGGAATGCTAACTAGAGATTTAACTTGCAGCTTTT
Source organism: Nothoprocta perdicaria (assembly GCF_003342845.1). Lineage (NCBI taxonomy): Eukaryota > Metazoa > Chordata > Aves > Tinamiformes > Tinamidae > Nothoprocta > Nothoprocta perdicaria. Next base: position 1,118,592 of record NW_020455328.1, read on the forward strand.
CTAAATACTTTAATGTTTTTAAAGGCATCCACTGAGCTTAGAAGTCTCATGACCACTCTTTTTACCTTGAAATGACATGGTTACCAAATTATTCATAGTGGGAGTCTTCCATTTAGTTTTCAAACAAAAACCAGAAATCACCTAAATAAGCAAACTAGRAGAAGCAAAAGCAGTGTTTCTCACTATCACTCTGTCAAAAGCGTTGGTGTGTAATACATGCTGTAGATTGACTGTACATCAGTTTTTCCTTTAATAGTTTTTCAAGTTGCATATAATGCTGAGCAAAGGAGCTGTCAGTGCAATACCTCTCTGCACGGGGTGGGGGGGACATACTAAGTCCTATAAAACAACACAGAATCCAAAATGAAATGTTAAATAAACGGTCATTTGGTGCACTAGATAACAACTAGAGGAGTGGGATGGTTAGTTCCATTATTCAAAGTTARTCTTTCAAAAATTAATCTGTGAAATGAATCATTTTCCTCAGCTTGAACTTGCAGACAGTGACAATCTACACAACTGCCTTTAGGGAACCTGTCAAGTTTGTCTTTCAGACAAATCATCAAGATGTTTTCTCCATGCTCACATACCAAAGGCAATGTAATGGGAAGAGCTGGAGCATGAAGTGTGTGTGTGTGGAGCAGGCCTCCATGTCAAAGAAGAGTTTTTGTAATGTTATTTGATAGAGGGCTTCAGTTGCTTCTTGCTCACARGTGCATTATCAGTGACCCTAGGCTTAAAAATCATGAATGTTCCATTACCACTGTGTCTGCTTCGTCTGTCCTTATATGACATGTTCATCTAAAAGGGTCAGTCTTCAGAAGAATGAAAAGTCTCTTACAAACATTTCATAAAATATCACCAAAGCTTTAAAGGGAGTCAGTCATTCATTAATACCTCTTCCACCCTGTGTGGCGTAAGCTATACAAGAGTATCCGTGAAAATAATACCAGAAAACACACAATTGAGAGGAGCAACACTAATCACCAGTTCAAAAGCAGATATGAGGTTTTTGTAAAATATTACAAGACAGAAGGCAGAAAGGCAGGTGTGTGTCCACATCTTCTCTCCATTCCCACCCGAGTCTTGATATTTGATATCTCTCTTGCCTCAGCAGTCAGTATTTCTGGATCTACCATAAAGCAATATTAAACTGAACAAGGGAGAAAGGATATAGGAAAGTGTTTTCATCTTAAGAAAATCATGGCAGCAGCGAATCAGCAGGATGCCAATAGTAAATAAAACATTCATTCCAATAGGGTAGGAGTTTCTTGATCGTCTATCTTCTTCCTTTCTAACCTGTTTTTATCTACAGGGACTAACTCATAAACTTTCCTGTCATTCTTCTTACCAGGGTTAACTAGGATCAGATCATGAGTGAAGATTCCCTTTAAAAAGTTACTTCTTTCATTGCAATGCTCTGCAATAATTCCTCCAGTTTCTATTTCCAGACTGAAACCTTCTCATCCCTTTACTGCTTAGCATTGAAAATATCCACATAAATCTCCTTTGTGCTTTCTGTGCTTTCAAAGGTGCACTTAGTCCCCACCGTTTAAACTCACCACAGGTTACTGACCTTCCAGGTGCCACCTGTACTTAAAGCTAGATCCTAAAGCAGTCTTGGCGTCTCTTTTTCTAGTTCCTGTGAATCTTGCAGCAGGTCTTTGGTGAGTCCAACCTTTTGTGCATTCCCAGAGCCACTCTGAGTGTGGAGAAAGAGACTTGCTATGATCACAGCTGTCCAAAGGTTGGATGCCTTTGGGTAAATTACCTCAAGGGAGCTCCAGARCTGTTGTTACACACCAAGGATGCTACACACAACTGAGGTATCTGATTCCATGCTCAGTGGGCCTGGAATGCTTCACCTGGAAGGAAAATGTTGCTGAGCAGTAGTGGCAAAGGAGCTGCCTTTTAAGAAGGGTGTTTCACTCTTGCTGTCTCCCCAGCAGCCTAGTTTYTTCTCACAGACAGCCAAGCTCCTGCATCCAGTGACCGCAGCTGCTGGGCAGTTAGGCAGAGCTGCTGCCCCAGGGGTTCTGGGGTACYCATTTTGGCAGGGTGCTGCCCACGTCTCTGGGTGCTGTTGGTGTGGCTAGGAGGCTCCTTCCTTTCCCAGGCCAAGTGGACTCGGTACTGYGAGTGCTGGATGAAGGTGATCATCGCTGAAATGCAAGCAATGAAATCCAGTGAATGGATAYTCTTACTGTCGGTGGAGTGGGTCCCTCAAAAGTCAAGAATTTAATGCTTTCTATTATGCTGGAATGGAAAAAAACAAAGGATGAAATATGGATATCCATGGTGTTTAAGGCTCTTAAGTTGGCCCCTGCCTATAAGGATCAACTCTTTGCTTTTCGTCATGCTTACCATCCAACCTCATGTACTGGGGTATATATCCAATGGCTGGCTACAGTGAGCTCTTGGCTTAAGCTATATTAATTATTTCTGCTACTCTGAAATCACCCAGTATGGATTTACTAAGAGTATCACATCGCAGGCCTAAATGCATTTTAATCCTAGYATGCAAAACGTTTGCTGAGGCAGCCTGTGGGGGACCAGGGCATAGGCTTTGCTTTTCAGGGCCTTGCTTTTGTGCATCGATAGATGGCAGCAGGCAGTTCCTGCAGGAGCTGTCCCCAAAGCAGCAGCAGCCCGTGATGAAGATGCTTGCAATGGTTTTAGGCTTAAATCCACCACAGACACTGTTGCCTCTTAGGATGCTGTCCCTTTTGAAAGCAAAATGTGGTGGTTCTAAGGCGTGCTGTTCTTCCTTATTGTAGCATCATGGAAGAAGTAAAAAAGTATTGACCTATAACACAATAGTATCTTAAGAAGCTTAAATGTTTGGACCCTAACAGATGATGTGCTACATTCAGCTGGTTTCTTGGCAGTCTTGAGTGTTCACAAATCCCACTTTTTTTTCATTCCTTCTTGAGTCAGGTAATTTTGCAACAGTTTGGCAAGGGGATATTCCTTTCTGAGGTATATGAGGTAGATGCATCATGTTTAAGARGATTTGAGAATCATAACAAATAGAGGCTGTTTCTTAAACTTGCCAGTCTGTGATGAACTGTGGGTAATATTTACTGGTTGTGATAAAAAGTGAAATCAAAATTCAGTTTAGGAAAATATAAACCCAGATCAAGAGTTTCACAGAATCAATTGTGCTAACCTCCCCTGCTCTCAAGAAGTTCTTCCAACTCTTTCTTCTTCTTTATTTTTTTTTCTTTATGTCCAACATAGCACAGAAATAATAGCACTCACTGGGGATGGGGTTACAGTTGTTGGAATTTTACAATGGGCATTGTAAAATGGCCATTTTACAATAGCCAGAGTTGGCAAAAACCTCTTCTGTATGTGGGAGCTATGGGGGAATGTGGTATAAGGCACCATGCCCATTGTCTGAAGGTCTAACCTTACTTAGTTGTTGTATTTCCTAATGAACAGTTGCATCATGCTTCAGAGTGATTATGCTGAAAAATACTTGYAATGACCTGAGTGAAGAGAACATTGCTATAATATAACTTTTAAAGCTATATCCAATAGCTAGAGTTTACCTTCTCTAGTGTTTTTGTCATGGTGTGAGACTGAAAAGCTATGTAATGTATCACGCTTATGGTTAATGACCCCATTTTTTTCCTTGAGAACAGTATTAACAAGCCCTTTATCAAGAAGACAGTGTCTCTGTGAGCTGGCTCCRCAGTCACAAGCATGAATTCATCATGCTCATTTACTATCAAAACAACAAATTTCAATCTACAGTGTAATATAATGCTTTGCTTCCCAGACTTCTGCAGTCTTCTGAGTAGAAAAACATAAATCTAAAGCCAAGTTTTAATGTGATAATGGTATTTAAGTATAATGGTAATTATAATGGTATAATTATAAAATTAAAATAAAGCCAAGGTGAATTGTCTTCCACATCACTATTCTTAACCTTTCAAGAAAGATCTTGAGGTGGTATCCTGTGCATAGGCAGAAAGAGTTATGATCCAAAAAGCACTGGGTGAATAAATACAGCTGAAGTCTGCAGACCATTACATGAAGGACTGTGCTCCTTGGGGGGTGTTAAAGTACTTGGCCCTCTCTAAGGCTCTGCATCGACAAAATAAGCCATTTTAATATTGCTGACATGTCAATAAAATACCAAGGTTTATGGGAAAGAATACAATTGCTTGTTAATGTTTCAGTGCTGCTGTGGGCATAGATTATTCTCAGACTTAATCTCACACTGAGTATTTGTGCCTGATTTGAATCTATACACTGAAAACAAACYTAAGGAGGAAGAAAAATGAATGGAAACAAGAGGTATTAGATGAAAGTTAAAAGGCCTGGAAAGCTGATTTAGTTTATTTAAAAGCTCCAGGGATACAACAAAGCTAARAAGATATCACTTTTCAAATATCCTCTTAAAATGATAATCTGAACAGACCTATTTTGGCCTTGATATCACATTTGTATTATTATTTTCTAGATAGGCACTGGAATTCATCCAAAATTTTTTGGAATGCCATTGAATTTGAACATGTTGTCTTCATGGCTCTTCAGTAGCTTGCTTTCTGGAGCACAGTAATTGAGACAAAATTGCTCTGTATTCCTATAGACCAAGCCTTGACAAAAAGATACTGTCTATTTAAGCATTACCATATTACGTTATTTTTTCCCCATTTGAAACAAGACCTAAATAACTGAACAAACCCAGCTGCAAAAATCAGCCATCACTATGTTTTCACTTTACATTTCACAAATATGGCAGAGCTGCTGTGTTTGTAGTTTTCCACGCAGCTGAAAAGTCAGCACTGAATTACTCACCAGCTTTGGAAGTCATTTAAATACTCAGGCTACTGTAAGCTATAGAGCTCCAGCATTCACAGTCTAGAAGACTTAATCACTTCCTTCCTCTATTCTGATATATATCAGGATGTGTGTATCTTTATGATTCCTAGGTGATAAGCCGTCAGCTTTACATTCTGCAGTGACTGTTGTGGAATTCCTGTGCAAATACGTTGAGGAAGCTGGAAGGATGAGCAAACAAAGTGACAAGTGTCAGTGGTAAATAATGTCTGAAYCCCCCTTAAAAAGAAACAAATGCTTCAACTTCATCACAGTTGAAATCTACTTTTCATTCTGCAAGACACGAGATGCTTCAGCCAAACTTTTGGTTAAAATAAAGTTGTGCTGGAAAAGGGCTGAGTCCACTTCTGGGGGTGCGATTTGATGCAGATTTAATAGCAAAGTTAGCTATCTCTGAAATCTCTGACAGTATAATCCCCAGARCCCTTCCTGCACTCGGCATTGGCTCACGTCATTTTGCTGGCACTATTCCCTCTACTTTGCAGGTAGAAAGTCTAGTGAGAAGAAAACTACTGCTAAATGAAAAGTATAGGGAAGAGAGCATCCTGCTTTTCAGCAATAGCTATCTCTCTTGTTTACTTAGCTGTATAATTAATGGGACACTTGGGAACTGGAAGAACATGCTGACCCTTGAAAATCCAGCAGTTTGCGTGGTGGAGGCTTCTTTGTTACAGAGGATTGCTGACTATAGAAAGGATAAGTTCTGCTCCTTAATTGCAGATTTAGATTGGTGAGTTTCTTTCATTATGTGCAACTAGCAGAATTTGCCCCTATTAGCAGACAATGTAACCTAGACTTGTATGACCAGCAATGCTCATTTCGACAAGACATTCCTACCRGTTCAGCTAACAGTGTCGTTTTACCTGTTCTGCACAAGCAAAATAAAAAAAAAAGTACTACAGTTTTTTTTCTGGGCTTCTTTTGATTCAGCATTGGCCACTTAAAAACGAGCTTAAATCTGACTGCAGTAACATACTTTTATTACAATGCCAGCACAAAAAGTGTGCCCCAACAGCACTTCATTTAGTATTGAGCAGCAGCTGCCACCCAACCTCAAATCTACAGTTAGGGATGGTGGTCCCCAATTTGCTTTGTACATTTTTGTAGGAGTTATAACACTTTCCCAGGATGTATGAGAACTTGTGCCAGATCCTCCTTGGCTTCTGAGATTTTAGCTATTTTCAATTGCAGTGTAAAAATTCACAGCTCTGTAGGAGGAAGACCTTTGATTRCCATCCTGAGAGGAGTGCCAGAGGAGGCCGTGGCTTTACCAGGTCTCAAGGAATTTTCTGAAGAGCAGATGGAAGCATTGTTGGTTTGCTGGTGTGCTCATGGGTCAGGATCAATTGCCTAAAAAAMCCATATCTACTGCCATTTGAGATGTTCTGGGGTAACTGGTAACCTGCCTTGGTCTCCAGATGGGTGCATCTTTCCAGTCAGCATTGTGTTATATTTGCTAGTACCATCTTGGGTACCCTAGGCATCTCAAATGGTGTGAGGTGTCTCCTTTTAGGCAGCTGTGACTGCTCTCTGACTGACATGGCTGAAAACTTTAGCACCAGGATGAGATGTATAGCTGAGAACAGCCATCAGAGTAATACGAAAAGTTAGTCGACAGTTAACTTTGTACTTCTTCTCTCCTTCTCTTACTATTTYGTCGTGGCTGGTAAGGCAGCTTCCCATTCAGCATGTGACTTGCCAGTTGTTCATGGGTGTCTGCCTCTCCTTATGTCCTGTGAACCTGAGGCCACTACCACAGTCACGTCATTCACTGCAAGACCTGCAAGACCTGGCTTCCGCAAGGCCTGTCTCACCTGGGCCTTTCCACCCAAGTGATATCTGAACAGGTGACATAGGTCCTTTTGTAAATTTGCACGCCCTGCTTAATGAGGTCTCTGTGCCCTAACTTGTGGACTGGACATTGAGTGGAACTGGTGGCCCAGCTGAGGAATATGGAAGTAACCCCCAAGGATCCCTAACCTAACCTTACTAGGAWATGCTTCATCAACCAGGTAAAGCAGTGACTGGAGGAGTAATCACCCTGGCCAGAGGAGTCTTCCTTTACTCACAGAGATGAGGAGCAGCAAAGAGGGAACTTTATCCAGGCTGTCCCTCCCATAGGAATGAAATGAACTTCAGTGTAGCCTCTCAAAAAGATACACGTGTTGGTTGGATAACAGGAATATCCCACTGGGTGTGCGTTCTACTGGCTTTCCATGTGGAAACTTCTCCAGGCCCACCCAGAGCTCTCAAAATAGCGTGTGGAAATGTGTTCTTGCTTTAACATTAATTTTGTTCTGCCTTACACCTGTTAGACTTCACATATTCCACAAAAAGAAGCAGCCATTGCCTTTTCAAAAAAAAAAAAAAAAAAAAAAAACTCTTTTTGCCAGAGCCAGATGAACAGCTTGTGCCCCTGATCAATTTTAAAAAAGCTGTTCACCTAAAACCACAGATAAGTGAATCATATTCAACGAGGTCATCTATTCCCAGCTAAATAAATGACTTTTCTTCCAGGGTAATACAATCTTCTGTTACATGGAGATTAGATTACCAGGTTTAGGGAAAAAAAAAAAAAAGTCTTAACATTTTAAAATATTGAATTTTTGGGAATTTGCTTTCAACAGTCTTACTAGCAGAGCAGCCAACTGAAGCTGCTTCTTGGACATCTTTAGAAAACRTGTAAGTATTTTCCAGCATTCCATTAGATAAAAATTTAATCTGGATGTTTTTTTCTCTACTATCCCTAAACCAATAATATTTACCTTCATTACTACTACAGATAAAAATGGTTTATTATTTTCAAAAGTCAGTTTGGAAACCAGCTCTGAAGCTCTCTCTTACCCAGCTCCTGTCTCTGCCTGATATGTTGCCAGCGGAGCTGCATTGTTTCCTAGTGCAGTGAATGAATAAAGTTAAATTTATATCTCACTATGTGCTGGAGAAAAAAGAGATGTAGTTATGTATGCATTACCTTGAATATAAATCGTAGAGAGATCTCCACCTCCTCTGTCTGCTACAAGGCTTGCCTAAAAATGTCCCTCTGGAACAGAAGTGAAGCCATGAAACACCATGTCTCTAACTAGCGATGAGTCAGATGGAGACTTCAGAAGTGAATCCAGATTTCAAATACCACCCAAAACTCTGTGTGATCAAAGGTTTGGTTCTGACCCAACTCTAAATCACCATAACAGCTTGGATGAAATTCTGAATCCATAAATCKCTACCATTTTATACATTTATTTAACCACATGGAGCTCTTTTCTCAAATTGCAACAGTGCAAGGAGGAGAAGGAAGCCTTGATGGACATTATAAGACACAGGTGAAATCCTAGGTCTGCTACAGACCTTTCTTGTCACCTGGGGTGAATAATTCAATCTTGGACGAGATTTCTGGAGCATGGGGCACAGAGGCACAGGGGAAGGCCTAGTGGTATCATGAAATCCCATTCTCCTGTCTGCCAAGCTGCTGGTAACCCCCTGCGTTTTCCATTCAGAGTTTTCTCTGTTCCTCAGTCCTACCACCAGCTGCAGGAGAAGGCAGGAGCACACATCAGGGGGSATGTCTGCCTCTGTAGTCATTGAGGAGGGGAAAGTCTAAGCTCAGTCTCTCTTTTCTAACACATCTTCTTGTCTTCCTCCCATGCTAAAGCTGCATTCACGCTGTAAAATGATCCTCTTTCTTTATTTTTTTTTCTTTTTTTTTTTCTTTTTTTGAGGGATAAATGCTTCTGCAGTTTCCAAGGTTGTTAGGCAGGGGAAGAACATTCTTAAATTTGGGGCACTGAGATCTAGCAGAAGTGAATGCATAGATTGACATAGGCATATGATGGCATGGAAAGGATAGATGTAATGTTGTAATGTTTTAATGAAAATATTATGCCTGTATTTTTTTTATCTGTTGTGTTTTTTTCCCAAGTAAAATTCATTTAATTCAAAGAATTAAACCTCACTTCACCCTTAGAAGAGTTCTAAACCAAAAGTAAATACTTGAATTTGGGGCAAAATGTTTTGTCCCAAACCAATATATATTTAGTATAAAAGCAAAGCAAAGAAAGAAAAAACAAAACAACAGAAAAGAAATAGTTCTAATCACAAATCTCTAAATCATCTTTGGGTTTTTTCTGAGTACATTTATACTGGCTATCTGCTGAATGCAGCAGTTAAATCAGTCCCACCTGACTTTAAGGTCAGATAAAGACCTGAGTTGAATTTAGTCAACTTACTGTCACTAATTATGCTTCATCCCCATATGTTACATCCTTCTGAAGTACCATGCATATATTGTGCCTTCCAGGGATGTCCTAAAATTAATTAATGAGCTGTGAAAGTGTGATAAGGAGTGCTTGTATTTTTGTTGGGAAGACAAAAAGCTCTGTGAATCACTGTATAATATGTCATTAGGCTTGACTGAAAATTATACCTCATAGTCATAAATAAATATGACTTGGTTCCAATTTAATATAGCTCTTAAAAATCAGCAACTGATTTTGGTTGATAGGCAGAGGAATGGAAGGGGTGGGACAGGACTGTAGCTGATAAGTCTTCTCYCTTCTTTTGCACTATCAGCCCCACCTGCACACTCTTTGTTCACAGAGGGAATTACTAAAACTAGGAAAAGGATTTCTTCTCTGTATTTATGGAAAATACCTCCATTATTGTTTTTAAGGTAGAGAGATCAAGTGAAAATGTTACTTCTATGATACACCAACAACCTGAGTTCTAACTGCAAATATTACTTCAAAAGTGCAACTGTTCCTCTTCAACCTTCCAGCATTTTCTTCCATTTTCCTAGTAGAATGTGAAGAGAGGGAAATTAAAGAGATGGGTAGGGGAGCATTTAGGATTAGAGTTAGAACAAAAATTTGAAAGTCCAGAAAACTTCCAGATGCTTTAAAAAGAAATTAAAGGCAAATCTTCAAAATGCTGTTGAGGAGTTGGCGCTGGTTTCTAAAGGCTTTCAGTTTGACAGAGACACTATTTCATTTTCTCAGTCCCGCACAGAGGAAATCCAAGCTTGTGATTGCTGTGTGGAGAGGCCATATGGGGAGCTTTGTAAGCCTCTGGCAAATGTCTGTATAAAACGTGCACTTGTTTAGTACTTCTGCATGCAAAGCACAAAATGGCAATGAATGAGCCCGCACAGCACCTGCGTGAGGCAACAAATCACACTCTCAATCTACAGATGGTGAAACAGGCCCCACCTGTGCTCACGGTAGCCTYGTCGCTGAGAAAGTAGATGACATAAAAACGTTGCATCTCTAAACCCGCATTACACATATATTGTTAGCGACAGCAGGCTGGTAGGGAAGGAAGAAGAAGGGAAGGAGGAAGGAATGAGAAGCCCAGCACTTGGCTAGGAGGAGGTAGGATGCAGGTCAGGGCTCCCTTCTGCCTAGAACTGCCACCCCATAGCTGATATGTGTGAGTGCTCTGCCAAGATACAGATATTAGTATTGCAGTTATTTAGTAACTCAAGATATTTTTAGACAAGCAAGAAATAAATGCAAGTTAGCTCAGACGTGCAGTAGCATCAGGGCATCCTTCAGTGCGTGGGAGACTCCTTTCTCCTGATACTCATTATCACTCTGACTGGCAAAGACACATTCATGAGCTTTGTCTTGGTGGACTTGTAGACCTGTCACGGCTCAGAGAGAGGAAATGTGGTCTTCAAGGAGCGCTGAACTGGGCAATGCCACTGAGGGCATTCACCCAGGGAGGCACAAGTTGCAGGGCAAAAAAATATAAATCAGTTGTTCCCAGCCAGACTGCGAAACAGTATGACTGTTATCAGACTTGTCCATAATAAAAACGAAAAATGGGAACATCAATCTTTCCCGTTACACATATATCTTTCCTACTCAATATTCTCCTACAATATTGGGCTTGGATTATTGGAACACATTTATTGAACATTAGGGTATATCGTGCAGACCATCAAGTCAGCTTCATAGTGCCATTAGCAAACAAGCAATTACAAGCATCTAAACTGAGCTTCATGGTAGGTAAATGTGGAGAGCAGCCTTCATTCATCCTGTAAATATAGTTTAAAACCATCCTATCTTTTAATTATTCAGATACCACATGGAATACTATGAATTATTACCCATGCACAGACATTTTAAGTGCTAAAATCTTCCCACTTTGAGGTAGCTCAGAAACTGCAACTGTTTCCTCTGCAAAATGTCATCATTAACAAGTCTGTATCACATCACTTATAAACGCTGAATCTAGCAGCAAATGTGCAAGCAAGAAAATGTATCCATGAGATTGTTTATTGCACAGAGCATCATCCAATAATAGTGGAAGGAATACAGATTTATAGAGAGAGATCTTACATGCAAGCYAAGAGAGGCACTGATAAGTTAGGTTATGCACCCTTAGCTTAATTTAGCTCCCTTATGCCCAGGCATTACGATACTTTGGCTAATTACATGATCACATACGGTGTTTCCCCATTTAACTCCTGTTTCCTTTGGAGCATAGGATGCTGTGTGTTGGGCAGCTGTTCAATAATTCTTTTTGTCCAGTTCTTCCATGTGGGGGCTCTGTGCTGCTCTAAGCACCATGCTGCATGAAACGGATGGAGAGATTTCTTCTGAAGCACAAGTCACTGGGAAATCAGACGACTTCACAGATACCACCAAAGTTGTCTTTAGAGCTCCACTGCGACAAAAGATATTATCCCATTTTAGAAGCATGGCCAAAGCTTGTGTGAGTCTATAATACAGGCCTGAATCTACTAGCAGCTCTACTAAAAATTACTTAGTATCAGCACAACAAAATAAAGAGGCTGATACTGCTGGTCTAGTAAAGCAGTGAGAAAATTGATTGCAGAGCTGGGCAACTTCAGCTCTGCCTGCTCTGCCTGTCGTACATCCTAGTGTCGAAATCCTCCTGGATGTCCAACAAAGAACAAGACCAATATCTACTTTGTCTGTTGGGAGGGCAGAGTATTTGCACTGAGATGGGTTACCGTCAGTCCAGTGTTACTGAAGTTAATTGAAATATTTAGCTGTCCATTGCCTAGAAGCCACAGTTGGCCCAAATTKTGTAACTGCACCATTCATGACTCAGATGGAGGTTGTCTCATCAATTAGGTTGTATGGGTTGCCAGTGTGGGTAGAGTGATGCTCTTCTTTTGCATCTATAGTGAAGTACTGCAGCAATGTGCCAGAACTGATAATCAATAGCATGAGATAAATTAAAGCTGGCAAAATGTATAGCCACAGAATCACAAAATAACAGAATGGTTGAGRYTGGAAGGGACCTCTAGAGATCATCCAGTCCAACCCCCTGCTCCAGCAGGGACACCCAGAGCAGGGGGAACAGGGCRGCATCCAGGCGGGTTGGGAAGATCTCCAGAGGAGACTCCACAGCYTCCCTGGGCAGCCTGTGCCAGGGCTCTGTAACACTCATAGTGAAGAAGTTCCTCCTCACATGGAGATGGAACTGCCTGTATTTCAACTTGTACCCATTGCCCCTTGCCCTGTCACTGGCCACYGCTGAGAAGAGTTTAGCCTCTTCCTCCCTGCATTCACCCTTCAGGTGCTTATACATGTTAATCAGWTCCCCTCTCAGCTTTCTCTTCTCCAGACTACACAGGCCCAGCCCACTTAGTCTCTCCTCATTTGATAGACGCTCCAGTCCCTTAATTATCTTGGTTCCCCTCTGCTGGACCCTCTCGAGAAGCTCCACGTCCCTCCTATACTGGGGAGCCCAGAACTGCACACAGTACTCCAGGTGCGGCCTCACCAGAGCTGAGTAGAGGGGCAGAATCACCTCCCTTGACCTGCTGGCAACATCCTCCTGATGCAGGCCAGGATCCCATTGGCCTTCTTGGCCACGAGGGCACACTGCTCACTCATGGTTAACTTAGTGTCAACCAGGACTCCCAGGTCCCTCTCCGTGGAGCTGCTCTCCAGCAGGTCAACCCCTAATCTGTACTGATTCATGGGGTTCTTCCTCCCCAGGTGCAGGACCCTGCACTTGTCCTTGTTGAACCTCATGAGGTTCCTCTCTGCCCAACTCTCCAGMCTGTCCAGGTCCCTCTGGATGGCAGCACAGCCCTCTAGAGTGTCGGCCACTCCACCCAGCTTGGTGTCATCTGCAAACTTGCTCAGGGTGCATTCCGTGCCCTCGTCCAGGTCATTGATGAACAAGTTGAACAGCACTGGGCCCAGCACTGACCCGCGGCGGACACCAGTAACCACAGGCCTCCAACTGGTCTCAGCCCTATTTATCATCATCCTCTGAACTCAGTATAGTAAGAGGATAACGTTGTGATAACAAATCTATCACTTTCAGACAATATAGATTCTCAAACTGTTTTTGTTATTGGATTTCAATGCTTTCCACCCTCAACGAAAAAGCTTTTTTGTATCAGGCAGCATTATGTGAGATGAAAACATTTATTATAGAAATTTTAATTGAATGAAAGTCTTTGAGCACAAAGGAAATGTCTTTTCATAATTAGCTGTGTAATTCATTGTCTCAGGAAGTCATAGAGGACAAGAGCAATAAGGATGCAGAGGGCAGATATTTATATCAATAAATAAAATGAATAGAGTAAATGGATATACGTGAAAAAGTCTGAAAGTTCATGAATCCAACCTTAAGCAAAGAGGGAATCCAGAAAACAAATATGTTCTATAACTCTGTTTTGTGGTTCATATACCTTTTTGAAGGTATACATTGGTAGGTTATGCCTTCAGCCAACCAGAAAAACATATCTTTAACATAGCCATTCTAACAGATATCTTTTACATATCTTTTTTTTTTATCCTGATCCATCAAAGAAAAAGAAAAATTCTATTCAAAAAACAACCCTTGCCATCTTCCCAGTTAAGTGGGATTGGCCTTTCAACTCATTAAGGGAGCAACCTCCTCTCACAAGAAACCTCTTCACATTTCATAACAGTGACTATGAAATACACCCATCCTTCCCTCCCCAGACTGAGATCAAGCCAAGATCTTGGCTTATTAGCCTGGAAGCTTATTTAAGCTGTCAGCTCTGACTAAGTTCCCTGGGTTAATTCGCAGCACCTGCCCCTAATTTTCCTCCAGAGTAGGTGGGGCCAGTTGTCCTTCTGGGTCCTTAAAGAGCTCATAGCTTTCAGTCTGCTCYATGGATATGCCTGGGCCTGCAGGGATGGACATTATCACTGGCACCAGGTGAGGAGCTGCTGTGTTAAGCTGTGGCTCAGCAGCCTGGCAGCTCTCTGTGCCTGCCCTGAAGGGGAAGGGCTGCAGCCCATCAGAGCCGTGTAAGCGAAAATGCTATGGTTGCAGGACACCTTGCTGCTGAAATGAAGTGATAGCTTCTCATGATGTACCATCTATCTAGATGAGGTTATCACTATCCAGCATGGAAGTATAGGGAGACCCTAAAGGTTGTATGGGGAAGTGGATGGCTGAAGAACTCCAATAAGTAAAATCCCACTTCAGCTGCTAAAATAAGTAAAAATAGYGGGTATTAAAAGCTATTCATTTTGTATCACCGTAGGGCTACTTGCAAGGTAATCTAGCAGGGCTTTTTTTTTTTTATGCAACAATAACTTCAGACTAAACTTTTTTTTTTAACTTTTTTTTAACATCCTTGGAGTTTCATTTAAGGTTGAGGATTATATATACTCTATCACATTAAGTATTAAGTCAGAAATATGCACAAAAAATCAAAGGGATCATGCTACAGCAAGAGTATCCCCTGCCGTCTCTGAAGCTGCACYGTCAAATGCTGTGATGGAGAGAGCCACAAAGGCTGGAGACCATTACCTCRCAGTCATGAACCACTTGCAATTTGCAGTCAGATTGTAGCAGTACAAGCACCACGGGATTTGGCTACAGTTGAACTTCTGGGAATGTTGCAGTCACTTAAGATCCAACAGAGGTGAWTTTTTTTGTCAGGAAGTTGATGAATGAAATGCTATTGTTTAGTGAATATGGGGATGGTTCAAAATACAGAAGATTAGCTGAGAATCTAAGTTTAAAATGCATCAGTTGATATTTGGCACATAATTTAAACAGAGTCAATTGCTTTTATATATACATATAGTCAGTATATTTACAATTCTATTCTGTGTATATATGTTTYCTATGTCATTCACAAATGTGGGACCTTTTTGTATAATCTGTACAAAAGGTGCATTTAGGGCTGTCTTTACCTGCATCTTAAGGACCAACCTCCACCTAACCAGTGTGTTTTTGGATTAAAGTGTTCCTAGAATATCTCATTTTCTTAGTCCAATAAGCCAATTTCTTTTGGAAAGCATAATAATACTTAAGCATATAATTATATTTGGGGAAATTATTTCAAACACAGAAACCCCAAAAAGCATGTAGAGCAGTGGGTTTTTTTCAGAAATGAAAAAACGAGGGATTTATCTCAAATAACATTTTCATCTAAAAATAAAGTGTATTATGTAAACTATTCACTTAGGCTCCCTCTGCGATCTAAGGAGCAAAGAAGAGAGAAGTCCCACTTTGTTCCATTCTATAATAGGGTTTTCAGATAAAAGATTTTCTCTTAAAGCCAATGATTTTAATCAGTAAGTAGAGAAACAGAGGATTAAATCTTTATCCTTAAGCAGCTAAACTTATGAATAAATCCCACTTTGCAATACTTGCAGAAGCCTCTCATGATACCTTAGGTAGGGTAAGTCAGCTCTGTGCTAGGCATAAAGCTGATGTTCTTTCCCTGCTCCCCAGGAAAACCATTTCAACCCCACTTTTCAAAGTTCCCACAGGACTTTATTCTGCCTCAGGACTTCCGTGGTGTGCGTTTGGACATTCCACTTCTGGAATCCTGAGTTATTGCATCCCCTGGAAATGCAAACGTTACAGGTCAGCCAGAATCTACCCAGCTTTGTTTCCTGTTAGGCACATTGGCCTGCATTTCTTCACTAGCTCTACGTTTCTTCACTCCTAAATCATTCCCCCATGGATCATTTAGGCCACTATATTTTTATTTTTATTTTTTATTTCTGTTTCTTCATTCCTGATACTGCCTGTTACCATGTAGGATTTTTTTTATGTTTCCCTCAAACACAAATTACCTAGCACTTTATTTGGTTGCTTGCTTGGATTAAGTACTCAGAGAAGTTCTAAGTAGGACTATTTGACTTGTAAAGATGTACTTTGTTAGTTTACCATCACTAACTACCCTGCATTTAATATCATTTAAGCCTTAAGAAGAAATATTCATTATCCTCATTGAATAGATAGAAGAAAAGTGGTCAAGCTAGTGAAAATTGCATCCCATAACAAGCCACCCTGATGGAGAGCTGATCACTGCAGCACATGAATGCCTGCAGGTTATATTTGTGGTAGCTGCTGAGAGGGTTTGAGGCTGATTATTATTATAGCTGGGGATCCATCCTCCTCACGTGGTAGGTTATTTCACTGTGCTTTCCTGAGATATGTTTTCAACTTTTTTTCTTCCCAAAGTACTCATTATATCATTAATGTTGCCCTATACAGTGCTCCAAAATGAAAGCTAAAACAGCAATATAATATTTTTCTCCTTCAACAGAAACTGCAGATATTGTTTGCTTGTTTTAAAATGAAAGAGTAAATCTGCAGGGTTATTTGATTTTGGCCTCTTTTTATGGCTGTAAAGAAATATGGTTAGTATACACTTGGATGTAAAGATATAAATTTTCTGTAGTAAAAATGTACAGTGTTTGAGAAACACATAAATAAGCTGTATGTACTGTTATTTCAAATTTTCATAGCAGGGTATATAGCTGTATGTAAAAAAATAGGTGCATGTAATGACAGTTTAGGATAAATGCTAAAGGACACTTGAAGTTGGGGCCCAAAATTTTCTTCTTTTCTACTTAGAATAATCTTCTGAAAACTTGATATCACAAATCTCTTGTGGGTGCCCCTTGTGTAAGCACACTGCTTTGCTGCTGCTGGACTAGAAACAGTGAGCTGCAGGCACTAGAACATTTTTCAAGGTATTTTCTCAAGGTATCTTCTCAGCTTAAAGCAAATAAAGCTGAGAGCTGGACAGTTTCTGGGCCTGATCTCCATGTTTCTGTGCAGATTTGGTGTAATAAGTATTTTCACACTGAAGATACTTTAATTTTCCTAAGCATTTTTTCATACTTTCTATGTCATTTGCATATTAATTACACAAGGGATCTTCCTCCATGCTCTGCTTTCGGTTCATCTGTGTGATTGTGTAGGGTTATCTATATGTTTAACTGCCTCACTGACACAAGGGTAACTTTACTGTACGCTTTGTTACTGCAATATGTAAGCCTCAATCTTAGACCCATATTAGCATGGTCCATATGGTATTAGTTCTTTGTTTGGTCCTGTAAGCTTACACTTGAAGGGTCTACATGGTAATATGTATAGGATGATTAGAAAAATATTTGTTAAAAACTATTTCAACTGCTTGAAATTCAGCATATCATTTCCAAACTGGCAATGCTTTAAGTTGAATTGAAAAAACAAACAAACAAGTGAAATCCAGTGAAAAGGAGGAAACATTCTCTGTCATAGTTGCTTCTACTTCTGCTCTTCTGTGCTTTTACTTCTGCTCTTCTGTTTGCCTCAAAGGTGGGATTTCCTTTTAATTCACCAGTGCAGGAGCTCTTCTTACATTGTAAATATAGATAATCAACAAAATACTTCACAGTTTTCCACAACTAGTTCCTGAGATGTATGTGGCAAACAACTCCTATTGATGTCAAGGAAGCAATGTGTAGAGCTCCAATGAACTGATGAAAAAATAGTCTGAAAGAAATTTGCAACACTGCAGTATTGCTTGATTCACATGCCTAACTATTCCTGTACTTTCTCAGTGAGAATGCATAATGCAATCAGGAAAAAAAAATGCAGATTTCTACTTAAGGAACTTAACTATTTCTTAACAAAAGGAACCAGAAGTAGCTACTGTCATGTTGTGCTGGGACTGACATAAATACCTTTGGTTTATAGCACCAGCTGTGCTATGATCTATTTTTCTGTTATTTTGGGGTTTTGTTTTGTTACTTTTAACTGTTTGGTATCACTGAATCCAAATCACATTCAATGTCCTTGCAATCTTTCTTACTGTTCTCAGGAGAGAGAAAAAAAAAAAAAAAAAAAAAAAAAAACCACAGTTTGTACATACAGTTGAGCGTGGTAAATACAAGGGATGAAGAAAAAAGAAATATTTTGAATCTCATCTTCAGAAGCAGAAAATTACTGTGTGTGTATTCCATGAATATTTTAAAGCTAATATTGGAAGTGTCTATTTTCTAAGAGGTGATGTACTTTGGCCTTGATCTTTATTCTATCACTGTCAGTGTTATATATGCACATAGGTACATGATGCAAATCCTCCTTGAGCTGGCATGTAAATCAAAATAGCAATACACTGAGATGTGTCCTGCTTAAAAATAATTAAGTGCCTGCCTTTCCATTGTCTTCCACCTGATTCCTGCATTCTGTCAACCTGAACATTTGTAGGGAACAAAGGTATCCACCTTAGACCCTTCTTTTGCCAGTGTGGATTGTGAACTGTTTCTTGAAATTAGTACAGAAATATGCACCAGAACTGCAGAAGCTTGAGCTAGGGAATCTAAAATGAAGTTAGAATGTGTGTCAACCCTTAATGTCACCTATTTAAAATAGGATATTCCTTGTTAAACATTAGAAGACACCATCCTCTCTCATATGCCCTCATTTATCTTGCCTTTGTAATGGCTACCACTTTCTGATCCAGAAATTCTTTTACATTCATTTTTTTTCTGAAGACAAAGGGAAAAAAAGTGGGTGTTTCAAGAAATGGAGCTCTATTTGTGTGTTGTAGCACAAAGATGCAAATTAGAATCACTATTAAATGAAAGTGGGTGGGATTCTAGAGCATAGTTTGTATTGGGTAGAGGTAATTTGTTCTGATGTTTTGAATAAACATTGCAAATTATTCACAAGGTTCTTTATTATATGTACTCTTTTACGGTCAAATAATCTGTCAAAAGCTTGCTGGCATTATAGAATATCTTTTAGTTATCACTGTCAACTTCAGTTTTGAACTGGATTAAGGAATTTAGGAATTTATTAGAGTGTTATTCCGTGGTGGTTATCTCAACAGAGATTTCTGGAGAGGTCTTGTGGGTGATGGACAAAATGGGATGACTCATGCATTGAGGTTGAGTTCAGTTCCTGAGTAAGGAAAACTGGTTTTAGGTGTTTATTTGGGAGTGTAGCCTCCTAGTGTAGGCACTGGACTATACCAATGATAACTGCACCACTTTTCTGATGGATGCAGAGTGATTTTGCTCAACCTAAGGTAGATAGGTGTGGGCTGGTCAACTGAGATAACCGTCTAGTCTCCACCGATGGAACTGAACAGTTTTCCATGATCTGGAACTACAGTAGCTCCATGAATTACATACCTGAATTTAGGCAGCATAACTGGAGCTGATTTCCAGTCACAGAAATGTCTGTCGTGCGTGACCTTACAAAAGGATAAATCAGGGGACTAGATAGAAGCTGCGGAACAAATATAGTACCTCCTACCATTGCAAAAGTAGTAGCTACCATTCTTTCAAGATCCTTGGTGTTCAGCCTCTGTGTGTGATATCTGACTTTCATTGATAGCTACATGTTTACCATTTCTCAGTGGAAGTCACTCCTTTAACATTGCTTCTTGCCTTGGTCTGCTTCATTCCAGACTGGCCCAAGCAGCTGTAAGGAAGAACATCTTTGCATATCACGTCATGTGCTGAATTACTGAATATTTTAAAGGTTACATTGAAAAAGAAATAGTGTGTCTGGTATACTCTCAAACAGCTCCTGAAAACCAGCCACGTGGAACTAAATGGAAAAAAAGAATTAAGAAAATCTAATCTGTAAGTGGACTTCGAGCTGTTGTTATGTGAACTTAGCCAGGAAAGAAAACATATAAGTCTCAAGGGAGTAGACTAATGTCAGCAAGATAGTCTGTAATTCAGGGACTACTAAAATTGTAGTTTTAAATTTATGTCTGCTTATGTCTTAAACTTAGTGATTTAGGCATAAATCATATTCATGATAGGCAAGATAACACTTTACATAAAGGAAAAGTGAAAAAGAATAAATAATAATGTTAGATGGGAAAGAGAAGGCTCTAACTCCAAATTCATTTTATAGCAGAATTTTCATTTCTTTCGCTGTTGAAGGATTTAAACCTTAGGGAGATAGTTGCTCATAGTGGATACAAATTTTGCTTATGGACATTTCCATAAGGGAAATACAGGGCACAAACTGCAGAAGCAACAGCACTTCTCCCTGGGATTTGTTGCAATACACATGCTCTGTCAGTATTGTTGGGTATATATATATATTCATTTTCACTATAAAAGCTTCTCAATCAAAGCAATATCAGAGAAGCCATTAGCCTTGTGGTAGCCCCAAAAAATAGTGGAGAGATGTCAACTAAGGATTCAGGTTGAAAAGACTGGAAACTTACAATGAAATAAATTACATTTACCACGAAAAAATTCTTCCAGACTTTGGAATAAGAGAGTTTTGTCTCACTTAAGGTTTAGACTATTTTGAAGATGAATCCAGACAACATTGTACTGACAGGAAAGGTGTGAACTATTTCTTCACAGTTAACATTAGGGTTGATTAGGGTGTGGAAACTGGGATGCCAAACGAGGCATAGCAGTGCCAGGAACACTGGTGGGAGCACTTTCTGGTCTTGCCCAGAAATGAGGTGGTAAGGGCCTACATGGGCCTGAAATACTTTTTTTACCATTAAGGTTAGGGTTGAGCGACACAGGTAGTGCTGAGGCACTGGTTGTAGGGCTGTGGAAAGAGCCTCTCAAAGGAAAGTTAGCAGAGCAAAGAGAATGCTGTGGGGAGCACTTTCTGTTCTGGGCCACAAATGGGTTGGTAGTTCGGCCACAGACCTGAAATTAGGGTTAGAGTTCACAAAAGTACAGGGCATAGAGGCAGCAAAGTACTGGGTGCGGAAAGGGGCTGCCAAACGATGGACAGAGGGGCCAAGAACCCTGTGCCAGGAGCACTTTCTGGTCTGGGCCCAAGGCAGGTGGTAGTGCCAGCACAGGTCTGAGAGAGGTTTTCACAGTCAGGGTTAGGTTTAAGAGACACAGAGGTCCTAGAGTGGGTGTAGAAAAGGATTGTCGTTCTAATACGAACTGCATCGCACATCTTGTTGTCCTTCCTCATCATGTGACATTTCTCCAGATTCTGTGTAATAGGAAGTAACTGCTTCCCTGAATCATTAAGTGAAAAAAAAATGTCTCTTTCAAAGCGTTTTGCTTTCTTTGGCAGCCCCTTTGGCAACCTCCAAAGAGGCTGGAAGCCTGGGCTGACTGTTTGAGAAATGAAAGTGGCAGCTGCATCAACACGTGTAGTTCATTTTATGTTTTGAAGTAATCACTGTCAGGTACAAAAGAAAAATGCTATTTGCTTACTTTTCTTTAACATTAGTCTCTTTATATGCTGAAGAATATGATTTGCTCTTTAAGCCATTTCATTGTGTTGCTTATCTACTGCAGCTACTAAGTCCTTCAAAAAGCCACTGCTTCCTGAGATATGACCCCCTTACAAACAGGATTTATTTTTTTCAGAATATGATCTTACATTTAGTTGTGCTGAAACATGCATTCAAATAAACCCACCTTAAGAAGTGATCTGGATCTATGTCCCTCATCTTTTCTCTCTTCAATGTTTTCTTTTTATTTGCTACAAATTTTATCAGCAATGATTTAATATTTCCTTCAAGATCCTTGATAAAAATATAGAATGGAATGAAAGCAGTTCCCTGGAGGCTTCTGCTCAAAAAACCTTCATGATTGCAAATACCTCTCTGATATTTACCAGTTGAATAATTCTTAATCCTTTTAAAATAAATGTGCATTGATTAAGAAGGTCTTTGTCTACTGTATTATAGAAGTGGGGTAACTGAATCAAATTTGTGATGTCACAAAACTTTTTGGGACAGATTAAGAAGAAAAGAGGCCAATATTGATTAAATCACTTTTCTTTTGCCTCATTGCTGATTGTTCTCCTGACAGCCTTTCCTGGATTTTATCAGAGACTGATGTCAATCTAAGCCTGTTTGAAACCTTGAGAGTAGGATATCTTAATCACTTTAAGATATATTAAAAGTTCTAATGATAATAATTCAGAGAGGCATAGCTTTTAGTATTTATAAATATAAATCATCCAGTCCTACAGATTCAAAAACAGTGCATCTGGAAATGAGCATCCTCTCTACTGTGCAGGGAGTGGAGGACCATTCCCTGGTGACTGCCTTTGGCTGATGTCACCTCTGTTCCTCTCAGCACTCGAGGGAATTGTTGCTTGAGCACTTCAGCCTTTTTCACTTTGTGATCAATGATCCTGCCAACCCTGTCTAACTGTAGATCCTTGTTGTTAATAGGATCTCATTTCATTTGCTACTGGTATATGTAAATAATTCCTCCTGATGAGCTTCAGCACAGCTAGACATTGATACCTAGATTTCTGCATGTTGCCATCAGTGTCATTTTGTCTTTAATGGTATCTCTACCTCTTTTATTTCATCATTTAATGAAAGGAAGCATTTAGCCTCCAAGGATCTAAAGAGTCCTTGGACATATATGGTTGATTATGAGTTATTCTTCTGCTTTCTGCAGAATTTACTCTCTCTTGACCTGAAACAGAGGAAAAATTCACCAGAGCCCAGACCTGGGCCTTTCTAAAATGGTGTCTTTCGGGTTCATCAGTTGGGCAGTCAGCTTTGTCCCTGTATCTCAGCTCAACAAGGAATTTCCTCAAGACTTCTCAGCAGTACTGACAAAACTGTACGTGGAGCAGAGCTGCTGAGGCAGTGGTGGTGGGAAGGTAGAATGGGGTGGCCCCCTGAAGAAGGTGGTTCCTGCTCTGCCCCTGCTGAAGAGAGTGAGAGGCTTCAATGACTCTTCCTCTGAAGGACTCTCCACTGCCTCACCCTAGAGCAGCCAGTGCCCCTGTATTTTAAGCTGCTTGCCCTTGGAGGTAGAACTACTGGGGAACGGCAGTCTTTCCAGCCACAGCAATCTGCTGTCATAGCCTTCCTGAACCAGCGCAACCCTGCACTATTTTGCAAGCTATGGGCAGCACAACCATGCCAATATGCAACACAAGAAGTGCAAATTCCAAGCCACTATCTCAAACTTAATTCGGTGCTTCCATAGGTATGTTCATAGCTCCAGGTCCTTGAACATCATTATCCTGAAGCTGATGTTGAAATATTTTCTCCTACACATTTCCACTCCATTTCTTGTTCAGCTCTGGGAAGCTGGCATCTTTGAGTAAGTAAGCTTGTGTATTTCCATGTTGTATTACTGGTCAAAACTATCTGATAGCATGTAGCGCATAAAATAGATCACAAGCACTTAAAGTCAACAGCTTATTAGTTGACTAATTGACTCCTCTCTGTTCACAGTTAGTATGGATTTATTCCCAAGTATTGTAATACATTTTGATAGACAAATCATTAATATTACTAAGGAATTATTCAATTAACTGTCTAGAAAAAGGTATATGTGCCTAACAGGTAAAGAGGAGGAGAATTTGGTAATGTATAAACACTACCTATAATTGATAATTTATCATTTACTATACTGTAGGAAAATATTTTCATGTGAAAAATCAGATAATGACATTTGAATTGATATATACAGAATAAATATCAGCTGCTAAACTGGCAGAGAAGGTTTCAAACAAAAATGCTATCTGTATTAAATAATGTGCAATTTAATACGTTAAATGTTATCTGCCAGACTCTAACTGATCTTTTAATAGTTCCCTTGGATGTTATATGGAAATGTTCATTAATGTTAGTTTCCAAAATCTGGAAAAGATCTTGTGTAGATATGGAAGATCACAAGATGCTGAAGTTACAAAATTAATCATTTTTTTATTAAATCCATAAGAAGCACAATTACAAAAAGTAGTTGTCCTTTGTTTCTAAGTTGAGAGGGGAAAAAAAAAAAGAAGAAAGAACTAAACTAATTTAAGTTGATAGGTCATTCTTTATATGCTACCCCAGGCCATTTTATCTCTGACTAAAATTTCTTCCAGCCCTCCTCCTACTTTTCTGATGTGTGCAGCATGATACATGGCCATGGCAGTTCTTAGAACTTCAAATAACAGTAGAGCAAAGATGGGTTAATTTCCTATTTCAGTAAAATGAAAACAATATTTAAATGCATTTCTTTGAAGTAACAGAATCCAATAGAATCAGTGGAGATGAGGGGCCATTGATTATTTTACCAATAAAATATCTGGCAAAATTAATTCCAAATCTATCTAAAAATATCATTAAGGCATTAGATGAAATAATGGTTATGATAAAAGGTTATGATGGGATTGGTCTTTCCATTCATATTAGATATAAAGCTATGGGACAAAAACAAGTGCTAGGTGCTTGTGAAAACATCCAGTTCCCACTATGCGTAAACATGGTATATCTCAACCGTGGTCATTGGAATGGCTATCTGATTTGGGCCTTTTAAAAGAGACTAGGCTTAGTGGTGCAGGTCATAGCACAGTTTAATTTTTCCAGTTTCTTAGCAGGACCCCAAATCCTCCCTAGTATAGACACTGCCTAAGGTGCAAGAGGTAGGATGATGGCTCAGGATTAATGCTTCCCACAGAGACATATTGACTATAGGATACAGAAAGCAGCACTTTTTCCTTGGGATGAGGGACTTCTGTGTGGATAAAGGAAGGAATACTAACAGCTTGGTGTGTGTGATGGAGGGCACCATAGATGCATTTAAAAATCAAAGGTATGCTTTGGCACAGCTTCAGAGAAGCTCTATGACACGTGTCCTCTTGGTGCTAGTCAGGCTTTCTTGCTGCTGTGTTAGGTACATGTTCCTGCGCTAGCAGTTCTCATAATGTAGGTTGGGAATTTTCCAGTGTCCAGTGGGGACAGAGCTCCACTATCCCCCTGCTAGGTGCCAAGGAATGATAAATGCTATATAAGAACAGACAGGCTGTGCCACTGGACAGCTTCCCTCACAGTTGCTTGTGGCAACAAGATGAAACTCAAGGAAATGACAAACCCTTCATATCAGACATATTGCAGTATGGCTCATATGCAAGATATATCCCTAACTGAAGTTTTTACCTTAAGTTGATTCTCAACAGCCATTAGAATCAACTTAAATGACAGGCATCTGTAACCTGGAAATGTCTTAACGAATTAACAAATTGTAGTCAAGCAGTGAGCCCAAGCTCACTTGGTTTCAGAAGCTTGCAAAGTTACCAAATCTTAAACCAATGTAATGTTTTAATGTTCTACTTCCTCCCTAGAGGTACCAGGGGTCACAAATCAGATACCAAAGGTATTGCGTACACTATGGGGTAATTTAAAGAAATTTGCTTTAAAATACAGTAATTTAATGAAGACATTTGCATTGTCAATGAATATCTTCTGAGAGACTAATACATACTTTCATGTAAAGAACACTCAGTTGTATTTACAATAAAGCAAAGCAAGCTAAATCCAGACTGATGGGGATTTGTTAGCAATGTTAAATTTTGTTTAAATTTCCCCATATGACATCTACACCATATGTGGAAATAAAATTCACACATAAAACTGCATGTCTTTGTACAATTTATCAGATGCTTGATTTCTCAATCAGAGTATTAATCTATTCCTGAGACACCTCTTTAGCATCTGCAAGTGTTTCCTTTCTATTTTGTTTTCGTCCTGTGACGGAGATAATTTTTCTTCTTGTGACCATTCTGGTTTCTCTACACCCATAATATAATCCTCCATTCCCGTCCTTGACTTAAAACTAGCTAAATACAATTATAACAGCCTAAAAATGTTATGACTCAGATTTTTCTGCCAATGTCCTCACATTGGGTGTGTCCACCTTCTCAACAGAACTTCTTTTGGCTTTTAGCCTTGGATTTTAAAGAAGAAGCCCTTCTAAGTACACAGAGAAGTATTTTAGAATATTTTAGTAATTGCTTTATGCCTTTGTTCTAAGCTTTTTCTTTGCCAAAATCATCTGCAGTTCAACTTATTTCAAGAAGTATCTACGATGAGGAAACATCAGGTCTCCTGGATACCTTCATGTTAATAAGTAAGGTGAGACTCTGTAGTCTGGCCCTGAGGAGAAGTGGTAAGGTGTATTCCTAAAGCAAAACACATTTTTGTCCCTTCCTTTTGGATACAGTGACCTCATTCATTTTTTCTTCTTGAAACAGCTCATGATCCATGCATCACACAAGCCATGCATGGAGATGTTCTGGGAAAGATCCATTTGGCATGGGCCAAATCTGTGCCAGCTAATGTGCTACTTCATCTCTTCAGTTACATAGGGTGGGTGATCATAGGCCCATGCACTATCCATAGATTAGTTTACTGAAATAGGGCATAGCTCCTAATTCCCATGGGAATTTCCAGAAAGCTGCTCTGTGCATCTTGTCCCAACAGCTTGCTGGAAGAGCTGGATGGAGAAATGTAGTGTACTGTATACGTAGTGGAGGGGATAAAGAGGCTAGCCCTGCCAGCACTTGGCACCTGCTTCACCTGCTCTTGTGCTTGCACGGGAACATGCAAGAATTCCGGCTAGCATGATAGAGCTTTTATTGCCCTTTATTTGGGGTGGTTGCTGACATGTGATCATTGTTAACATATCAATATAAACATTTTGTTGACATATCGATATAAAACCTTCTTGCTACACAATCATGTTTTCCTCCTAGCTCGTGCTCTCCCCCTCTCCCCCTCCATCTGCCTCAGATAATGTTTGCAAGGACTGGAATGAATACCACAGACTGGGAATGCTGGCACTTCCCATGCAAGCAGATTATCAGGAATTTGCTAGAAATAAGAGATGCATGATACATCTTTTTGCCAAGGTAGCCACACACTGACAAGATGACAAAGAAAGCTATTCAGACAATGAAAAAATCTCCTAAATGCATAAAGCTCTTTTATTTGCCCCTGTTGGAGTACAGAAATACTGCACCAGTGGGACTGACTGTATCAGCACAAATGCTAATGAGCAGCTGACAGAAACGCCTCTCTTCACGAGAGCTCAGATCTTCAAGTCTGTGTAAGTGATAGTCCTACCAGTGCTGCAAAGGCAAACAGACTACACCAGAGCAAACCAGGAGTCAGACCACTGGCTGAAGGACAGACCCAGCAGAAATGTTTGTGCCAGTGGAGGCTGTCACTGCTCTTATGCAGCTTTCACCGATTTCCCTTCCTGGGCCTGTTCTGTCTCCATGCACCAGAGCCATAAACTTCCATCTGGACACAGCTCTTTTCTTTGGCCTCTGAGGGTGCTTCCTAAACTCAGGCTCTGTCCCTCTGCTGCTCCTTCATCAAACTCAGATCTTAGAGTCTTGAGCCTTAAGAGCCCTGATCCGAGATGCTTCGAGATACACAAATGGCTTACGTTCATTTCTTCCAAGAATGGCACATTTGTGGGCTCTTTGGTTTACAGTTTATTTGTCTAGAAAAGAAAATTGAAGCACAGAAAGTGCAGATGCAACAGAGACGACTCTACAGGAGATGCTCGTTAGCTTAGGCAGGGTAAGAAAGACTCAACTGCCCACTGACTACGCATCTCTATCACTTCTGTGTCTCTTTTGCTGCTTCCTTGGTTTAAATCACTATCTCTGAGGCAGGTAGGATCCCCACTCAGCCCATCTCTCCTCGCTTTGCTTACTATGTTTTACTGAATGCAAAAAGCAGAAGAAAGCAGGGAAAATAGAGAGCTCCGAGAGCTCCCACGTTGAAGTGGGATTTGGGTTATGGGGTATAATTCCCAGGGGGTCTCAGGAAAGGGAGAGCACTGAGGTGTCACACCAGCTAGAAGGGAAGCAACTCAGTTGCTGCTTCTGCTGAAGAGGAAGAAAGAAGCTAGTGCTTGACTGCCCAGAGAGCAGATGGGGATATGCAAGGAGCTGTACCGGAGCCAGCAAACGAATGCGGGCGGCAGCGCCGCTCGCATCCGAGCAGTGCTCGGCTCAGGAGGCAGCATAGTTGCCCCGGAGTGAGTCACGTTAGCGGCTGTGCCCCACGGGCTGCAGCCAGATCCCGGCAGCGCTGACAAACCAGAACTGACACCAGCTCAGGTTCTCCAAGGTCCACTTGCCCAGAAGGCCCGTTGAGTTCAAGTACTACCGCAGCTCCGGCCCTCAGCAGACAGATAGGCCCTGGCACCGTGTGTGGGTGTTGGGGAGCTGCAGGCACCAGGGCTGGGGTACTGGAGGAGCAACAGTGCCCATGTATGGAAAAACTCTGAGCATTCCAATGTTTTGGTGGACTGGCTCCTCCATGTAGCATCTGAATTGCTCAAGTGCGTCAGAGCCAACGGTGCTGTTGGGAAGAAGCAGCCTCTGCTTTGGGTGAGGGGGCAACGTGTGGCAGTTGTGTTGCTGAAGCAGAAGAATATTGCTTTTCATTGACACTGATGTCACGCTTGAGTAGCAAGGGATGTCTCACAGTGCCTACTGCGAAAACAGGGACAAGCAAAAATAATTACCCTGTCGCTTTTCATGTTTCTCAAAAGGTCTGATAGGAAAATATAACTGTTGCTTAGAGTTACCATACTAATTTTCCTGTTATTTTATGGAATCACACTTTTTGTACTTGGTATGGTCACAACTACTAGTTGAAAATGGGGAGGTGATGTAATTTTTAAATGTATTTCTGGTCATTTTCAGTACTCCTTCATTAAAAAAAAATGTAAAAAGGAGGTTTCTAAAACTCCAGAAACGAAAAATTTAAATTGCCTTTAAAATGCCTTTAGAAATACACAATTAAAATGTTCTAGATCTTCAAGAGTTTAAAACCATGGGATCTGCCTATGGTGCTTCAAAAAGATAAACATGTATTATGTGTTTTTTCATAGCATGTTTAGTCAATGTTATCTTCTGCGGTGTAATAGAAAGGGGCTTCAGATGTTAAGGCAGAAAACTTGCAGCTAGTTTCTCCTAACTGGCTCTTAGATGGTATTCAGTAGAAAAAATGTATTTCATTAAGATATATAATAGCACCAGTGTAGGCACGTAGATATAAATATATTTGTATATATATATACATGCATGTAAAAGGGGTATCTAATGAAGAGGGAACAAACTGAAATAAATGACTAAGGAAGCCAGCAGGAATGCGAGCACTGGGTTTTATAGTGCTGATGCTAAAAAATTGCTAAAAAAATCATGGGTGATGTCTGCAGATATGTGGTCTTTGGTCCTTTCTTCGTCCTTCCACACTGCTTAGTCCTAGGGAGCAGGGTAGAGAGTTAGGGAGCTTTGGTGGATGGAGAACTAGTTGGGACTTCAGTTCATCTCGTCTGTCTCTCTTTTATCGCCTGACTATAGCTCTTCCCCTTACTCCTTCAAGGGGAGTAGAGTATTCACAATGTCTCCTTTTCGACCATTAACTAATTTAGGCTCTAAACTGTGTTCTGGAGGATCTCACCTCGCTCTTTGTTAACTAGACATGAAGTCTAAGCCTAAAGTGAAATGATGAGATTAGTAACCTTATGTACAACCATAAAATGGAAATAATGATACTAATTTCCATTACAGAGCACTTTCTAGGGGGAAAAAAAGCCATTATTATTTTTAATCATTATTAAAGACCATAAGGCCCAAATCTTCATATTTCATTTAGCAAGTGCAGGGAAGCACGGGCCTCTTGCAGATATGAGGAAGTACCATCTATTTATCTGCCTTACAACAGGCAAATTTTGAAAGGTCACCACTGTATAAAAACCCACAGGAGGGAGGGAAGAACATACATATTTAAACCCTGACAAAAGAAAGACATGATATTCTGAGCAAACCAATAGAGATGTTTAAATTCAAACTTCACACAGGCATCTGGTAACGGGAACATGCAACTGGCAGATAGCACTGAGCCCTATTCTCATGTGCTCCTGGGGTGTTGCTTGTTTTCTAATTCCAGCATGCCTCCTCAGTGTCATTCCTACACGAACTGGCAGTGTTGTCAGAGACAATTATGTCAGTGAACTGCACACCACTTCTTCTCTTGTGAAAAGGAAGTTAATTTGATAGATCTTGTTGCTCAAATTAAAAAATGAAGATGTTTTGTCTGCTACCAAGCTTTACACTTTTTACTGGGAACACTGGCGTTCCTGCTTGGTGGAACCGTATTGAAGAATCCACTTCCAGCCATGAAAATAAAGTCTGTCAGGAAGAATGTGCTTTCTTTCACTATTGGCAGGTATAGTGGACACTCTGAGGGTTCAGGGGGATTAACACTAGACTGTCATATTTCACAGAAAGGAAAAGTTTCTTGTCACAGAATCTAATATGATCAAAACATGATTAGCAAACTTTTCTTGGCTTTGGGTTCACCTGGACTCACAGAAGCAAGCTGAAGTTGGGTATGATTAATCATCATGGACAAGCAAGCTCTCAAACTCTGCTAGTACCATGGATAATTTGCTTTAAATGAAACTTTGAGTGAATTTTTGATAACAGTAGGGAACAGTCACCCTGTCCCTTTCCCCCTTTGCAGAATGATGTGTAGAGGCACATCCATCCATACAATCCTCTAAACAGCGGCGAGCACTATGCCTACCATTATGAAATAAACTCCACTCAAAAGATTCTAAGAATCCAGACTGAATATAATTCATGTCCTTTAGTCAGGTTTATAACAGTTCCTTCCCAATCACTGTGCTTTGCCATTTCCAAGGATGAGGCTGGCAGTGGAGAATCTGCAAAACTTGGTGCAGGAGGAGCTGGGATAGGAGCCAGCACAGCACCAAGGCAAGAGTAGTGGGCTACCCCATCACTTGGCCCCCATCCCTGGTGCCCCATGACTTGTGCTGTTGCCCAAGAGCTGCAGGAGGTTGCAGTTCTCCTCCTTTCTGTCACTTCAACCTACCTTGTCATGAGTTGGGAAGTTTGTCTTTATGACAGCTGGGAATTTTGCCCATGGTGATCTTTCCACTTGACTCGCACTGTGAGAGTTTCTTGAACACCTTCACAGAAAGTTCTCTTCTGTGACAACCAGACCACAGATGGAAGCAGCCAAAATGGAGCTTTATTTATCCTTCCTGTTTAAAAGGTTCTTACTCATGGAGGGAAATCCCCATGATCAGAAAGGTCTGGAGCTTCGTCTGGAGGCAGAGTACAAATACTAACTCTAGAGAAGAATACTGTGCTGCTAGTCCCTTCCTTTTCTTTGGCACTGTGGACTGACTTACAGAGAAGGGAAAAGCTACTACAAGAGTTTCTAAAATTCTTCTCTCTTTCTCCTTGTCTCTCTCAAGTATTTCCAGCAAACAAAACAGAATGACCAAATCACTGAATCACAGATTGGTTGAGATTGGCAGACTCTTCTGAAGATTTCCTAGTTCAGTCCAACCCTGTTGCTCAGAGAAGAGACAGCTACAACAGATTGCTCTGGGCTATGTCTGGTCAGGTTTTGTGTATCTTCAAGGATCTTTAATCTCTCTGGGCAACCTGTATTGACTACTAACCATTAAAAAAAAAAGTGTTTTCTTATGTTTGGATGGAATTTCCTGTGTTTCATTTGTGCTCATTTCTTCTTATCCTGTCACTGGGCATCACCATGAAAAATCTGATTGATCTTCCTTATTCCCTTACATCAGGTATTTATAAACATTGAAAGGATCCTCCTGAGCCTTATCTTCTTAAGGCTAAACAACCCCAGCTGTCTCAGCTTCTCCTTGTATGACAGATGATCCAATCCTGTAAACATCTTTATGGGGTTCTTCTCTGAATTCACTCCAATACATCCATGTCTCTTGTACTGGTGAGCCTGACACAGCACTCCAGACATCGCCTCACTGGGACTGAGTCAAGGGGAAGAATCACCTTCCTCAACTTGCTGACAGCATTTTGCCTAATATAGCCCAGGGTACTCTTGCCCTTCCTTGCTACAAGGACATTGCCAGGTCTTATTCAACTGTTTGTCCACCAGGACCTCAGAACCTTCTCTACAAAACTACCTACCAGCTGATCAGCCCGCAACTTGCGCTGGGACGTGGGGTTATACATCTCCAAATGCAGGACTTTGCATTTCCCTTTGTTGAACTTCATGAGGTTCCTGTCAACCCACTGCTCCAGCCTGTCAAGGTCCTTCCGCATAGCGGTACATACATTGTGGCTGCATTAGCCACTCTCACCAGTTTGTGCCATCCACAAAGCTGCTGAGAGTGCACTCTGTCCCCTCATCCAGATCACTAAAGAAGATAGAAAACAGTATTGACATCAGTATCGATTCCTGAAGAACCTCTGCTGATCAGCATGACCTTTCATAAACGTCTAAGACTGGTGGCACCAGCTAGCTCTCCAGCACTTGTGGGTAAATCCCAACAGGTCCCGGGATTTGTGCGTGTCCCATTTTTTAAATGTTCACTAACCTGATCCTCCTCTAGTAAGGGTAAGTCCCCCATGCTCCAAACTTCCCCTGTGTTCTCAGGAACCTGGAATTTCTGAGGATGGATCTTACCAGTAGAGACTGAGGTGAAAAGGTGTTCAGTACCTCTGCCTTTTCCATCTCCATTCAATAGTGGGACCGCTAGCGTCCCTTATGTTGCTTGCTTACCTGTAGAAACCCATCTTTTTGCCCTTTAGACTCTTTGGCATCTTAAATTCCAGATATGCTTTGACTTTCTAATCCCACCCCTGCACACTCAGGCAACATATTTCTCCCATGTTACCTCTCCTTCTTCCACCTCTTCTTGCATGCTTCATTTTTATGTTTTGATTTTATAGAGAAGCTCCTTATACAGACCTCCTGGACCTTTGCTTGATTTGCTTCACAGCAGGATAGACTGTTCTTGAGTTTGGAGGAGGGATGCTTGAATACCAATGAGCTCTATTGGATCCCTCCTTCCCTCTATGACCCTATCCCATGGGATTTTTCCAAGTAGATCTCTAAACAGGCTGAAGTGTGCTCTTCTGACCTCCAGAAAGAATCCCAAAGCAGGACTGTGATCCTGCTTTTTTCCCTGTTTCCACCTCATAAATTCTTGAATTCTACCATCCCTTAGTGTGCACAGCCAAGGCTGCCCCTAACATCCCCAACCAATTCTTCTGTGTTTTTAAGTATGAAGTCCAGCATTTCTGTTCACCAGCTTTTCAATGACTCATGTAGAGGAGTTGTCATCGATGCTCTCCAGAAGCCTCAGGCACTTCCAAAAGGCACCTGCTTAGGCTGATTTCTCAGGAATGATAGCTTTCCCCATGACACTGTTCTGCAGGCATTCGTTAATCAGAAGTTGCAGCAATACTGCACAGCTATCCAAAATGAGGAAGAAAAGGGAAGCATTTAGGTAGGGGAGGCACTTGGTCTCAGCTCCTCAAGGCATTCTACAGCCTGCAGAACCATTGACATTTTACTTAATAGATAAGATAAATGGACATTAAAGGTCAGGGGATTAATTATGAGATATTTCAGCAACCCCATTAGCTCAGTCAACAGGAATTCAGCCAATCCTGAGATGTTTTCTCAGCAGTAGCAGCAGTAGTCTGGTTGTATGCCTCTTCCAAAAGACCAGGACACGGATAGTCTGTTTTATTCTGCTGGAATGTGAACTCAGTACTTGCTTTGCAGCAAGTCAAATCCCTTTGCTCCTTTCTGTAGCACCTGACAGAGGCACAAAGTCAGTGTTTTCTATCTCAAGGCTGACTCAGTCTAGCTCTGAAGGATGAGAGATGACAACTTGTGATGGTATGCCTGTAGGCCCAAACAGACTGATATTAAATACAGACTTTTCCATCACTGTACATCAGTTCTGGGTATATTTTTTAGACTTGTGCTGGCTAATAATCGTGTATTTGGGGGCATGGAGCAGCTGCACTTTGTCTATGACTCTCATTATCTTTATATCAAAGGATCTCTTTCATGGCATGGATAAGACTCTCACTTTCATAATGCCCTTAAAACCGAAGCCTGTAAACTAGTCACCAGCTTGCTTTGTTATTGCTACTGTTAGTCTTTAAGCTAGGAGTGACACTACTCTGCTGGAGCTCATCTTGTCTCAGGGCTTGCTTTCTAGATGAAAAAGAATCCCAAAATGCATTTAGCGAAACCCACACCATTCAGAACAGAGGAAAGAAGTCAAGTGCTGCAGTGTTACAGGAGTACCTGAAAAAAGCTTGTAAGGACGCCTGCCACTCGCAGGTTGTGACTCTGCCCTTTGGTCACGTCTCTGCAATCAACGGGACGTGAAGCAACAATATTCATTTCCAGGAGGATGTAGTTGAATTAATACAGGCAGAAAACAAACAGAAAGAAGCTAGTTCTCCAGCCTCCGTGTATGATGAGGAATCCTTTAGCAGCTTGCCAAACACCTTTCAGGAAGGTGCAATCCTCTAATGAACCTGCCAACTATTTCTGACAACTGCGTCATTCGGCGCCCTGTCACTCAAGGCTTTCAGACCTTATTTTCTGTAATATGTTTGCCGTATGGATGATGTTGAACTCCGCAAAGCTCTGCGGTGTTCAGTGGGGACAAATCGTCATAAAAGGCCGACCTTATCAGCATAATCTCGTTGTTCATTTTTATCACTTCCATTTCATTTTTACATCTGGTTAATTCCCTCTCCAGATACAGAGATGGCAAATTAACTAAGTTAAATGATTAAATCAAAGTTCACTATGTCTCAAGACAAATCATGGTCTATGAAACTTCTCCACTCTGCAAATCACAGCCTTCCCTCTAGCAGTTGGTGTCTGCTAATATAAATCTACTCAGTCTGATTAAATGTGACTTTGAGCAGTGGGCGTTTTTGTGCTTGTCTTTATGCGTAAAGGTAAATGTCAGCAAAATGAATGGAGTTTTGGGTATTACTTATGTATTTCATGAGCCCTTTGCACTCTCCCTACCAAGTTTATTGTAAAAGCTTGACTAGATTTATCAGCTGCTTTGTAAGGAGCAGCTAGAAACCTAGATTAAAGGTTGCTAAGTTACAAACCAGATAAGACACAGGCGTATTTCCAAATTTATACAAACACCATGCCTAAATTCAAGAGAAGCGTAAGAAGCAGTCTGAGCTCAGCAACGGGTTGGCGTGTAAGATGGATTTCTCTATTTCTCTGCATGGCTTTACTTTCAGCTATATTTCAAAGGGGCATTACAGCATTCAGAACCTATTACAACATGCCGGCTATGAGCAAAATAATGCCTAATGCCCAGCATGGGGGCTTTCTAATGGTAATACAAATATTATGCAGCATTTCCCTCCCCAAGTCAAGCTGTGCTTGCCTTGAATGCCATCTCCCTACAAATGCACACAAACACGTACATTCTGGGTGCACAGGCCCTGTTTCAACGAGGACAAAGTAGAACAGCCTTCACACACAGATAATACAGACATTAATCCGACGACTGAAGAAATGGGATTTGGTGCTGTGCAAATTCCAGTTCAAAGGAGGGATCCTTCTCAGTATAAATGTCTTTGTTATCAACCCATGTTTAGCTAATAAATGATTTATTAAAAAAGGCACAGCTATGAGTGGCTTACATATGTATTACTGGGCTTGGAACCGTCCAGAATTATCGCTCCCGGCACTGGGGGAGCTTGCACACACCATCCTGGGAAGCACCCAGAAGGAGGGGCTTTTGCTACAGACAACACTACAACACTTTTTTTTTTTTGGCGGGGGGCTACTTAAGTCACTAGGCTTTGTTTTTGTCCCTTACTGTGAGTATTATCCAGGGGGGGTTTATTCTGAGATCTTTGGATTCCTTTGTAAGGAGAAACCTGTGGAAGAGTTTAGTCCCTAGACGTGACGTGCAGCCCTGTGGGCCGCCTCAGGTGGGCTGTCGCCTTCCCCTGGCTGTGCCCAGGACGGGCAGGCAGCACTGAGCTCCGAGCCCAGCAAAGCCCCTGGCAAAACGTGTCCTACAAGGTCATGCCGTAGGAGCAAGAAAACTATTTTGAAGGATGCAGGAGAGAAACAGATAAACATTTTGCAGACCATGCTTTCCATTCGTATCAGGGATAAATGCCAGACAATTTCCTATGCATTTCCAGTTTTATTTAAGACACAACTTGGGAGAGGCTAATTGAATTCTAGATACACATGGTTTGAAGCCTAGAGAA
The DNA here is from genome assembly GCF_003342845.1 of Nothoprocta perdicaria. Taxonomy (NCBI): domain Eukaryota; kingdom Metazoa; phylum Chordata; class Aves; order Tinamiformes; family Tinamidae; genus Nothoprocta; species Nothoprocta perdicaria. The sequence continues at coordinate 1,154,511 of NW_020455328.1, forward strand.
GCCTCCGGCAGGGACCAGCTAGCTGGGGCATGGAAGCACATACTGTCACTGTCCCTTTGCTTCCACAGGGTCCAGCAAAGCAGCAGAGATCTCTGCTGCACCATATTGATGCCTCCAGGAAATTGCCAGAAAAAACGCCTGCGAGGGCTTCTGGCTTCCTTCGGGTAGTTAAACACGGAATTATCACCTCTCTTCCAGACCCTGGGCACCCGTCAGGCTAGTGTTAGCACCAGTTGGGGCTCCACAGCATCTTAATAAAGTGGAGAGTTCTTAATAAATTCCTAATAAAGAGGGCTCAATTTTTTTCTTTTTTTTTCCACATCTGTGAAATAGCAACAAAAAGTCCGGCCTAACTCCAAACTGTTCTTCTTTTTAGCTACCTGCTCTTTGTTTTTTGATTCAATTTAAAGTTAGGGCAATTGTCATACAAGGTGTTTGGAAGCGTAATATAATTTGTTTGTGTTTTTGGGTTTTTTTTCTAGAAAGGAGCCAAAAAGGCACTTCAAATGCCTTTGGCAAACCAAACAGTAAAATATACCTTAACGCCACTCACTTATATTAGGGGGGGAAAAAAAAAAAAAAGAAGTAGCCTGGCATTAAATCTTCTAAACTGGTATTTTTTGACCTATGAGGTATCTGAGCCCTTTGTCTGCTAGACACAGAGCCAGGGACCAAAGCTCTGTATTTTGGGACTTGATTTAAGTCCAGATTTGTCACAGATGCTAAATTTGCTTTAACTTCCAGCCACAGGAACAAAATGCTCATTAGAAACAATGATCTGCTTTAATTTGAAAATGCCTCTTCCTGTTACATTTCAGAATTTTTCTTTCTACTCACAGATCACTCCTATCATGCTCTGTAAAGATGATTTTCTTATTTTCCAGCAAATTTTTATTTTCTTTGACGTGAAGCCTGTCTCCAGTCTTAGCTCTGAAGATCATTTCATAGGAATAATGGCATCTGATATTTCATCTGTTCTGGCATGACCACAGCATCTGCACCAAGTGAATCACCACATGATATACAGTAAATCCTTGCTGCTCTAGGTCAGAGCTCATATTTAAAGCTGCAGTCAATTCAATAATAGTCTGTAATAGCTATTAGAAATTAACACAGCTGAGAGATTCAAGTTTTAGACTGAGCCTTTTGTTCATTAACCTTACAACTAGGTGCTCTATTTCTTCTTTGTGGACCTGGTGATAACTTTAATCTCTCCCTACCTGTCAGCTCTTGACTGTAATATCCTTCAGTCCTTCAATCCATGCTCCTGGAGAGTTCAGTCATCCCAACAATCAGTGCCACTGTTTCAAACACTTCAAACCCCTTTGGCACATCTGCTGTGATTCAAATGATGGCTGAGAGAGCACCCTAAAGAGTGAGTGTAGAGGATGTATCTGCAGTCAGACTTTCTTAATGTTATTACTCCAACCCAGGATGCTTCTGTCTTTTTTTCAGGAAGGGATTAATATGACATTGACTTTTTTTCCTGCATCTTAATCAAGTCACTGGAAATTCATTAAGGAATGTTAAAAATATATAATAATTTCTATTTCATTTCCACATGGAAACAAACTTAAATCCGATAATGTTATTGATCTTGCAAGAGGCGCTACCTGAGCCAATCGTCATCTTTTTTTCTTCTTTAAGCTACATAACTCACAGTATCTTTCAATCAAGATGCCAGTTGCCACAGCCTGAACTGTACGTGGCGTTTGAATTTGTCAGGGCCAGTGAAGAAATGAATGATTTCATTATCAAGGAGATGGATTTTAGTTAGACCTGTTTTGGAGAATATTCTCCAGGTATAAGTTCATATATGGGAGAAGGTCCAGCTAGGGCATCACCTCCCTCATGTCTCCTGCTGGTCTTTCTTTGCTCAGCAGATTGGCACCAAGCTGCATTGTCACCTGTGTCAGAGCATAGCAGAAGACAACTATGAGGGCTGTGTATAATGTCATGTGAGTGAGAACCATGAGGCATTAGATGGTGTCCATATATTGTCTTCCATTGTGGCCTGAAATTCCTGAAAATCCAAGGCTTAGATTTAAAACTCAGCAGCAAAGGAGAATTACAGAAATGAGCTTTTGCTTATGATGCTTTAAAGACCATAAAGTTAAAGACTTGTTCCCCTGGTAAAGTAACCAATACTTGCTTTTCCCTGTTTTATGTCTGCAGGCATCCCTGTTTTGGTTTCATCCTATTATAAACTAGGCCAGAGAAATAACTTCTGGAGAGTTAAATTGCCTTGAAGTTGTAAAATTGCTGAATTGCTGAATGACATAAGTTGGAAGGGGTCTCTGGAGCTTACATTATAAAAATTTAAACACCATGACACCTTGCAGGGTGACCAGGACCAACAGCATCACAGTATTTGATTTGTCTTTCCACCTGTTGGTCTGTCTCCGTACCCTTTCACAGGTAAGTCATTCACTCATGGTTACTGGGCTGCAAAAATAGCTGAGAGGGCAACTCCAGCTATGTGCTCAGAAGTGTGGTTTTTGTTGTTATGTCTATCACTCAGTCAACTCCCCTTTCTCAGAGCAAGATCAACTTAGAACAGGCCCATTTGAGTTTCGAATATATTTATCAGAGAAAAAGATTTCACAGCCTCTCTCGAACACTGTTAGAGTGTTTGAACATTATGTTGAATTTTTTTCCTAGAATCTTAGAAACAGGAATTTCCCTTGTGGCAGCTTATGCCCATTGCCTTTTGTTCTTTCACTGGGTACAGCCAAGAAGTGACTGGCTCCAAAGTTTTCTGCCCTTCTGTTGGGTAGCTGAAGGTTTCCTTCCTTCCTTCCTTCCTTCCTTCCTTCCTTCCTTCCTTCCTTCCTTCCTTCCTTCCTTCCTTCCTTCCTTCCTTCCTTCCTTCCTT
>NW_020455328.1:1157595-1187168 GCF_003342845.1 Nothoprocta perdicaria
CCTTCCTTCCTTCCTTCCTTCTTCCTTCCTTCCTTCCTTCCTTCCTTCCTTCCTCTCTCTTTCTCTCTCTCTCTCTCTCTCTCCTTTTCTATTTCTTCTGCTTGATTTTTCTCCTAGAAAGAGATTTAATTCCATCCCTGACTGCCTTAGTCCCCAGTTCTAAAATCTATATTCTTAGCTGTGGCTATGTAGAAGCAAATGGACTTCAATGCAACTCAAGGTCCAAACTCAGGCCCAGGACCTTCCTGTGATGTTATGGAGTATTCTGACATTTTTACGTTTTGCTTTTTGAAGTTCTCATTCATCTCTTCTAAAGTAACCTGAGCGCCACAGCAAAGTACCCAAACAATGGTGGCCCTTTGAAACTCCTCTTGGTGCCCACACTCTCTTGTCCACTCCCTAGAAAAGCTAAAACTAAATGTTCGTGATGGAATCCAATGGGAAACCTGATACAGGGGCTACAATGGTGTGTTGTTCTGAACTAGTTCTGAACTAGTTCTGAACTAATGTCTGTACTGGAGCTTTTCATAAATTCCATAAGGACTACACTCATATGGGGTTAGATTGAAGTTGATTGAGTGTGCTTGTCCAGCTTGAATATGATGCCTAAGGCTCAGTCACTTAGGGTCCTTTCTAATTTATGGGCTTACTGTTGGAGGGAAATTGCCTTTCTTTTTCCGCATAGTAAGCAACCTGAGATGAGATTTGCCATTTTTAGGCAGCTAACTTTAGAAAGGATGAATCACACATCACTATTGGGGTGGGTTCCTTGTGCCTTGAGTCCTCTACAGGTGGATTCCTGCATCTGTCTGTAACTTCACTGGCTTTTAGGAAGTTTCCTGGCTGATTCAATTGCAGAATTTGAGCGAATGAGTAATGTATGCTTAAACACTCCAGGCCTTGCTGTCCTCATAAAGGACAGCTCTGCAAGCATCAGCAGTTGATAGCTTGCATTATCCATGCTGGACTAAATACAAGTGCATTCTTTTAACAGGAAAAGGAACAAGGACAATACTTTACAGCCAAAATCCTTTGTCTAAATGCAAAATGCTCCTGCTATCTAGATTTTATTCATCATTTACTCTATCCTTATAAAACCTCACAGTAGTTTATAAATTACACCCAAGTAAATTACACTGTATACACTCTAGCCTAAAGAGCGTGATTTCCAGAGAGTTTGGAAATGATTACTGAAAATTGAACTGTTCAGAACATGCTAGAACATGAAGAACATACTCCATACATAAGGAAAAGGATTAGGAATTAGGCATTCCATCTTTCTGAAATGGACTATGATAGAGCACAGAGAAGTGTCATAGTTCTGTTTGCTATAACAAGATTTTATTCATCAGCAGTAGAGATAATAGCAGTATTTTTAAAAGCACCTGAAAAATTCTGGAAGACTATATTTTTGAGAGATTCCTCAAACAGCAAATACAATTCACCATAAGCAAGGGCAAAACAGATATGCAGTATCTGAGATTCACAGGTATAGATTTCTTAGACTCATTGTAATGGAGAAAAAAATTGTGGTATATTTCTGTTCTACCTCATTTTCTGTGTGAGGTGCATTTTCATACTCTGCCTTTACATTTGTGAAGTAATGTTGAGAAGAGAAGCCACATAGACACTCATTCACCTCCCCCCAAACCTTCCCCCATCACCAACTATTTTGTGGGGGCTGCATCTACCAACAATTCCCTAGGGGGTGATTCTTTAGCAGAGAGACCTCCGAGGTCAGTTGTAACGTGTCTGCAGGACATGTTCTTGCAGGATTAGGGTCAGAAAACGAAGAGCATGGAGCTGCATCTCCAGAACAGTGTCCAAGGCTATAGCACATGTTGATTTCGTAGCTGGTGAACCACAAGTGCACAGAACTGGTGGTAAATCAAAGATAACTGAAAGGTTAAAAGAAAAGTATTAAATATGAGCAGGTTAAGCTAAGTGCATGCAAGGGATAAAAAGCTGAAATGACAAGGCAAATGTTTACATTCAACCTAGAAACAAAAAAGCTTTGCACGTTTCCTTGTAATATAGACTAACCCAGCTAGCAGCAATGGTCCCCTGATCGATCATGAAACAGATGGGAGATCACAGAAATCCAGGCTCTCTGTTCTTCACTTTCCCCTGTCACTGTTTCAGGCCCTTCCCTTCTCCTCTCCTCTATTTAATTAAAATACATTAATGGCAACACTTATTAACTTGCAACTTTGCATTCTGCATCCGTATTGACTCTGAGACCACGGAGTCAGTCTGACAGGCGAGGGGACTTAGCTCTGTCACTTAGCTCTGGCCTCTGAGTGTCTGCAGGGTGGTGCATAAGTAATAAGAACTACTTTTGTGACAGGTTCTTGGGCAGGGAAGTCCATGCCTGCGTGATCACTGCAGCGTTTAACCACGTGGCCGGGTCCTCTCTCACATTGAACGGCTGGTGACTGTTCTTCAGAGCCAACCTCCTTTAGGATTAGGTTTTTTTAAAGCTGTTTATAGCACTCTACACTAAGGAAACTTTCAAATAATGTTTTTTCCTCTGTTTGTTTTGCAAATATGATCTGCAAACAATACGGATCATGGTACTCCAGGGGAAGGTAGTTATGGGAGAGAAGTAGGGGATTTGTGTATTGTTTAAAGAGGGAAAAGGAGGTCATAAATAGTAGTTTCATGAGAAAAACAAACAACTGTAGATCTTCAGATCCTACTGGCAAAAAAAGAAAAAAATACCCCACATGGGAAAAAAGAAAACAAAAACCAAACCAAAACCAAACAAAAGTCAGGAAACCAGTCCTGAACTATGAAAGTCACATGCATAGGGCCATAAATTTAAATGATCTTTCTACCTTGAAAACATTTAGCAATACATAGTAGCTGCTGATGTCCAAGGAAAAGTGATCTAGGTAGAAACAAGCTCTGATTATTTTATTGTTCATCTGGAGCTGTCATGCATCAAATACATTTACATCTGTCAGTGAAGTGTCATTATGCTACTCTGGGCAAAGGAGTATCATAGAGCAGATGGGTAAAGTGAAGTTGAAAGCAGTTGCAGAGAAGTGGCCTCGCTGGCGATGCAGCTCAGCAGCTTCCCGCTCCTTCCCTTTGCAGCTGCAAGGTGTTTCCAGCAGTGCCTGCGCTGGGATGGAGCTGAGCACAGGGTCAGATGTGGGACCGGCTGCTGCCCCCCAAGCCAAGCCAGGGAACATGATTTCAAACCTCCTGTGCCATTCCCTGCTGTTGGAACTGAAGCCCATGCAATTTCCACTGGAAAAGCATAACTAGAATTATCAACATGCAAGAAATGTGGAGAATCCCGCTGGACTCTGTGTCATGCTACAAACATTTCACTGCTGGATGCTTCAGGCACTGGGATTTTTTCAGATATGCTAAACACTACTGGCAATAAATATGCAGGGTTAAGATTTGAGCTAACTTCAACAAAGATATGTCCCCACCTCCACTTCTTTACCCAGGCAGTAAAGGCAGCAACCAGTTGAGATTATATTTTAACATAGAATTCAGCTCAGGAAGCTACAGGATTTTCAAAGGAAATCAAATGCATTGGTCTCGCTGCAGCTCTTTGAAAACTGATGTGGTAAGAAGCACTACAGAAAATAAACTCATAGAGGAACCCTCAGATGCATTTGAAATTGGAATTTTGAAATAGCTATCAGCAAAGGCCATCTAGCTGAAAGATGTTGTTTTACTTAATATAAACTGGAAATATAGCAGGCAGTTTCAACGGCAGCAAGGTACATTTTCCATCCAGCTCCAACACCAGTCTTCTCAATCCGAGAAATAATTTCAGGTACCCAACGCAGCATTAGACAAGCTATTTGGTCCTGTGCAAGAGTCAGATGGAGAGCTACAATCCTTCTCCTGTAACCCTTAGAAATACCTTCTGTTTAAAATTTAAGAACCGTTATTTTTCTGGTAGTTCAGGTAATTGCTATAGTTGGAACAAAAGTCTGTCTCATTGTCCCTGGGCCCAGTGTTTCCTGTCATTCTTGCTTTGTGCAGCAGAAGCACAGCAAACCCCTCAGAGCGCTCTCAAGGACTAATTCAGCACTAAACCCCTGTCTGAGTGAAACTCCCGAGGGAACTCTTTGCAACTGCTGTGTATCCAGCCCTTGTTTCCATGCAGGAAAAGCAGGGCAAAGACCTCAGCCAGGGGCTGACCTGAAAAAATCCTGCAGATTTCAACGCAAGGCAGGGAGATTACCAGGCTACTAGGAATCTGTCCCCTAGAGGCCTGCTTTGGGAAGCTCTTTTTAAAAAAAAAGCAATTATTTCCCAGGCCAGGTTGGGTGCACAGCTGCACTCACAGTTGAACGGATCCCATCGAGGAAAAGCAACAAAGGCAAAGAGCCACCTACCAAATGATGTCAGGGTGAAAGTGCTTTGAAAGAAAGAGGCAAGAAAAGACCACAAAAAGATTAAATTAGCCCTGTTTTACAGATGGGGACCTGACACTCAGAGGTGAATTTCTTATTGTGGTGATTTCTACAAGACTGAGTTCATCTGGCTCCACAAGAAGCTCTCTGGACAGGGAGCTGTGGTAGGTGTATGAGCCAGACTACTTGTCCAAGTCCTGCTGACACGTCTGTCATGGCTCCATCCATGTAACTCCAGAACTTTTGCTTAGGAGGGAAAAATATATAAATATTATTTGTTCAAAGTGATGAAAGCTTTCTCAGCTTTCAGCCTTCTCAATTCCAATTGCTCCTTGAGAAGCCTTTGCAGAAAGGCGAAAGGTCAGGATAAAGAGGTGATTTAACACTATACCATGAGCAAATTGCTTTTATGTTTTTGCAGTGGTGTTGCTTCATGAATACAGATGATCACTGATAAAAACAAACACTAACAGACAATATTTCCTTCTAATATATAATGCCTTCCTGAATAAGGGAAATCCATCACAGTTTTCCCTCTCCCTAAAAGTGTACCCAACCACCTGCACAAGATTGTATATTCAGGCAGGTATGATTCAGTAACCTATAAACAAAATGTGCAAGTGAGGTTAATATATCTAAATTATTGTAAATTCAAGTGATACATAACAACAGTTCTCTGAATTCCAGCACCTCCACAGCTGCCTATGTGCATCACATAAATTTTCAGGCGTAGTCACATTTCAATCTGCAATCATTCTATTAAAATGATTTTAGCTAGATTAATCTTATTTCTTGTTATTAAACACGTCCTTCATGCAGAGTGTAAAACAATAATGCAGTTGTGAAGCTTACTGGCATTAGCTCTTGCCAAAGAGACTGGAGGAGAACTGCAGTTAATAGCAATAGTGGAGAGCCTGCTCGTTGGGCAGCAGCACCTCAGCAGGTTTTCTACCTGTCTGCTGCAGGACTAAAATCAAAGAATTGCAAAGCTGCTGATTCCTCTATAGTCACTGCAGAAGCACCTCTCAATCAGTGCTAATTAATGGCTGTTTTAACTTCTAATTAAAAAAATTCCTAGTAGCATCTGGATTTACTGGAGAGAAAGGCTGTCTTCTGAAGCATGGCAAACTATATTACTATAACCAAGAGAAAACTAGCCTGGATTTTCAATATTCATTTGTTATTTTCACTTTATTTTGCTTATTTGCTTGGTACTACCTGTTGGAGCATGTGAATGTGTTTTGAAGTGCAGGATTTTTGCAATTGTTTCACCTCTTAATGATTGATGGACCAACAGTGGCCCTGGTCTACAACCTGAAAAGCACTAAAATTCAGCCTACTATTTTTGAGCTTTGAAATTTGCACTGAAGACATGTAGCTATGTGCTTCAAACAGCAGCAATCATTTTCTCCACTGAAAATGTGGAATCTGACCTTGCGTTGTACAATTATTTTAATTAAGAAAAAAAAAATGTATGCAAGCAGTTCATAGAGCTTGAGAGTTACCAAACTGCTTTTTTTTTTTTTTTTTTGACAATTGACATTATTTTTTATGAAACACATTAGAAAAATTTCCCAACAACATTATGCTTCAATCTCTCTAACAGGATTCCCAAACAGATAATTGTCCAATGTCCATTCCCAGTCAAGTGTAGGTAATTTTTCTGAGACAGAAGGCAAACCGGTCAGTTAAAAATTGTGATACTCAGCGAAAACATGCCCTAAATCTGTTATTTGACAGAGGCATTCAGATGCTGCCTGCTATTTACAAGCACATGTTTTAAAATCCATACAAAGACCTGGCAAATGTTTTTGCAAGTCTGTCCTGCTAGAGTGCACTCTGGAATGGCCGTGTGGAAATATATCTGCACTCCTGTGGAGATGGGTCTGTAAATGACAACTCAAGATGCACTGTGTGCTGAAGGAATATGAGAACAGAGATGCCACAAAATGTAAAATGTCTGGCCTGTTCAAAGGAAGATTTCCTTTCCCTGAGCCCAGTGACCTGAGTGAAAAAGCAGCAGCCTTTGTTCTTTTCTGAACTCTGTTAATGGGCATTTTAATCACTGTCTTCTCGAGTTTACAGCCAGCTGACTGATTATTGAATGTCAATATTAATAAAAGTCCAGCATATACAGTGATAATGGCAGAATTGAATACTTGTGGGGATCACATTTTTTCACAAGTATCAACACTGTACAATCAGCACAACTGCTGTCTTGATACTTCTATTAATTTCTGATTATAGCAGACAAGATTGTCGTGAACCATCAAAACCATAGACTAGTGTCCTCTGACCTTTTTGGTGACTGCAGACCCAGAATGTAGTAGCAGTAAGAAAGAACTGTGATTTTTTATTCCTCACAAATAATCAGTGGCCCCTTGCCACTGATTTGATGGGATGCAGGATATTTTTAAGATGCTGTGATTGATTTGAAAGTGGCAAGGGGCCTGCCAGAGGGAGCGGAAGCAGAGGAAGACTCTGTCTTCCACACAATAGCTCCGTGATTGGAACAATATTTGGAGAGAACAAAAAGAGGTCGGCAGGTATTAGAGCCCATTTGCCTCCCTTAAAATCCTCCTTTTCTCCCTAGCAAGCTCAGATGACTCTGCTTGGAAAATTGCTTAGAATCAGAGGCACTACATTTCAGGGCCTGTGAGATTAAGTTGTTTTGGGCACCAAAGTCCTAGTTCAAGGCTTAGATGACTCAAATGCGTCTACAGTGCAGTTTAGGTGGAATTTAGCCAGGGGGAATTGGATCCAAAGCCTGCGAGGACGAGGCTGCACAGACATCATGGAGGGAGGGACCGTACTGGCAAGCATCGTTTCCATGTAGTAAGGGAAAGATTACAAATGTGAACTTTAGAGAAGCATTCTTGCCCACTGCTGACATATATACTTCCATGTTCAGGTCACAATTATGTTTACCACATAATTGCAGCCAGAGCAGAACCTCAGCTTTATACCTTAATCAACAGAAAACTCTCTGCTACTGTCCTGTTTTCTAGTACTAGGCTCTCTGAACAGAAATTATGTCAGTAGTTCACTCCATTTCCTGCACAGCCTGTTTCCTTAAGACATGTTAAAGAGCAATATTCATCCAAACTAATGAAAGGTGTAAATTAAGTTGAATTAAATTGAAGCAGATTGAGGAAATATTCATTCTGCCTGGGAATGACCACATAGATATCTAATGCAGTTTAAATAATGTATCCTAAATGCTTTCCTTTAGGTAATTTGATTACTTTTCCTGACCAGCCTCGTGTAATAATCAGATGTTCTCTACTATAGTATGAACCAGACTTGCATTTAAGAGTCTGCTTTAAAGACTGGAAAAAAAGATTCCTCTGAATCTGTGGGGTTTGCCTCAGATACCCAGTTTGCAGGCCTGAGGAGCGTAAGAGTAGCCTGCCCTGCTGCAACATCATAACATAAAGCAGAAAGCCGTATTATGTCAGTGCAAAGGCTCATCTGGTCCTGCCTTCTGTCTCCTATAAATATCATTAGCAGATCTTTAGACAGGAATATAAGAACAAAGGAGAGCAGCGGGGTTACAAAAATAAATCAAGGGAAGAATCTCTCTATACTAACCAAAAATCAGAGGATTCCTGAACTGCTGGTTATATCCAGATGTTCATGTTTAATAGCCACCAATGGACTGGGCTTTCCTCAACTTATTTTTCTCTTTATTTTTCTGCTTCTTAACCTTTTTACACTTTCAGTTCTTGAGGCACCCTGCAGCACTGACCCTTTTAATTAAGCTCCAGGTGGAAAGGCCTTTGGGTTTGTTTCTTTCAAGCCCTTGTGCTTTAGCAGCAGTATCTGTTGTATTCCTTCCCCTCTCCTAGCACCCTGTCCCCAAGAACAGCTGTAACTTCAATATCTGAAGTAATAAAGGAAGATCAGCAGAAATGAAGCTTTCTATTAGCTTTATTTACTTGCGTGTGTGTAAAACAAGTTGATGATGTATCTATGATTAGCTGCTTGAAGCAAAAAAACAAAAACCGAACAAATCTTAAAGCAGAGGAGTGTTTTGCGGACCAAGTTCAGTCATGATTTCAGTACAATACCTCATCATTTCACTCAAACTCTGTTTCCTGATATGTAAAATGGAAACAGAAATGTGTAGCATAAAGACACCATGAGATTACAATAGTTCATATTTATATAATATTGTGAAGATTTTTATTATTGTGTAATGACTAAATACATTGGGGATTCTTTCTACTGTGTATGGTTTGCTTGCATTGACATTCTATTAAGTTAGTTAAACTACTACAGACACCTACATATATATATATGACAGATACGTACCTACATATATGTATATATGTGTGTGTGCATCAAATTTTCATTGAATGTGCTCATGAGAAATTGTAAAATAGCAGTTTCCAGCACCATTAGCTTCTCTTCTGATTGTTATTGGCATAAATTACAATGATTGATTTTCCCATGGTGCAAGTTTGCTCCTTCGCTCGGTTTCTCTCTCGTGCAGCAAGATGAAGAACCAGTGCGGCTGGAGAAGTAAGCTCATTTTCTTTTTCTAGGGCATGCCAAATGAAAAGTGACTTCTGCTGAGCAAAATGCACCTGTACTTATGGCACATATTGGAAAACTGCAGTAGCAGTGTTCTGTGAAACTAAATCTTTGTGGTGGAAGTGTGAAATAGACCCTGAAATAGAAAGCAAGGAAAGGGGGGCATTTCCCAGCACATATTAAACATTAGTAATGGAGGCCAAGAGTACTTGCTGAACAACAGCACATACAGATTTGTTTTGCTGTGTATGGCTGCTCTTGCCACCACCTGATAGAAGGAATGAGTCAACAGTTAAACAAACATCAGGCAACTGCTGTCGTGGAAAAGAAACTTCTTTTGCTCAGTAACTTTGAGTCAAGCACGTTGAACACAAGATTGATATTTTAAAAAGTGGTTTAGAAGACTGAATAATAACCTTGGACCTATAGTTTGCTCTCTCTGATTCTCTGCCCACACTCCACAAAAACCTCCCAACTGTTAGTCACAGTGCATTTGGGTTTCTTACTAACCTCCTTTCTTCCAATAATTCAAACGAATTTGTGTGGGTAGTTTAGATCAAGCAGACATGTTGAAATTTCTTTTCTGTCACTGGGTATTTACATTGTTTTTAAGCCTTAGGTAGTTTAACCAAAAGGTATCATGTTTAAAATTTTCATGTTAAGTCTTTATTATTGGGAATATGGAAGTACTGAGATGCTCCCTAGCTTGCAGTTCCTCATTCTAATGAAAAACTGTATAGACAGTCCCTGTGATTTAGAAGGGTTGTTTAGTCCCTGTGATTTAGAAGGGTTGTTGTCTAAACAAACTGCTCAGACAATACAGTTCTGAATCCCAGGACACTGCCATTTCCATGTAAACCTCTGCCTAGAAATACGTCGTTATGTAACTACTAATTCTGGGCAAGCCAGAGGAGGTCTTGGCACCGTGTCTGCCTCTGTAGGTAAGGTGCAAATCCAGCGAAACAGCAGCAGGATTGCGATCAGGAGACTTGCCTAATGGGTTCCTGGCACAGTACAAAGACTACATTAGCTCCCCACTGCTGACATGACAAGACAAGGTCCCCAACAGGGACTACGGACTGAAAGAAAACATCGTCAGTCTGAAATCCAAGCTGTGCAGCCACGTACCAGGAGGGTCTACTGTCAGTCTTCTGCAAAGGCCTTGTGAAGCAATCTAACATTTGCCGTTTATAATGAGTCTTTAAACAAATTCCATTCCAGAATTTACTACAAGGACATTTGAAGCCTTCGTAAGCCTTTATAGCCTTGACTGTACTATAGCCCTGTCATACATATATATATATATACACACACATATATACACATACATATATACACACATATATATACACACATATATGTATATGTATGTATATATGTGTATATATATATGTACATATATATATGTGTGTGTATAGCATGTACAGGAAGTACATGCTCCCTATTAGCAACACTGTTGTCTGAGACAAGGGCACCACTGCTATAGCCACTGCTATAGCCCATCCCTGCCCCTTCCTTGGAGTTTGCATTCCAAAGGGGCCCTATGGCAGAAGAAACCTCAACTGCATGAACCTGGATCGAAAAGGCACAATACAGACAAGGCAAAGTGTATGCACAGGAATAAAATCAATTCCAAAGCAACTATTTTCCATAGCTCTGCACCCATCTGTCTTTCTCTGTCACTAGCGGATGTGCATTTTTTTATCCAGGAAATTGCTTAAAACTAGCGTGGATTTAGCCCTTGAAAAAGATAACCCCATACCCCAAAGGATGTGAGGGCATATCAGTTGAAATACCTCTCAAAGTCTTTTCATTATTCATTGGATACCTAGGAAAACATTCTGAATGGTGTAACTCTATATGCCCAACAGGCTAGTGCCAGAGATTCCATTAAAGTGGTGTAATGAGGACCTGGGCTGCCTGATACGCGAGGCAAACCACAGCCACATATTAACCCTCATCGATCTGCGCTCCAGAGAGGAAAGATAAAACAGTGCACAGGGCCCTACCCTGCCTGTCCTAGACAGTGGTATTTTTCCCTCGGACGCTCAGGGCAAGCTAAAAACTTCACGTGGAGTAACTAAGCTGAAGATGCAGAGAAAACGCAGACACAGAGGCCAACGTGAGGACAGAAATTCTGCTGCTCCTTGATCCTGCAGCTGCTCCTGCCACCTACCCAGAGAGCTCCTGAGCTTCCCTGTGGGGCTAGTCACGTTCTCTGCTTCCTCAGTAAAAATAAAAATCGGGAATAAAGCAGCTCCCTCCTTTCCTGAGCCACTGTTGAGCCGGACTCACCCCAGCAGGGCTCTGGACTCGCCCCTCTGTGAACACAGAGACCGTCCACTGCATGGGGCACCCACATACACATAAGAAGAAGGAATAAAATAAAAAGCAGTCTCAAATTCAGAGATAGTGACTCTGTTTCTAGGGCTCCCTCCATCCCAGGAAAGCCAAACATTTGTTTAAAATGCTTTTTTGCATGCATCCACTGTTGCTTTGATCTGGTCTATTAATCCCCCAAAGTAATTTATATTTACTTGTTCTAGTCCCTTCCTACAGCCTTGTCATGGCAATTACTTTTTAATTCATGAAAATACAAGCTAATTTGTGTAAATAAAGACAGAGACCTTCTGATTAAGATTTGTCTATACAACAGAGAAGCTCCCTGATTTTACCGTATGTAGCATCCTTATTTTCATTTGTCTGGGGCTTTATGAAATCAGCTCAATAATTTTTTTTTACTTTCTTTTCAAAAAAGACCTGGCTCAGAGACACAAAAGGTATTTGTAGGTACATCCTAGAGAAGACTTGCAAATGCTCAGGCAGCACATGTTCTGCTCAGACACTGAAACTAGTAAAATGCCAGTAGTCCAGTTGTTCCAGGATTTTTCTTCCAAGAGAGTGTGGTAAAATCTCTCTGAATGCCATGGAAACAGGCTGGGTAGCATTGTGAAATGGAATAAGAATTTGATTGTCCAAATAATCTGTAGTTAATGTGAATATTGCTCATTGCCAAAGTATAAATGTCATACTTCATAAGAAAAAAGTTTCCATCTGATGTTCCTGTAATCCTATTTACTGGTTCTGTACAGTTTCCCTCAGGCCACATAACATGACTCCTCAGTGTTTCTCATAGGCTGGAAAAATCTTTAATGAACACACTGTAAGAAATAATCCATCACAGGCAGAGGAATGGAGTATATGACCTAAATGATCTCTTATTCCTACAAGTTCTTTGTTATATAAAACATGTTCATAATTAGAGGACAAAACAATTATTCAGATATAAAAACATCCATGTTAAGTGTTGTAATATTACGAATAAAATGGTAAAAAGTCATGCCCCAAAATTAAATAATTATATTGTACAAAAACTGTACCTCAGCCAGACCTGGCAAACAGCTCTCCATGTGGGAAGCAGTACTGGAGTGTGTCCTGGCTTCAACAAAATACATTTCTTGGGGCACTTACTGTATGATTTCCTGAAATATTAAACAAAACAATAATTGTCTTCCTTGCTTAATGAGCACAAATTAAATCCATGAAAAAGTATAGCTTCTCATTATTCTTTGGACAGTGAATTCATTCCTTGCCTTCTACCAGTCTGGGGCTTGTTTGGTTATAATTTTAAAATTTCCATCCTTAAAAGAGGAAGGAAGAGCATTGCCTAGAGAGGGTCCAGTGGAGAGCAACAAAGATGATTAAGGGACTGGAGCATCTCTCGTATGAGGAACAACTAAGTGAGCTGGGCTTGTTTAGCCTGGAAAACAGAAAGCTGAGAGGGGATCTTATCAACATGTACAAATACCTGAAGGGAGAATGTAAGGAGGAAGGGGCCGAACTCTTCTCAGTGCTGGCCAGTGACAGGACAAGGGGCAATGGGTACAAGTTGAAACAGAGGCAGTTCCATCTCCATGTGAGGAGGAACTTCTTTCCTGTGAGCGTGACAGAGCCCTGGCACAGGCTGCCCAGGGAGGCTGTGGAGTCTCCTTCTCTGGAGATCTTCCCAACCCGCCTGGATGCCGCCCTGTGCCCCGTGCTCTGGGTGTCCCTGCTGGAGCAGGGGGTTGGACTGGATGATCTCGAGAGGTCCCCTCCAACCTCAACTATCCTGTGAACCTGTGAAAAATCATCCTGGCAATAAAAAGAGAGAAGGACAAGGGGAGAGGGGAGAAAAACAAACAACTAAGGCAATGACTTGGCTTTCTAAAAGAAAATCAGAATGGAACAACTAACTTTTTAACCCTAGATGTGGTAGTGGTCCTCATAAGTAAATATTGTTATTTTTTTCAGTGCTAACTCTCCTTATTTTCCCAGTTAGAAGGTGTAAGCAACTGCCTCTATTTCACTTATTTACCAGAGAAAGGTGCAAATTGCCTGGGCAATGGAGGACCAGCTAGGGCAATGGGAGCAAGCTGCTCATCACCTGGTACCCTTACTCAAAGACAGGGGTGAAACAAGGGGAAACAAACCCAAAGAACAGAAGAGATTCTGTTCTTTGCATGCACATGGCTGTAATGCAGTTCCCTGCTTATTCTCCAGCCCAAAGCAGCACAAAGAGCCACGACTGTTAAGTGCATAAATAAAACATGCTGCCGCTCCTCAGGTTGTCTCTGTGGTGCCCTACCAGCCACGTGGCTCAGCTCCTCTGCCCTGAGAGAGCAGCTGAGAGCCCTTGGAGCAGTCGGATGGTGTCCTGGGTCCCAGCTCCATCCAAGGGTCATTTTTCTGTGGCAATGACTGTCTCAGACCTTAGATGGTCCTGAGTTTTTATCCCGCACCTGCAAGCCCATGGTGACCTGATGCCTACAGTGACACTGTGGTCCAGAATCAGGCACTATTTTACTGGCAAAAATGTTCCCATCTAAGCCTGCTCATATGTTTACCTGGTACCATCTTCTAATAAAACCACCTCACGGAGGTGGAAATGACCAACAGGGACCAGGATATGCTTCACATATGACATAAACATGTCCATGCCTCTCATTTCCCAGGACAAGTCGCATTCTGCTATCAAGGTCTGATAGCAGAATGTGATTCAGTTTGGAATTATGGCATATATAACACAACTGGGCCTACTTTAAGTCACTGCTCATGTGAAACCACTGAAAAATACCTCAGAACTTTTTTCATTCATTAAATAATTGTAACCAAATGTCTTCAGCATATTTTTCTCTAACACTTTCAAACTCAAAACTCTGATACAAATAAAATATAATAATCGTTCCAAGCAATTTCCTTAAGGAACTTCAGCCCTCAAAAAAATTATTTTGATCACATTTCAATAAAGTAGTTGAATAATCAAAATATATTTGGCCCTCATTAAATTTAAGGATTAGGTTTAATCTAAAAAATCAAGTTAATAATTTTAAAATCCAGGAAGTAAACCAAAGCAGTAAGTTATATGGAAGAAGTTGTGAAACGAAAACTTTATATGAGAGCTTTGTTCAGAGACTATTACAGTACCTGATATAATATAGCAAATATATGTATTTAAACATTTTAAAGTGTGGATTATCAAATCTATAATTGCAGTCTCTGATAAAAGCACAGTAAATATTAATTTAGAAAATATTTAAACAGGATAATGTTATGTACCAAGGACAAACTTTGGTGTCAAAATTCACAGTAGCTTTCATTCACAATTCTTCCTATATTATTGAATTAAATGCTGGCATTGCAATACCTATATGAAGCAGAGGTAAGACTGAGTCAATGTTACCAATATTTCGATGAGATTTTGCTGAGAAAAAGGCAATTAAGCAGACCAAGTGTTTATAAATCTTCTTTTTGAAAAGTCATAGTCTGTCTCTAAAGAAGATTGATACTGTGTGTCATTAGCTTCCAGAGATGTGGTGAAACTGTGATCCCTCTAAAGTGAAAACTTATATTAAAAAACAAGCCGGTGTCATTGCAGGTTAGGGAAATGTTTAATAGCTGGCTCAAGTTCTCAGGCAGATGGGAACGTTGCTGACATCCCCCTGGAAAGGGACCAGCATCCTGGGTGGAAGCATGACCTGATAGCATCCAAGCTGAATCGTGAATGTCCTATTACCTGAAGACCAGAGACACTCCTAAAAATCTGGAAACAACATGTAATGCATGCTCTTCTCCATATCTACCTTTCATACTTGACAATTTGGAATCAATAGGAGCTCCACGAGGCAGATGTCTTTGTGCAGATTCTAGTCCCTGGGCTATTTAGGTTTTTTGAGCTAAAAAGACTGAAGTGGTTGCAATAGTACAATATACACATCACTTGTCAAATTTAGATCAAAGCAGCTTAAGTTATGTGAGAACAGAAAGGCAAACTCCTATTTTTCCTCCACGGATGCTATATATTTGTCAAAGAGCAACTTCACAAGACACACTTTCAGTAGCCACTCACTCCTAAAACCATTTCAGCCCCCTTCCTTCCTTCCTGGAAAAAATAGAAGAGGACTTTTTTCAGCCCCTGCTGTTCTCACTCCTAAGCGGGGAAGGGAAATATACTGTGATACAAGTCCTACAGCCTCAGCACCATGGAGGTGGTTTCCACAGGCCTCCCCTTCCTCTCCTCATCTCCAAGTAGCAAGATTAGCAAGCAACATGCAAAGAGAAGCAAGTGTCTCATGTGAATTGTTTTGTCACTTACCAGCATCCAGAGGACATTAAATATCTACAGGATGTGTCCATGCTGGTGTCTAACAGGATTTTTTTTTTTTTGCCATGGTAGAGTTTTAACCATCTGCAATAACTGTCTGCAGGAATTTTGATTTTTAATAAAATAATAATTAAATACAAAATATTTCATTCTCAACTGTAGCTTTCAGTTTAGAAGAGTCCATGGAGGTTCTTCCAGACTCCATAATTTAACTTCTGCATGGGCTGGTCACCAGTGAAAGATGTACTCAAAAAAAAAAAAAAAAGAAACCCCAAACTTCAGTATAACTCCCATAAAAAAAAACCCATAACTGGAGAGAATTGCTGTCAATTGACATGGTTGTTTATAACAATTTCAATATGAAATTCATAGCATCATAGAGTCATTATGGTTGGAAAAGACCTTCAAAACCATGGAGTCCAACCATAAACCCATCACCACTGGAGGGCATTATGATTTTGCATTATTACTCTACCCTGAATGCACAGTTTGCATGGCATGGATGCATCAGAAAGATGTACTGAACTTTAAATTCTTCTGCTATTGCTTCAGAAATGTATGTGGTCAAATTAGTGAGGTGAGTATATGAGCATAAGGCATCCACAGAACAATAATAACTTAGATGTCTAAAATTTAACCGATTGCTCTGCAACTGCATAAAGCTCAAACCTATATAGGGAGGTGAAAAATGTAAAGGATTTTTTGTGGACAAAACAGGAATGGTGATGAAAATATCACAAACCTGTTTGGATAGTAGTACTAGTTTGTCCTGCCAGAAGCAGAAACATTGCTTTATTTCTAGCATTTTATTTTATTTTTAAGAAACAGCTATACCTCTCATCATTCCTATGTCACTTTGTACTTCACATCATTTCTATATGAGATGCAGTTGGCTGCAGGTGCAAGTTCTTTGGGTACTTTAGGAAAACATAATGAGAAGATCGAAAATTGATTCTAAGAGCTGTAGCCAGGATGCAGCCATACTGAAGGATCATGAGCACTAACTTCCCTTGCCAGTAACTATTAAAATTTGCAAAGCACCATTTTAAAGATCTTGAACTGAATTATAATGACTCTAAGTATCTTTTTAAACTTGGTGACAAAAATACCTGGGATATTTTTCCTCAAGTTTATATCATTCTGTCTTTAATACAGTGATCAGAATAAATATTGCAGAGTCTGAGCCCAAAAGCTTGTCCATTTTTCTTAAGTGTATAGTTTGTTCTAAAAGAAGAGATTGCATCGCATGTCTTGTTATATAACTGTACTGACATGATAAGCACTAACAAAGAAATGAAACGCTGAGCTACAAAACTTATTGCCCATGGAAAATAGCTAATGAAATAGCTATACAATACTAAGTATTGGCAATACAATGTGAATAGAAAATAAGTAGCCTAAGTCCCATATTGCTTTGGAATTGTAAGCTCTTTGGTTATTAGATGAGGCACTTAGTGACGTGGTTTAACAGGAATGGTGGGGATTGGTTCATGTTTGGACTTGATGATCTGGAAGGTTTTTTCCAACCATAATGATTGTATGATTGTATGATTTTTGAATATTCTGATTAGAGTGGAAATCATAGAAAAATCATATTCTGTGTCATCAACTTACCGAATTTCAGGGTTTCTGGAGCACGCTGCTTGGCTATGTACACAGGCAGAGGCATTACTTCCAGCTTTCAGAAATGTTGCCCTGGTTCTCCTTTGAAAGTCCTCCAAAGATAAAAGGAAAGCAAACAAGGGTGTACTTTACCAGGGGTGACTTGAAAGATTAAATAGCTGTATGCTGGCCTTGTTTTCCAGGATACAAAGGGAATATTGACAGCCCATGCCGACATTCAAGCCTCATGTCAGTTATGGGAGTTGTGAATAATTTCCTGCAGAAATCATCTTGCTCCATTAAACTCAACACGGTGAGGCTAATGACAGCCAACAAACTGGGGATTAAAGGCACTTCTTTACTTTGGGATAATAACTCATGAATGAGGGTGCCAAGAGACTTGCTTTTTAAATAGCAATTGCAGGTAAGAAATCCTGAGCAAAGCAGGGAAGAGTGGGATGTTTCCTGCTATCTGCAGTGACATTGTACTCGAGATCACAGAGCTCAGTTGCCTGCTGCCTTTCTGTAGAGCAGATCTGCATATGTTGGAGATACGGTGGGAAAGCTGCTCCTCACAGCTGGTGTGGTTATTTTTTCTGCATATACTTTTCTATTGCTTGAAAATTCTTCTTTTCTGCTAACTCATTGTTCTTTGCCGTGAATAAATAAATCAATATGTTGGTTGGAGCCTAAATATCAGCTGAGTTGATGAAGACAGATTATACACATATGTATTGTCAGTACTTTAATGCCACAGGAAGAAAGTTGGGAGGCTTCACCAGACAAGCAATGTTCTGTGCTTGCAGCCCCATGCAGGTATGAGCTGCTTCAAAGCCAGGTGCACAGACAGCCTTTCAACAGGTATGGATGGAAAGTGGCTTCAAAGTGCTTGCTTTTTAAGAAACATTGCTAATGTACAGAGCCCTGACAAACCACACTCATCCTGAGGGCTAGGGCATATATAGGCAGCGCGGAACCTATATATAGTTTTATACAGAAGCAAAAACCTCTTCTTTTAACTAGCTGCATCTGTCAGGATCTGAGGTGACTTCTTTTTTTTTTTTTTTTTACTTGGTTATAACCAATTCTTGGTCAAGAAATATAGGAACCTGTGGAACCCGTGCCCCTTTCCTACCAGCTAGGGATATTTTCATTTACGTATAAAATAGATGCTTACATTTTGCAATCTAGTTTCTGAGGAAAGAGAAATAAGTTCTTTCTCCTATGACTTATCCAAAAGAAGCAAAAGGTTCTGCTCTTCCTGCTGCTCAGATGGGGCAGCTGAACAGATCGCATGCCTTGATTGATTCCTACTCCCAGTTGTTTCATGGATGAGCCAGACAGTAATCAGAAAACATAAGGATAACCCAGGACATTCTCAGAAGGAGAAATTACTGCTTTTTGTTGCACATATATATTTGATAATATCTCTTTTAATCTTTTGCCTTTGGAACCTATTTCCAGAGCAAGAGAAAACACACACACAACTCTGCCACAGATTTCTGTCCTGCACATCTGGACTCCGGGAGGAATAACCGTCCATTCAAAGCAGCACATCCATGCATCACCAGAGATTCCTTATTTTGTAAGGCCCTCATTCCACCTGTCCAGACTTGCATTCTGTCTCTTAGGCAAACCAACCCTGGATCTTTTGGTGGTCTTGCAGAGCTGAGAGTAATTTTGCAGAGTTGTTAATTGAGAAGAGGGCAGTGTTTTTTGCAAATCTGCTCACCCTGAAAACACATAAATAAATTTGTAGAGACTTTAGTTCGGAAAGGTAGTCATTTCTGTAAGGATGAAGCTTGGAGAGAACGGAAGGATCCCTCAGTTTTAACACAGTAGGCTACTTTCTTGGAGGTAGCTGCTCTGGAGAAATACTGTGTATTTTCACCTTGAAGGAAAATCTGGTACCTTCTGTTCTGTTTTTCATATCCTCATGAACCTCCTTTTAACATCAGGGATAACAGCCTACAGAGAGACAGATTAAGTGTTCAGAAAAATGAAAACCATAAGTCTAGACTGCAAACTCTTGGATCTGGAAATCAAATGCGTGCATGGATGACTCATTCTTTTTTTTTTTTTTCCTGAAAGAAAACTGTATGCATCTCTTTAACTAAGTTTTATGAGTAAAACCCTTCTTATTGTGTGTTCAGCACAGACTACTTGAAAGATCTTGAAATGTGTCATGTATTGGCAATGTAACTTGAGCAATAAAATACACAGAATTTCATAAGCACCGTCCTCTTAAAGTATTTCTAGCCAAATACTTTTCACAAAACAATGAAAAACCTTGACAGGGCAAATAAAATAGAAATATATTTCTTTAACCCTCCGTGTCTTTTTTTTTTTTGCTTAGCTTAAAATCAGTGAGTTTTAGGTGTTTATGTTGGCCTTAGGATAGGCTACGGGAAAAGCTAGAAAATGGCTTATATCTCAAACAAAAACAAAATACTATTTTTAATTATGAAAGAATCTCTGGACAAGTTTTCAAATATACAGGGCCTTTTGTGTTTTGTTTTGTTGTTTGGTTGTTTGTTTTCAATCGCAAGAAACCTGAGTTTTATGTGTTAGACTGTTTGGACAGCAGGGGGAATATTTCATTATGTCCCTTTTCAAGAATCATAAATTGGCTAACCTGTCTGCCAAGTATAAGTACTGTGGATTTGTTGTCCAATTTCTCACTCTGGCACAGATCTGTCATGTGAGCATGGCAAAATCCCTTCGTGTTGCACTTCTGTTCATTGTATGTCTGTACAATCCATTGGATATCAAATTTTCGAAGTCAGTGTCTCTTACTTATAATGTGTGTCCACTCCAGCTCTCCAGTGTTAGCTGAAGTTTAATTGATAAAACAAATTGTAAGACAAATTATTTAAACAAATCATACCTCACAGTAATATATCACAATCATGTGGGGATTACATAAGCATTCATTTAACTGTTATTTTGTTCATCAAGTAAGCTCCAAACAATCCCATAGTTTGGTCTATAAGTATGCATTTTTCAGCAGTGGTGAAATGCTCGAGGAAACACATATATATACAATTAACCCCCAGTATTATGGAAAGTTACTTTCTCACTAGAGGTTTCCTTTTTTTCCTGCCTCTCATGCTGACTTCTGCTGCTCTGGAACACATCTTCCCCTGCTCTCAATGCCTTTTTCACAAACAGGCACAGCTTGACTCTACTGCAGACTTTTGGGTTGTCAGTCAAATTATACCATAGCATATGGTCTAGATTCTTCTCTTCTGTGGAAGATGTGGGTAATAATACTACTTTGGCTCCTGACATGGATGCCTTTTCCAATATGTTGGTAAATTAATGGGACGATGCACAGATTCTGTTAAGACAGAAATTGTTATTGGTAGCATACTCATAGGTAATGCCTTAAGTAACATAATCCAGTACTAGGGCAGCCTTTGACTACCAGAACAGAGGCAGTGATTTAGGCTCTATATTTAATAAAGAAGGAGAACAAAGTGCAGATCACAACATTGTTGATCTCGTTATGATGATCTTTGTTGCTGAGCAAAACATTGGTGCATATTGCACTGGTCAGAGTTCATGAAACCCAAGTTCCAGTAGTCAAACTGTAGGAAATAAGGTCCATTTGACAGTTGTCAGACAGATTTAATTATCTGTTCCAAGATATTTTAGTTAATTAAATACAGAAATGTACGACTTTTGCTATCATAGGCATATGGGCACCCAAAACTAACAAGTCCAAAACCTCAAGAATGAGAGATAGTTTAACAATTTTAAAAATTATGCCTTTGAAAGAGAAGGATAATTCCTAAAAGTTTTCCTCTTCCCAGAAGCTACTGCTCTGTTTTGTCTGGATTCATCCATATAAGATTATTTTTCATCTTGATATTGCTTTTCAGCAGGAGACTGGAAAGGCAGCGCTGATCTCCATGGGATGCAGAGGAGAAATGGAACTGAAAACCACTGTAAGCCTTGGGCAGTCTGACATGGGTAGTCTCATAGCACCCCCAGGCCCAAATTGGATTTGGGACTACACATTGTTCCTGAGAGCAGAATCAAACACTGGCAGTTCAGTTCAGTTCAGTTGATACTATGAACTACCATCATGGTATGGTGGTAGTTTTCCTGTCATGGCCTGCAATAGGGCAGTCATGCCTGCCTGTTCCCCCACCTGTGAGTACTGTAGGGAATTACATAGTCCTCCTGCTCTGTTGAACAGGTTGGTAGAAAACAGGTCCTTCTGCTGCTGTGGGGCAGGTTTGGGGGTATGCCTGCAAGCTACGAAAGCTGTGTTCTGGTCCTTCCTGCTCCTTGAACAGAGGAGGGTTCCTTGACACACACACGGGCAGAGATCTGGAGGTAGAAGAGCTTCTCCAGAACAACCCACAAAATGTAGTCTTAGAGGAAGAACTTGAACCACCTCAGAGCATTTTCTGTTCATTTCCACATGCTTTTGGGGAGGGCACTGTGTATCAGTAGCACTTCCCTCCTCAGCAGGCAAGAAAAGATCAAATATTATGTCTGTACTGTACTCTAGATAGAGAAGGACCCATAGTGTAGCCCTTCAAAGGTGTCTGAGTGCAGGTTCCTAAACATCTCGCAAAAAGCTAAAAATATTCTTGGTCATAATGAAAATACAATTTCTTGTTATGACTAGATTTTGTCCTAGACGGTTGTTGTTCTGGATCCCCCTTCTCGGACCTTGGGTAAGCGATGAGGAAGTGACAACTGTTATCAGGCCTTCTGGATTGATGCTAAGACAGTCTTACAGAATATGCAGTTTATTACTATTTATATCTTTTTTTTTACTAGTCCATCAGATTGAGACTGTGTTTGGAAATAAAAAATCATTTTCCTACTTTTCATTACCACTCCATCCTCAGCTTTGAGAAGATTCTCTCTCTTTCATGTTTAGAGGCGATACTGCATTTTCTACTTTATTCATTCTTAAAAGACCAGAGGCCTTTTTTTTTCCCCCTAATTTACTTAGAAAACACAGCAATTAACCAGTTACATTTGGTTGGTTGAAGGTTATGTACATTACTTCTTTAGCTGGAGGTTTATCTGCCTGCAGGAATGGCTCACTGGAGAGTTCACAACTTGAAAACAATACAATTGGTCAACCAATGTGACCTACCTGGGACCAGCCCTTATGAGCCAGCCTGTCGCTCTCATACTTGTCTCTTCAGGCATGACTTTACATGCTATGGCACCTCAGGCACACAGTAGGCAGCTTCTGTCACGCCTTCAGGAGACTGGCAGTGTGAGTCAGGAGCTGCTGATACAGAAGACATGATTCAGAGATGCCCATGTTACCTCTTCTTCTAAGGTTTCCAAGGCTGTAAACAGAGGAGAACTGGAATGACCAGACAATCGATTTATAGAACACTGAAAAGGTCAGGATATTGTAATATGCAGTGTTGCACTGAATGTATGAGATATTACAATTCAGATGCTTCATTCCCATGGAAATAATTGCAGTGGCACAAAAAGTACAGACTTCTGCCCTGGTGGCAATTACACAAACAAACGCATCTATTCCAATGACATTCTGAGCGAGACATTCTCATATGATGCTCTTTGGAGGTTGTATTAAGCTATTTAGCTGTCCAGCCTGAGCACAAGAACTCAACTTGGTAACAGTTCAGGCTGGAAAACCTTCTTTCCTTCCTTCATTCTGATTTTTTTCTCTATGTTGTGAGAACTTAACTTTTATAATGCCTTCTGATTGCTATATTTGTGGCATAAGTGTTTTGCAGGGTTATTTAACCTTAAATAAATCCATTTCCCTCTGTTTTACAAGTTTTTTATTTTTGTAACTGGAGACAAGGTAAACTAGAGAGTATTTTTTGCGCCATCTAAGTTTGAAAGCAACAGCATGAAGTCAGAGAGGGCCATTCAGCAGCCAATTTGTATCCCCAGTTGGGTATCCCTTCAGTTGAACATAGAAGGTATAAAATATATAACGTCTGGCGCTGATGGAAAGTGCAAAAATGAAAAAAAATGAATTTTCCAGAAACACTAAAATCATAAAGAGACTTCAGCATGTTACTAAAGAAGCTGCAAATTTGACTGAAAGGATTGAAGAGCTTTCCCCTTTTGCAGACTCAGGTTGCAAATGCTGATACAAATGGAAATGCATGTTTCACTCTTTCTTTTTTTTTTTTTTCCTATAAAAGCCTGGTTTTAGGCACTCCTAATATTGCCCATTTCTGACCATTTGGGTTGCCGTTTTACAGCTACAATGTAATAAAAATGAAATAGCAGAAAATTTAAGCTGTGTGTGAAAATGAGACTACAGTAAGCAATGCTACTTTACCCATGTTCAAATTTGTTCTGCTTTTCTATTTGAATAACTCTTCTTTTGGAGTAGGTATTTAAAAAAATATAGTTGCAAAGTAATCTTTGCATTAGAGCTACACCTTTCACCGTTTCATAGATAGTGCCCAGTTTGGGCCGTTTTATAAGCCCTTGAAAAATTCCAACAGCCTGTCTTTGATGTCGATGTTGAGGTTAAACGGTCAGGGCACCAAAGGCTCTGTCTTTACTGAGAAAACGCTCCAAATTTGTTAAAGCTGAGAAAAAACAGGCATTTGCACAGATGCTTTGGGGATGTGCAGGTTTAGCAGCTCCGCTGTGTGAAGGCTCACACCTCTACAGGCTGTGCCAGTCCTATAGGGAACGGGGACACGATCCCCTTCCACTCGGCTCCAAGTGCACAGTTGCCTTTTGCTGAGCATGTGGCTCCACTCCAAGGTGATGCCAATGTCAGAAGTCAAGGAGGATGCGTTTCTTTCCTGTATTCTTTGCAGTTCCCTTGCTGCCAGTTATCCCCATGTTGCTCGTCCTGAAGAGAAATAAATCTGTATTTATGAAATCTTTCTGCCTATGGCAATGAGAGCCACAGAAATGAGCAATTTTCCCTGCAAAGTAGGATATATGCAGTATAAGATTATATTGTGAGAAATTAAGATAAAGCATTACAGTATTGAAGAGAAGCTCATTAAATGAGCATTATCCAATAAGTACACCAAATCTAATGAGTTCATTTAAGAATATGCCTGGGTATGCAGGGACAAATTAAAATAAGCAGGCAACTTTAATTGTGCCACTTCCTAGTTCTGGAGTGCTTGACTTTGTATTTTTTCTTATATATGTTTGCATGTATGAGCTGAATTGCCTGTAAATATAGGATCAACATACAAGATTTGCTTCAAGTGAGGATTAGCTCCTTTCCGGGATCTTACCTTGAGCTTTAAAGAAAGAACATGGGTCCTGCAGCTCTCATGGAAAATGCAAGCTGATAAAACATGTCAGTTTAACCAAGAGATTCCTAGAATATAGAAGCCATATCTACATACTAATACAAACCTGGAAAGACTATTTTGAGTATTTTTTTCAACGGGAAGCAGAATTTCTCTACTTCCCCTCCAGGCTATCCATACAGCATACAGAGCTTGCCCATACCTGAGGTCACAGCAAAAGACTGCAATTCATTTACCAGGCAATTCTTCCCCTGCGACGGGATGTCCCCTGTCACACAACCCAACATTAAGTTTCTCTAGAGAGGGGCTACTTATGCCACAGGTTTGTACGTGTCCTTGTAAACAAATTGGGCAATACTAGGGAAAACTGATTGCAAAGTAAGGCTGAGGAAAGAACAGTGCTTCCCTTTGGGGAATACAGCCACAGAATATTTGCATTAGCAGTGTTTCAGCAAACTTGATAACAGGACCACTTACTGATTTATGATAAAGTGCAGGAAAATTTCCTTCTAAAAGTGACCGTGATGCCAAAATGAGGCTTCTATTGAAGCCTGGCAAGTGGACTGTGCTTACCAAATATCTGCACTTAAATGACAATCCAAACAGCAAACATGATCTAAAATGGCTTAGCAAGCAAGAGTCTGGCTACTTTTGATGAAAAGACATAATGTTTTGAGGCACTTGTTTTTTCCCTGAAGCATATTCAGGATGTCACTTCTGAGCACATTGTGCCTACAGGTTTTGCAGTGTACACAGAACATCACTCACGGGGCAAGAGGCTCCTCTCAGCTCAGCATTTCTACTCCTGCTGAGGACAAATTCCCACAGGAAACCCCCAGTTCTGCAGTTTGGAGTTTGGACTAGTGGCTTTGGAGTGGAATGGCCTGCTGGCAAGTCTCTGGGATCCTGCATGGATGCTGGGCCTAGCCCCAACAAGTGAAGGACCAGGGCACTGGGCTGCTGCTCCGCTCCATGGCTGCTGGTGCCTGCTGGGGAGAGACACTGCCAAAGGAGAGGAGCTTCCCGGCTCGTGGAAAAAGGAGAGAGAGGGCTGGGACCATGCCCGAGAAAAGGTGGAAATGGGAACAGGTGCTCAGGGCTTAGGAAGAGCCACAACAGGCATCTTGGAGAATTTGAAACTGAAGAAGAAAGGCCCCGGAACCCATAGGTTCACTATATGCACATGAAATTCCTAAAAGTTATTAATCTTCATGTTAATTCTTTTTTTTTTTCCCCCAGATATTAAGGGTTAAGAAGAAATTTTCCATTTGGCCCTGTGAGCATACGATATGTGGCATCAGGTCACAATACTTTCTATGGTGAGCATGAAAGGTGTTTACATTTTATTTTTTCAACATTAAGTAGACAGAATATGCATCAGGCTGAGATAACCTATTGAGAGAAACAGTAGTGATTGACATTTTCAAGCTTTTACCATTTCAGTTAAAGTAAACTTTAAATACACCATGTTTTTGGATGAAGAAGCACACACTTTTGCTGTTAGTTGACCCAAGAGACTTTACGAAACAGGGTTTTGTCTGAGATGAGGATTCAGCAAACAAAAAGTGCTAATGTATTTGAAAGGCAACGTCCTATAATTCTTTACGGCTGGTAGGAGACTCCTCCAGGCTTTGTGGCAAGGTCACATGTCATATGGTGATGTCATTTTGAAAGGACTGAAAGTCCATGGTCCGCAGGGACAATATAGCAGTCTGCCTTTGTGTGCTATTCATTGTTTTGCCATTCCACTTACATGAGCGTATGTTAGCTGAGATAATTGATCTCATTTAAACACACAAGCCAAGATACAGCGATTTCAAATTGATGTATCACTGCAGCTACTCGAAATATCACTGAAATAAATTTGCATTTAACCTCATCCTTTCCTTTAAACGTTCCTGTTTAAATCTGATGAAGGGAAATATATAACAATATAACTAAGATCTTTCTTTTTAAAAATTTACACACTAATTCAGATACCTTGAGAATACTTACAAAGGTTTTTGTGGACTGTGCTAAAGAAATGTATATTAGTCAGTATGTTAGGGGTATAACTTTGCAATTTATTTTAAAAGTGTCTTGGTGTTGCCTCTTTATTTTTTCTACTATGCTTCATTAGTCACACACTGGACATTTGTAATAAATGGGAAAAAAAAGAGAATTAATTAGATATATTCTCTATATATCTATAGATATATTCTCTACATATCTCAGAAATATAGTGAAAGTCATTGCAGAAAACTCTTCTAAGTAAACTGTCTCCAGATACTTACTCTGATTGAATATTCCTTTCTAGGGGGCTTCAAATGGTTGCTATTGTGCCATCTCCTACAGAAGGCTTCTACAACCACTTGAGGCATAAGAGAAAGCATTGGGTCTAAGAAGCAGCAAAATATGCTGTCCAGGAGAAACGTATATTTGCAAAATCTTTTTTTTTTTTTTTTTTGAAAAACAACGTTTACAGATTAGTTGTGGACAAAAAAAAAAAAAAATAGTAAGTCGGAGAACAGTGTGTGCTGCCATCTGTTTGGATGCAGGGGATCAGTGCTCTGCACTGACAAAGTGAGTGAAGCAGATGCGGCCAGAGCACCAAGTCTGATCTTTGCACGGGCCTAATGAAATTACTCCACACCATGGTGAAAAATGTTACGCTAACAAAACTGTAATTGTGTCAACATAAACTGCATCTACATTAAAGTCCTCTGCTAGCACATCTCTACTGGATAAAAATGACGCCTCTAACCCAATTAGCTTTTCAGGAAGGAGTCTCAGAGCAGAGACCCCGCCAGGATAACTCACTGTTCTGCACCTGTGACACACTTAGGGAAACAACCTAAAGTTTGGGAACCGTCTTTTCTAAAAGACCTGGAATTTCCTCGCGCAGATTGCTCTGCTATTAACATTTAAAGACAGTCAGCTTCCATCTTGTCCTGTTCGGCTAAGAAAAGGCAACCTCCATTACCCTATTATGTTTTATTGTGCTTTGTAAACTATGGGCAAAATCTATTTTGTTTTATTTTGGTAAGAGAGCTGGTATACTGGAAGTTAGGGTGAAAAAAAAAAAAAGAAAAAAAAAAGGAATTGGAGAATATGACCAGTCTTTTGTTCATCTCTTCAACATAGCCTTTGTTATTTCTTAATATTAGGCTCTTGTTGGACTGCTAAGTGGTCATGTATTTCACACCTCTAATTTTCTTTAACAGAAACGGTCAGCTGAAACACCAGGAATTATTTGGAATAGGCAAATACTGCACCACTCAGTAGGAGGGTTGTTTCTTCTGGTGGTTTTTTTTTTTTTTTTTTTTTTTTTGATTGTCCTGCATGGAAACAAAGCTCCTTTGGGTAATTCTCCCACCTCAGACTCCACTATGAATTTGTCTCTGCTCAACTGCAAATTGCTCAAGGCTTCAATGATTCAACTGCAGCTTTGCTGGCCAGCAGGCCTGGTCATCCTGGGCAAAACAAGCATCTCTGAGGCCTAGCTGGCTGCGATGGGCTGTGAGGGGAAGGTTTTTCAAAGACATGCAGGTGTCAGGGGGCTACTAACTGCAAATGATCCTCCCTAGTCTTGTCGCTAGCAACATATTCTTTCTGCTCCAGCTCTTACAGGAAGAAAGGAGGAAAGAAATTCACATTTTTCCTCGGTGGGAGGCATCCTAACTTGTTATGTCTTGCATGTTGCTCATGGGTCTTTCCTTTCTCCCTCCCAGTCTTGCCCTCTGTTTCTTCCCAGGTGTATGAAGTCAATCCCTTGACGATTGTGTTTCTTAGTTTCTCATTCCCGGGGGCTGGAGCACATAAGGTGCTGCCTGTGACAAGCGAGCAGTGGTGGGACTTCCACCTGCCCTGCAGCCAGGCACTTTTTAGGGCACAAATAACTAGAAGCCGGTTCCCCAAGAGCGAAAGCGCAGGGAACGCATCGCCTGCGGGTAGCACAGCCCCGGGGGCGGCAGCGGCCGCGGTGCTGCCCTGCAGGAGCAGAGGGCAGAGCCTGTGCTGGGGCAGCAGCAGCAGCAGCAGCAGCAGCAGCACGGGGCTCTGCCTGCGCCGCAGCCCGCTCCCGCATCCGAAGCTGCATCCCGCAGAGCTGCCCTGCCCATAGCCTGCCTTTCTGGAGGGCCCGCCGTGGCACTCAAGGATGCCGTGCTGTCCCAGTCCGTCAGTCGAAGCTCCCTTGGCAGCACTGGTGTGCTGGGCAGTCGCTTCAGGTAAGGGACACCGGGAGGATGCTCTGCTTCAAAACTGTTCCTTGGCTTTGGTGTATTTTTTTTCATGCTAGTTAAAATACTGTAGGTAGCGGTCTTGGGGGGGGGGTTAGGAAGTTTTTGTCCCCTCCCCTCCCATTGGGAATCCTTTCCTTCTTTTGTCCGTGCTCGCCGCTCACCTTGGCAGCCCTCGGAGGCTGCGCCCGGCGCTCCCGCGGCTCAGCCCTGCGCGGCCTCGGGCTCCCGCTGCGCGCGCCGATAACGCACCGCGCCGCGGGCCAGCGCCGCCGCTCCGCTCCCCTGCCCCGCGCGTGCGGGCGCATTCCCAGCGGGAAACTTCGGGGTTAAAAAAGGCACTCCCAGGCATCCCTTCCCCTCCGCACCCCGCGGTGGAGAGGCCGCCTGCGGCTGCGGGCAGCGGCCCCTTTAAATTCCAGCTGTGGCGGGGGGGGCAGCACCGCTGGCGGCGCCGGGGCCGCCGCTGCGCGGGCGCTGCGCGGGGGGAGGCAGCGGCGCCGCCGGCCGCGCGCACCGCACCGCGCACCGCATCGCGCACCGCACCGCACCGCGCATCGCCTCGCCGCGGCGGGGAGGATGATGAGGAGCGCGTCTGCCCGCTGCTTCTTCCCCCCGCCGCTCCTCGGGATGATTTCCATAGTAACCTGACCGAGCGCCGCGATTTCGGAAACTGGCTGCTTTTTTTTTAATTATTATTTTTTATGTATTTTTTTTTAATTACTGCTATTCCGCGCGCCGCCCCGGGCGCCGCCAGGACCGCCGTCCCGCAGGTAGGGCGCGCGCGGCGGGATCCGCCTCCGCGCGGTGCCGCACAAGTTGCCGCGGCGGCGGCGCGGCGGGCGCTGCGGGGGCGCCGGGCTCCTCTCGCCGCCTTTGTCCGCCCCTTCCCCGGGCGGGTTTTATCCTCCCCTTTGTTTCTCCCTCCTCCTCCTCC
>NW_020455328.1:1187405-1357883 GCF_003342845.1 Nothoprocta perdicaria
GTTGCCTGCGCGCTCCCGCCCGTGCCCGCGGCTGCTGCGCGGGTGCCGGCGGCGGTTGGGTGCCGGTTCGTGGCGAGCACAGTGAGTACGCGGCTCCGCGCTGCGCTCTTTCTTTCCCGTTCTAAGTGATCAATAATCATCCGGTGCTTAGGGATGAGCTTGTTACAGGGGAGAAAATAAATAGCCCGAGTGCCCGCCGGGAGCAGCTGGAATACAAGGCCGCTTGCTCTGCCGCTCTCCCCATTAAACCCCCTTTGCATATTTGCAGATGACGTCTTCCTCTCGAAGTAGAGGCAACTTGGGGCGTTTCGGGGCGCTTTCCAACGTCAATAACGAGCGGCTGAGGCCGGCGCCCGCGGGCGGCCGCGCTAGGACAGCGCCTCGCCGCCGCGTGCCCGGTCGCCCGGCGCCGAGGCACAAAGGGCAGGCGGTGCCCGCGGCCGCGACAGCGCGGGGAGCCCCGAGGGGAGCCGCGGGGGGAGCCCCGAGGGGAGCCCCCAGGGGAGCCGCGGGGGGAGCCCCCAGGGGAGCCGCTGCCCCGCCGGCCGCCGCCGCGCGAGGAGCCGGAGCGGCCGCCCTGGCGCTGGGGCAGCGGGGCTCGGCGGGAGCAGCGCGGGGCGCCCCGCGCAGCCCCGGCGGGACAAGGGGGCTGCGGGGACGGGAGCGGCGGGGACGAGCCCCATCCGCGAGATGTGGGGCTGCCGGTGAGCCGGGCGGGCTGTGAATCGGAATGGAGTTCACATGCTGTCTTGGAAAAGAACGTGTTGGCGCTGGAGCACTGCAAGGGAAAAATAGGAAAAAATGCCCTTTCCTTTTCCGAGGGCTTTGCATGCAAACAGAAATCGGGATCTGAGGATGGGGGAACCTTTTAATAAAGTCCCCTGAGCTCGCGTTCTGCAGCGCCGGCTCCCCCGGGTGAAATCAGAAGCCCGCGAGGGTAGTGTGACTGCAGGGGGTGAATCCGGGGGGCATTCTCCCCAGGGATCGCCCCGTTCTCGTTGAGCGGGGTTAGGGGGAAGGTGTGTGGCTGTTCCGGCAGCAGGAGTGCAGCCCGATCCGAAGCCTTGCGGAGGGATGAAGGGAGCTGCAGCCGCCTGGGCTCCCCCGATAGCCCCCTAATGCTGCGTGCGTGGGGAGCCGGGCCGCAGCACAAGTGTCCAGGGACCCGCGCGTCAGCTTGTGTGTGGTGCTGTGACACCTCTCCGAATCCCTGCAAGATAATGACCCAATTAAAGTACCATAGGAGACTGCCTGAAATTAAGTTTTAGTTACAAAAATAAGCCATTTGAGTTTTACCTTGGTTCAGCAGCCAGCGGTAATAATTCAAAGGAATAGCAGAATATTTCGTAGAGCAATTATTTCACCCAGGTTTGGCTGCTGTGGACTTATAAAAAGTAGAGAGAAATCAATGCCAGACATTGCTACCGAGATGAGCAGCCTGTGCAGGGATACTTGCAGCTCAATTTCTGAGCCTGACAGTGTTTGCTTTAGATGGCTAGTATTGAAAGGGTGTATACTATAATGGGTCAAAAATTCCTTAGGTTTCATTGGTAGTGCAGACACTTAATGATGCATTATATATATATATATATATTTCCCTTAGGAAAGCGTTATCTACTTTACACTGTATTTTACAGTCCAGCTCTGCACTGATATGGGTCGGAAGTACACATGGTTGGGAGCTGTCTAGCTGCTTAGAATGGTTATTCCTGAAGGGATAAGTGGATGTGCGGAAAGTTATGTTTTCAGAGCTGAGCGTCATCCCAGTTTCCAAAATCTGCACCCTGTCTCTGTTTTTAAATTTCTGTGTATAAGGTCAGGGAAGCAAGTCATGGGGCAAAAATAGCACTGCGATTTAGATTGCATCCTGTATTCAGGTGCTGATAACCAGGATAATACACTTTGCAAGGACTGTGATTGGGATTAAAATATTTAAGATTTTGTCAGAAAAAAAGACAAAGTCTTTTGCAGGTGCTCAACATTTGTCTGAGAATTGTTATAGGAAATAGTATGGTAAAATTTACTGACGAGAGATATGTAATGGTAATTGCTGTAAGTTTTTTTGCTTTTAATGTGTTTTTCTGCTCTTGAAAATGACTGCATACAAATGGCACCTCTTTACTCGGTTGTTTTTCCCTCTTTCCTGTTTATATTTAGAATCAAATCTGTTGAA
The DNA here is from genome assembly GCF_003342845.1 of Nothoprocta perdicaria. Taxonomy (NCBI): domain Eukaryota; kingdom Metazoa; phylum Chordata; class Aves; order Tinamiformes; family Tinamidae; genus Nothoprocta; species Nothoprocta perdicaria. Next base: position 1,189,579 of record NW_020455328.1, read on the forward strand.
TTGAGTGGCAGAAGTGATGTCTGTCTTCTCATGAGCCTGTGGAGTGTGAGCTGGCCTCTCTGCTGACTGGGACGTCAGCAGGCCAGAACTTGGCTTTGAGGTTCCCGCTCTCAGGGTCCTCTGAGGATCACTGGTTCCTGGTGTCTTCCTGTCCACCTGGGCTCGTCCCTGGGCTCGTGGCACTTAAACACGGCTGTTGGGAAGAGCATCAACAAGTCCAGCCCTCTGCAGAGCTCCTCGGTCCTCCCTGGCTACTCCAAGTCCCTTCCTGTGGTCACCTCCCTGCCACCCAAGTGGCCTGTGAGGACTGCGTGTTGGGTGACGCAGACTCCGAGGGTCCCTTCTGTGTAACCACATACTTGCGAATCAGGAAAATGCCAACACAGGTGGATTCTCTCAGGGGTTCTTGTGAAATGGAGCCAGCCGATTTTCTGACCTACTGGGTTTTAATTTAACTCTGTTAACTTCCATCTAAGCTGAGATGTTCCAGTCTGTCAAGATTAGACCAGTAAAATGTCATTTACTGCAGTGAATGGTTCCCAGTATTTGTATGTAAGTGGAGTCTAGAGGGCACAGTCAAGATCATGGCTCCTCAGGGCAAATGCATTCCCAAACAAGTTGCTGAAGTCGGGATTCCTGTTTTAAATCAGGCTCCAGTGGCCTTTGAGACCGCCTGATTCGACAAATAACAAGTGACAAACCAAAGCACAAGAAGGGAACGTGAGTGCGAAACTTAAGATTGTGCCCTTACGGCTGCTGATACGTTGATGGTTTTCCCTTCCATTATATCCCAATGTAATCCTCCCTGCTCGGTTTCCTTGCACTCCTCATAGCACAGCACGGGATGCTAGTGTGGGATTTGAAGCAGATAGTCCCTGTCAGAGCCTGGAGACCAGCCCACCGATGGTACCTTTTGTATGAAAACACTGGAAATAACTGAGTGCAAACTGAAAGCTTGTGAAGTACTTGGATTAGTAATATTGATAGTAAAGACAGTAAAGATTATTTGGAACCAGATAAATATTTGTGTAGAGTGGTGGGAAAAAAAAGCTATTAAAGACGATAAAAAGAATGCTTGACTGAGAGCTTACAAAAACTGTTGTTGTCTCACCAGATACCAACAACAACTCACTAATTAAGTGACAAAACAAAAACTTGATACTTCAGAAGCACAATCATAAAGAGATAAAAATTAATGCCATGGACCTTTTGAATGGTATAGCCAATCCTGTTCTAAATAATTTGATTTTGAGGGAAAATATATCAAATATGTTTACGTGTCATAAAAACAAGTTTTTTTTTATATTAGATTTATTACGTATTTTCTTTCTTGTAAATGGAGAAATCAAGATAAATGTGCTGCATCTCCTTGCTATTGACATTTCTATTGGCAAGATGATGTATGATGTTTTTTAAAAAAAGCAGTTTGCTGAAGATGAAAAGAATCATTGTTTTAGATTTGGAAGAGCTGTCTTCAGCAAGGATGGTGGGTTAACCTGCAAATTTTGCATTAAGCGAGTTCAGTTACAAATCTGAAATTACAGTGTAATTTGCGTTTTGTTCATATGTGGCTATATTTCACAGTGATAATTTTCTCTCGAGCGTAAACGTAAGATGAAGCCTACTCTAGCCAATATAGTCAGTTCCACCTTTTTATTTTTTTAAATAAGGGTCCATATCTATCTCAATTTTATATAGCATTATGAAGTCAGTCAGGAAACTGATCTTGAATAAGATGGCAATTTGGAGAAGGATCTTGGTAGGAATATGGAGTAATAGTTTGTTATGATAAGCCCTGATTATTACAGATGGAACAGGTTTTATGGTGAATTTCCAGCTGGACTGTAAAATTTTAGTCTTTGATCTTTGAACATATGTGCTAATTCATACTTATTAAGCCTTAAGAATCAGTAAAGCAGAGGGAAATAGTTAAGACTGGTGATACTTACAATAACCTTGACAAGCCAGCATTGAAAAAATTGGCAAAGGAGCATCTGATGAATATTCAAGATAAGGGTTACTATGGTCTATTTAAGGACACTGCAAATTAATGCAGTATCACTCTTCTGGAAGGAAAAAAAAAAAAAAAAAAAAAAAAAAAAAATCCAAATATCCTGACTGAAGTTTTCACTGCAACACAGAGCTGATTCGTCGTCCAAACGGTCAGAATAGTTAAAATAAGAAGCAATATATCTATCTTGGAATATACACTGGAGACTTGCTTCAGCTATTTAGAAGTATCACTATGCAGAAGGCAATGAGTTACCCTGCAAAGTATCAGGCAGTAAAACTATCATTTAGAACTATTATTTAACTCCGTTAAAACTATTTGATTCTAAAATATTTCCCAAACATCACAGATACAAACAACACATTAAGTGATTGGGGCGTGATTTCGTTGGGGTAGCTCTGAGGAGGCTGAGGAATATACTTGCAAAGGGGGAAATTGTGCAGGTAGGGGTTGCTTCAGTAAAACAGAGTAAAATTTAATGGAAAATGGAGTAGGCCACATTAGTGTTGGCACATAGTGTTTTTTTTCAAAGAACTTATTCTGGAGAGAAAGAGGGGAATGATTTGTGAGAAAAATAAGGCCAGAGTGCTTCACTCTTCAGCCCTAGTAAGGGATGGAGGCCATTGCTTTTGAGGGTCTGTGACCTGTTTTCCTCCCGCTGACAGTTTGTTTCTGGAAGTGCCCCTGTCCTTGCTCCTGGCTATGGAAGCAGAGCCCTGGTTGAAGGTGCGAAGCCAGGGAGCCTTGGTGGGCGGCCACAGCACCGTCTGTGATGGGCCCTGCCATGGAGGTCATCTCAGCAACAAAGGGGCTCCGAAACGATGAGCGGGTTCCAGGTTGAACAGACAGGTAGAAATAACCAAGTGGTCGTAACTACCATAGTTGCCTGTTTAAAACCTGGCTGCCGATATTGCCGATATCTTCATAATTTGCAAGATACAGTGTATCAGGACTTCAAAAAAGACATTGCTCTTTTTCAGTCTTTTCCCTTCCTCCTCCTTCCCTAATTAAAATAGTCATAACTTTTAGTTTTAACTTCCGTCTCTTTCACTGCTTTGCTGGTGCTCCCTGAACACACGCCGAGCTGCTTCTGCGCTTGCACGTTGATAAGAGGGCAGCGGGGAGTGATAGCGAGATATCAGAGCTGCAGTGATGCAAAGTATCATCCTCTGAAGCTTTGAAATTCCCCTGTGCTGCCTCTTTGGTGTGAGGGCCTCCCGGTTTCCCTCTTATCTGAGAAGGTGCCGCAAATGCACCTGCTCAGCACATGGGGAGCTGCAAAGTGTCTTTTTTTTCCTCCCCTCTTTCTTGCTATTATTCAGCCAAATACCCTCTCCTCTAAAATGAGAGAAGAGGAAGAGTAGGCAGCAAGGCAGAGACTAATACCTTGTCAGCAGATGTAAACACAGTGGAAGTGTGGCTGATTAAGTACACGGCCCTGGCTTCTGAACATTAAAATGTGCCTCCATTTTTTAAAAAAAATTATTTACATTTCAGCAGCACTGAGGGAAGGACACGCTAATAGGATTGCTGGAACATTTGAAGATCAAACAGTTTCACTTGGGATTTTTTTGTTTAGAAGAAGGTGAGATATAGCAGGAAAGCCTTTATTTATTTATTTATTTATTTATTTATTTATTTATTCCTGGATAAAATGATCATGTTGTCATACAGAGGCCAAGCTTTTGGTTTCACTGTCAAGAGCTAAGGACAGCTAATGCATTGGTGTGTATACGTGTGTGTGTATATGTGTGTGTATATATATATATATGTATATTTATTTATGGACCTTGCTTTCACATGGGTGATCTCACCTTTCTCACAGCATTCCTGCTATTACGGATAGTTGACAGAGCTTTTGACCGTCTTGCCTTGTTCTACATGGCCTATCCCCAGCCTAAACTCTGTCTTACTGTAGTGCAGAGTCAAGGAAGAGCCAGAGTCTACCAGAGAAATTGTTATGAATTTGAGTCCGTTTCTTACAGTTCTCCATTTTATTACGTTGTGGCTTGAAAATCCATTCGGATGACTTGTTTAGTAAACGGTTAAGAGGAGTTCGATGAGAGGACTTGCATCACTTCTCTTACTATAGACAGAAGACAAGAAATGCATATGCTCCTCAATTCATGTAATTTTCTATCACATTTTATTAATGAGCAGACTAAGGCAAAATGACAGTCTGCGTCATTGTCACTCCCGGATTAGATTTTGCTGGTAAATGATGAAGTGTTGCAGGAGCCTTGAATGTGAAATTGCAGCTGAAAAAATGCGCTGTTGGTTTAGATGTCTGCAAACTGATGACATTTATGTCCACGTTTTACTCTGTGCAGCTGAAATGATGCTTGTGCACTTGTGGTCACTTCAGTGTTCCTCTGTAACTGCACGTTTTCAGCCAAAGTCAGTTTTTAAATCCTGATTTTAGTACTGAGTCATTCTTGACTAAAGCTCTGCAATTTGTTTATAAAAGGTGTAAAATGTGATCAACCAAACATGATTTTTTTCTGCTTTTACTGTAGGCTAATCTGCATGTTGCTGTAGGATAATTTTCTGTGATCTCATCCATAGAGAATTCATTTAAGTATTCTTGCTATTTACTGACCCATTCTCTTGCTATTTATTTTGTGTACTTTGATAATACATACTTGAGTTATGTTTTCATTATTGGGAAATCTACAAATACCTCTTTTCTAAAAAGGTCTTTTTTTTTTAAGTGACCCTGTAGGTGTGAGATTCAGGGATTTCAGACTGAGTACCTGGTAAATAGTTTGAGACTCTGTGGACATTTTGGACATTTCTTCAATTTACTTCCCCACTTCCCTTTTTAAGATTTTTGTTTGTTTATTTCCTATCCTAGAAAGATAGGGGAGCATTACTAGCTAAAACATTGGCTTGATGGCTTAATTGTAGAGTAGCAAAATAGAGAATGGTTTGAATTTGTGTCTCGCCATTCTTTTTTTTTTTTTTTTTCAGTTGATGCCCCATTGGGATAAGGTAAATTGCCAAATAAGTCTCTGGAATCTCGTTTCTAGCTATCTATCACCAGACCAAAGAAGACAGCACTGTGCTGAATCAGGATTTACTGGCGGTTTTCTCAACTAGAAGGATTAAATCCTAGTGATTCTGTCAGACTTGCCTTTCTTCTGATCGGTCTGCTGAATTTATCTATGTGGGATGTCTTTTTGGTTTTTTAAGAAAGAAATCTGAAGAAGCCTTCAGGAGGAAAAAAAAAAAAGTGATCTTGAATCCTTGGATTCAACTGTGCCTATTAAATTTCCTAAAAGTTTTGATTTTCTCGAACTCATTCTTGAACTGATCATTGGTAACCTGAAAAGAGAAGTAATTTTTAGGTGCATCTTTAGAAGACTCTGTCTATGGTCAGAGTCACAGGTGGTTAAAATAAGCAAAGGACAGACTTCAGGCTTCCCTTGCCTGCAGAGTAAGCCAGAGTTATGAGGTAGGGGGAAGCCTGAGGATTTGAAGGCATTTTTACTGTTACCCGCTGCGGGTATCCACTACTCAGAAGGTCTTTGCAGGAAAAGGTTGACGATGGACAGAGCTGGCTGGAGTCTCAGTGCTGGTAGGGCCGGTGCTGGTTGGATGCAGTGTGACTTGGCCTTGCTGCGGGGTAATTTTTCACTGTTACCACTTAACTTGATTCTCTTAAGCAGGGTGCCCGAGTGGTTTGGTGATTAGGAATGAAGTGCAATGATAGCACTTCATACATAGTCTCTTTATTCCCAGGTGACTGGAGTCCTCCCAGTGTTGTGTTACCCTATAAAGCAGTCACTTCATTCACATGCCCATAGACACAGCATAACATAATTAGTCCTGTGTGCATTCCTTGAACTGTGTCGTATTTCATAATGTTAAAACCAACAGACCAAAATCAGGGATGAGTAAAGTTAATGTTTGGCCCCATGTTCTACATTCTAAAACATTTGCTTTTTCTGTTTGTTATCAGAATTGTGCATAACTGTTACATCTGAACCTTCTGAATTACAAGGTAAACCCAGCTCCACTAGTTCTTAAGGCTCTGTACAAGTGAGTGCTACAATCACTGATGTGATTAAAGATCACACTGAGACCAGGTTTGGGCCCATGGAATTCCCGAGTGTAAAAACTAATAGGCAATTTTTAAAGCATTGCTTCTAACACAGCCACAAGCTGCTGTTGCCTCATGCTGGCACGCTGGTGAAAACTTCTTTGGTGCAGTACCTTTATGGCCCATAACTCAGTGATATTAAAATGGGATGTTTCATTCCCTTCCCTCTCACAGTGTATTTCTTTTTATTAAATATTAATAAATCTCATGATTTCAGTTTCAGAAGTAGCAAGGGAGTTGAGCTCATAAGCTGCATAGAGCTGAGATTTACCTGCAGATTACTTCCATTTCCATTCTGTGCTACTTTCAAACCTGGGCTCTTTTTAGTAACACCACATTCCTGCTCCACACAGAGCTCTTGAGGGCTGAGTCTCAGCCATCTTCCTTGCGTGACGATCCGTCAGCACGAGTAAGTGAAGTCCTGATTTATTTTAGCCATTAGGTGGCAAAGACTCTCAAGTATCTGCACGGCAAGCAGCGCGTTATCCCAGCGGCAGACCGGGGTTCGGATGCTCCAGCTCGCACGGGAGATCTTTGCCTGGCCAGAGCTATGGGACTCGTGTCTCGCTCCTTGCAGAGCACGTGGGACAAGGTGGGGTGAATGCTGGTAGGTCTCCACAGGTGACAGTGTCTCCACAGGTGCAACAGGCAGGGTTGGCCCTAGGCTAGGACACAGTAATGATGGTCTCAGCACCATCTGCCAGCTCAGTTCTGCCCCTTGCAGGGTTTCCATGCTGTCCCAGTGTGAAGCTCCACTGCAGTCCTGCCTGTGCAACTTGCTGCTAGGCCTGCACGCTGCTCACTGCTCTTTCATCGCTGCTCTCGTGTGTAGGATTTTCAGTATATGCCACAAAATACTGTATAGGTCAAAATTAGTCTGATCTTAAAGCAGTTATTTAAAGTGGATATGAACTGCTTTTGAGTTTAGTACTGAGAGATTCGCAAATTAGTTTTCTGAGCATGTGTGCGCTTTGATGTATTTCTGTTGCACTTTTAAAGAAAGAGAAGCAGCACAGAAACACAAAAAGGGGATTTGGGGAAGCAAGGACACCTCCTTGCTGACACCTGTGAGGTTTTCTAGATTAGGCTGCTGTAGCCATGGATGTTGCTGGGCTAAGCCAGGCCTGGCTGTCCCGTCTCCTGCCTGCATGGGCAGCATGTTACCTTGCTGACCTCTCCAGGCACGGAAATGCGGAGTAATTCCATGCCCCAGGGAATGGCAGTGGTGAAGTTAACAGCTCTGACTAGTAGGTTGGTTAAGTAAGTCCAGAAGTGCTAAGGAGATCCGTTCTGGAATCGCATGGCAGACTCATGTGTGGTCATGAATATAAATTGTCATCTGAGGATATTCAGCAAGATGCTTGTATGGAAATGATCAGATGTCAGATCTGTTGATGCCTATCTGCTAAAATCAGAGAGAATTTGGTGTAAGGGGCTACGTTTGAAGAACCTGCTTGCTATTCAAGAAAATTTGTTTTCAGAAAAGTAGAATTATGCCAGTAGGTTCATTCGGCCTTGCAGAAAATAATATGGAAACAAATTCTCTGTTAACGGGTTAGCCTTTTTATTTCGCTCATTGGCCTGACAATGTTTGGATATGGAGAGAATATATATGAATGACAAATACTCCACTCAGTGTAATAGTGTTTTTTTTTTGTCCAAGTGACTATAATAGAAAATGCTTTATGCTGTTGCCACCCCTGACTCATTCTTTTATTGAGGACTTTTGACCCCTTCAGATAGCAATTTTAATTAATTTTCCAATTATTAAGAATACATCCATTCAGAGGAACATGCTAAACAGCAAGATTGTAAAGATTAATTGTTTAGATGTAATTAGAGCCCTGCTCTGTGCTCAGAAGCACTGGCGAATGTCTGCAGTCACGTTATTTGAATCAGTGAACTCTATCTTGGCTAACATCGTTAGCTCTGAAATCAGAATCTGCTCCATAGTGCTCTGGCTTACACTATTTTTAATGTGCGCCTGATGCCGACGTCATCAAAGTGCAAGTGGAACTAGTCTGTTTTTCCTTAAAAAAAGGAAGAGCTATAGAGGAGAAACGGAACAATTGCTTCTCTCCTGAGGTCATCCCCTTTAGACTTTGGAACAGAAGGCAAATCCTGTTTTCTGTGGAGCAGTTTTCTGCAGATTAAGTGCTAAATAATTACTACTTTTCAGTTGTGTGAGTCAGTGGGACAATCAAGGCAAGAATGGCTGGGGGATGTTAAAAGATGAGGAGGAGGTGATGGTGTTAATGGAAAAGAAGTGGGTGGTAATCGCACATTAAAGACCGTGGTATATTAACCTTTGACTTGCACATGTTGTTTGTTTCATGACTGATTAATAGTTTTAAAATTTAGGAGGAGAGGCACCTTTTGGCCTTTTAAACAGCGCACACCTTCCGTGAAACATTTCTCTTTATTCTGTTTGTTTACTAGAAAAGCTAAAATTGAAAGGTGCTGTTCAGACTGGCAGCTATTTGATTACATCCGTAGTAGTAGTTGATGGTCCCTTATTTGGAGCCTATGGGGTGTCACTTAGAGTACAACATGTGCTGCCTTTGTCTAGGGGATTAACTGATTTCTATGAATTAGGAGGGTGACCTTGCACAATACAAGCACTTGGCTACACGAAGTGCTGGTTCTCCTTGCCCTTCTATTTATTTATTTATTGTTTAAATATTCCTGAAGATCGCATGTTTGAGTTTCCAGATTCCTTTCCTCTTTATGGAGTAAGTGCTGACTTGAACATTGTACAGAATTCTGCCTCCCCTGCAGGTGCCACGGTCCTGTTGGTTCTAGTGGGAGCCATGTGGATGCTTTAAGGCGCAGGATTTGGCTTCTAAAGCCAGGGATGGGAGCCTAGCCCCACTAGCTCCAGGACGAATGGCTGGGGTGGATCCTGCGGAGCCGCTGGCGTTACTGCGTTTCCCATCTTAGCTCCCAGACTAGCGAGTTGTCACCTTTGTCAGGACATAAGCCTTATTTTCCCAAAGCAGATTAATTTTGTTCAGTGCAGCTTGCTCAGGGTTGGTATTTTATATAAGACCCTTAAAAACGCAAATGCTGTCCTAGGTGTGGGATGTTATGGATCAGATATGTTTTAAAGCTGCTTAAGGTCTGGGTAGCCAGTTCTTGTTGTATTGTATGGATCCCTTTGGTAGCTGTGATTTTTTTTTTTTTAAGCCTAAAGGAAACAATCACTCTTTGCCTACAATCCTTAGATCAAGTTTCTAAAATAGGATAACAATATTTGGCATCTTTTCTATTGGTATCTATCTTTTCTATTGCATTATAGGAGTGAAACATTTTATCCATACTCACCTACAAAGAGCCCTGGGCTGGAAAATCAGCATGATAAAATGTTGTTTAGTCTTACAGATTTTATTTTATTTGCACAACATACAGTTTTATTTATGTAAACATCAGATATTAATATGTGATATTTATGTAAATTTCTATGTCCACTATAGATTTTCAACCCTTGCTTGCTCTTTGCTAAAGTTTGGTTATGCTGCTTGTAAAGCAGAGAAGAATTTAATGCCTATTAATGATTTAATACTCAGGTAATGTGTATTACAGAGCATAAAAAAACCTTAATCTTTTAATTTTATTAATGGTCTAATTTAAATAGATACGATGGAGGAAGTAGCAGAGTGTATTTTTGCTGTTATAAAGCTTTTAGTGAATGGGAAATGTGAAAAGAGCGGCTAGATGTGTGGGAGTGCTGGCGTTTGGACTGCTGATTGCTGACAGGGGTTGTGGAGTAGGGACAAAATGAATCCTTCAATTGGAAGTACAGGGGTTGTGAAGCAAAATCTTTCTGGTTTCTGAAAACTTTAAATTTAGCTCAGCATGTTGGAGGTTCAAGATGTATAGAAGATGAAAGCCATCAGTAAAACTTCCATAACGATTCCATAGTGACATGTCTTTTGAGGAAGAAAGACTTATCAAGAAGATATAGCATTAATGCCCTCCACACTCCAGTAGCTCCCCGTTTATTTCTGAATTTCCTTCTGAGTGTCAAGGCTCTGATCTTCGTGCTCTTGAGGAATTAGGGCCTGTTTTAGGGACCGTCTTTCTGATTTCTGCCAAGAGGCAGAAGCTGAACAAAGGTGCTGAGCTCATTATAACACCACGTGGAACTGGAAAGCAAAACCAGAGGATGCTCTGAGCATGGACTGAGCAACCAGCAAAGCCCAGGTGAGCCTAGTCCTGCTCACAAAGGGCTGTGAAAACCAGAATTTTCCCTGTAAATATTCCCTCCCTAGAAGAGAGATCCAAATTAATTTATTTCTAATGGCAGGAAAAGAGTGAGAAGGATGGAGCAATAATGTCAATGTGCATCTGTACAAGCTTAAAACTACGTATCTTTCCTACTTTTTTCATTAAAAAATGGAAAAAAAAATTAATTAGTTTTCTTTATTTGTAAGATGAAACTTGCATGTTGCCACAAGTTTAACTACCAGGTTTTTGTGCTATCACAAACCTGCAGGTAAACTAAAGGCTATTTCAAGGGGTCATCACTTAAGTTCTGCTGAGAGCAGAGTGGTGTCCCTGTTAGCCAAGGAAGATTAAAGGGGAAAATCAGCTGTGCTCTGGAGGTCACAGTATCCTATGGGCAGAAACTGATGCAGTGCTAAGTAGGTCAACTCAGCTAAACTTTAATACTTATACACTTAGCTTGCTATGCCACAGCCTGAGCTGGGCTTCATGGCATTGCATAACACATTCCTACTATATATTTATGTGCAGTCTGGAAAAGATTGGGTGAGATTTGCAAGTCCCCGTAAACAAACTTTTGCCTTCTGGCATGTAGCTTTAGCCTCAAGAAACTCAGAAAAAGATGATGATTGACCAAATCTCCTAAACTGCCCCCCTCCCAATGACAAGTGAATGGGACATATGCCCTGAAGTCACTTGGGGCTTTTGAAATATTACCTATTTCTACATGAGGAAGCAGGGCTTACAATGCAAAGCAGGCCTTTTCCTTTTTTATTTTCTCTCCAAAATTTAGCACATTTTACTGTAGCTATGGGAGAACTAATGCTGTGAGAAGTGGGTATTTTTATTGCTTTACATTTGTGCAGTGTGTGCCTCTACTGTAATATAGGGGTTCAGGGCTTCCAGTAGGTCTTTATGGTTGTAGTAACAGCAGTGGTTTGGTTCTTTTAAAAATATTATTGAGAGGAAAAGCACACCTGGTGTTCGTCTTGCCCTTTTACTCCAAGGAGTTTTTTCTGTATTCACACAAACAAGGCAAAGCCAATATATCATGGATATAATATATCTGCAAAAAGAAGTTTTAAGATAGCCCTTATCTCCATTCTGCACCATCCGTTCTGACCTTCTCTCATGGGCTGTTCTTTGCTCACGGTTCTAGTAACATCTTCCATGTTGATGGTGCATTGACTCTGCCTTTACCCCCTCCTGCATTTTGCCACCGTGGGCCAAGGGCTGTGGGAAGGTATCGTCACCGTAACGTCACAGCAGGACCGTGCTGGCCAGGGGCTGCTCTGACCCTGCACATTTGTCCTTCTGGCAGGAGCGGCTGCTGCAGCAAGGGCCTTGCTCACCTGCAGCTGTGTGTGCTTTACAGCACACCAGGTGTCAAGTAGTGATCCTAGAAGTGCAGGAGTTTTACGCTTGGTCTCTGCACTTCAACTCGGGTGTCTGAAGTGGTCCAGCTCTTGCTGGGTATTTGCAGAGTGTCTCTGCTGGGCTTTGGGCTTCATTCTCAGCTTGGTGCTGCTGTGTGGTGAGTGATAGAGCAGGGGGAAGCTGTTAGCTCAGGTGCATCCAACAGCCCCGACGCAGGAGCACGTGTGGCCTGTGCAGGCACCGCTGCTGGCTCCTACTGCTTCATCTTTGCCTCCCTCCTCTCTCCTCCACATTGCTGCCCTGTGCCTTGCTCCTCGCTTTCAGCTACGTAACGGGCAGCCGGGTGTCCCGTTGCGGGCAGGCACAGCCGTGATGGGCCGTCTGACTGCTGCTGAGGGCAGTCTTCCTATAAGCCTGGCAGGAAGGGCACGCGAGGCTCTTTGCTGAGGTCAGGCAATGCCGAGTTTGCTTTTTGTTGTAACTCTCTCTGTAGTAGTGGCAGCATGAAGGTGATGTGGTGTGGAAGTATAAAGAATGAAGAAAATACCTTTTTTTTTTTTTTTTGGTAAAGCACACTGAACTAAGTGCTGAAAACTGTCAGCTCTGGCAATGTACTGCATGGGGATGCAGAACTTTAGGCAAAGAAGTTGCAGGAGCGGGAAAGGAATCCACAGTCCAAACACTAGCAGAGATATCTAGATATTGATGCACTAATGAGTAGTGGACAAGCTCATGCGGGACAGAGAAGGCAGGTTGAGCTGGGAGGCAGAGGGGAACACTCCTCTGCTGAATGAGCAGTTTTTTGTGTCAGCCAAGAAGGCCTGAGACTTGGTTGAGTGAATGGTGCCTGTTTCTGGTAGAATGAACCTGCCTGCTGCATCTTCTGCGTAGAAGAAGAAACGCTCCGTGTCTTCATCTGTGTCCAACATCGGGGGTTTGGTGCAGCTGAACATTAGGGGTTCAGCCTGTAGGTATCATGGGCGCCTTTCGAGGTGGTGCCTCAGAGGCCTCAGGCTCGCATCCTTTCTGGCACATCCCTAAATCAGCTGCAGTGTTTTCTGCAGGCGCCGGGAGCTGGAGGCAGGTGTGAAAGCCCAGGGGAGGGAGGCAGGTCAGTGCTTGTGCTGCTCGGCCTTGCTCCGTGTCCGAGGCAGGCGGGCCTCGCTGAGGCGCTCGCTGCCGAGGCCGGTCGGGTGAACAGCGACTCCCACCACGGCCAACTTGGGGGTGAGGAACCATCCCAACCGGGGGGCTCCTCGGCACTGCCGGCGCCGGCGTGGAGCGCACTGGACAGCGGCAGGTCTGAAAGCGGCTCGGGTTTTATTCTTGTGACATTTTTTGTTTGGGATAGAGGAGGAACAGGAGCTCACCCCTATGGTGCTTTGTGTTGGGGTGGCTTCACAGGTATAGCATCATTTTCTGTTCTTATTTTCAAGACTTGCAATAATGTACATGCATAGGCAGAAAATGCTTGCAAAAAAACAATTTCACCTCTCTGGGAGTTGAAAGTCACGCTGATGGTTGGTTGTATTTTTTTTTTTTTTTTTAATCCTTAGTAATAGCAAATTGCTGTGATTTTATTAGCCTGGTGCTCCCACGATCTGAAGTGACTGGAAGTTGGTCTACTCTGAGTAGTGCAATACAGACTGGTTAGTGTAAATCATTGATTGCTGTGAACTTTAAAAAGCAGTTGTATGTTAAAGAATCATGGCCAGGAATAACATGCTAAAAATAACCTGTTAAAAATCGGCCCTTCTTCTTTATGCTCAGTCTGTGCTCTCCTGTTCATCTGACTTTGAATAACTTAGGCCTTGACACAGCAAAGTTCAAAAGGAGACCTGCTATTCCCATTGCAATACCCGTGTCTCTGGTGTTCAGGAAGACTTCTTTGTAGTTAATGTTTTAACCACGCCATACTTGGCCACTGAGTCCCCATCAATTGTCTTTATGTTGCAATGGTGGTTCAGGGGACTGCCTTTGCCTACCTTGGTAGTTGGTAGGCACTTGAGGTAATTAATAAGGAACCTAATTTTCACCCGTGCTCTCAGAATGATTGAAGCCTTTTTAAGGTGACCCCAATCATGTTTTAAAAATTTGTCCAAAAGTAACCTGAGGAAATGATAATAAATGACTTTTTTATTAATACTGAAACATGCACGATGATTATTACAGTTTACTTATTGGGCCTTTTTGAAGGAGTCAGGACAATTCTTGTTCAAGAACCAGCTTATATGCAATGAAAAACTGGATAGCAATAGATCTGTGTTTGACATGCTATGTAAATCGCAAAGAAAGTCTGCTTCATATAATGCTAAATCCACATAACTACTGTCTGATCTTTCCAGCTACAGACCAGCAGCTCCAAAGTGCTGTCTCCCTGTCCATACATGCTGGACTCAAAAAGTTTTTTCTCTCTCTCTGTACAAATACACCAGGATTGTGTTCCTTGCTCAACCAACAGCATCAAGAATGTAACCACGTTCTCTTGTGTGCACATGGGCTGCATATTAGTTTACAGTTCAGCTGAATCAGACTCCACTTGGTTTCTTAGCCCAGCATGGTTTTCTGTGTGCTATTAAGTTAACCCTGCTTCAAATTATCCTAGCAAATAGCAATGACCTACAAAGATTTTGAGGGGAATTTAATGGGTGACCCACTTTGAGGAATTGGCGTTTTATTCCTCTAACACATTTCAGGTATTTGGTATTTTCTGACTTTGAGATAATATTTTTAGCATTTGCATTCTTGATAAAATAGCAAGTGAATGTTCTGCATCATGTTGTACTTGTCAAATGCTGCCATTATTATTAGCTGGAAGAATACACTATTAGCCGGCACAATACACTAAGTTCAGGCCATAACAAAAACGTAAGTATTCTTAATAATAGGATTTTTTTCCTATATAACCAAATTGTAATCTGCTAAAATCAGCAAGCAATAAGCTAGCTGCTTTTTAAAGACTTTTAAAGTAGTTTTGGTGCCACAAGCAATTCAGAAATCTGCTGCTTTATCCAAGTCCCAAAATGCTGACGCTGTCCTTTTTTAATAAAGGAAATAAATAGCTAGAATGGAATTTATTTCTAAAATAATATAGGTTTTTTTTTTGTGAGGTGCCTGAGTATTTTGAAGATGAAATATAAGTACTAAAACTTAGTTTTATGTAAGCACCAGATAAAGAAAATAGGCACTGCATTTTCAAGTATATTGCCTTTATTGTTGACATGCTTTGTTTTTTGAGGACATTTCACAAAGCTTTTGTACACTGCTATTGGTGAGGAAAGATGTGCTAGATAAAAAGAATGAAGGTGGCTAGTAAGAAAAAATGTGAATCCTCAGTTTTTTGCTTAAGAAAATTTTGTTAAATTCAGGCCCTGGGAGCAACGAACATGTTAACTCTCCTGCAGGCTGTTCTCCCACTACAGCTAAGAAGCTGTGAAAAATAGACTCTCCCAGGACTTGAATGTGGATGAGCTGAGCACTCCTGTTCCTAGGAAGTCTTTTCAGCATCAGACAGAAATGAGGGGGTTTGCAGTTAGCTGCATCCCATTCATCTCCTCGCCCCTTCTCCTCCTCATACGTATTCCGCTTGTACGAGCCACGTTAAAGCTTTTGAAGTCAAGATCCAAGATCCCCCCTGGTGCAGAGCGGGGGGAAGGAGGGCAGCGTCCCTCACGTGCCCCTCAGCGCAGAGGTTACCGCTGCGGCACAACGAGCATCTTCACTAAGTCAGAGGCAAAAAGAAAGCAGAAGTGCAGTGAGGGTCTGTGTCTTGGCTGCTGTTTCACTTGCTGTGTTCTGAGTAATCCAAGATATCAGCTAATGCAAAATGGTTTTGTTCCCTCTGCTCGTATGCTGATAGCTTCTGTAGTGCTCCTGCCTCAGTTTCTCAACCCAAAGGATCCCCTCTACTACCGTGTTTTATGAAATGTTCAGGTGGAGCTGAGTGTACCTGTATTGCTGTTAAACTCGGAAGGAAATAGTCCCTGGCTGGTATTCTACATCAGTTGCTCGTGAACTTCACGCTATCTTAACGGTTTCAGACTTTAGG
This sequence comes from Nothoprocta perdicaria, assembly GCF_003342845.1. Lineage (NCBI taxonomy): Eukaryota > Metazoa > Chordata > Aves > Tinamiformes > Tinamidae > Nothoprocta > Nothoprocta perdicaria. The sequence goes on from NW_020455328.1 coordinate 1,205,341, forward strand.
GGTCCTGGAAATGATGAGCAAACTGGAAAGCTGCCTGTCCTAAACACTGGTCTCCTCAGTGTGATCAAAGGCCCCATTTGTGTGTGAGGTGCATCTAGATCGCTTGTTGGGAAGGAAGCACGTCCCTCTCCTGGAAGGGAAGCTGCTTCGCATTCTGAACGAAACAAAATTATCTGTGTAGTCTGCACAGTAACAGGTCTGGCTTAAGGTACATTGGTACAGATGTAAAAAAGCCCTTGGTAAACTGATATAATCAGTAATATACATCTTTACATTGAGTTCAGAATCAGAGATGGACAATTTTTTGCCTGTATCTTTGCCAACAGATGCTTTTCTATTACTGCTGATTCCTGAAATTATCTATACACTTGCCTTCAATTCAGAAAATGTTTGCTGTTTGTAAGTCATTTAAAAATACTGCATCAAGAGATCCAATTAGACCAGCAAGTCTCAGCCTGCGAGTGTTAGCCTGCCAACTTATGTTGACTTGGTGTTTATGTATTTATTGTTGTTTTTCCACTTACCTCAAAACTGCTGGGCACAACAACAGGCACGATAATATTCTATGGTTCTCTTTCTGGAGAAATCCTCAGGTCTTGCTAGGGAGAAGAGATGGTTCCCCTGGCTGTTTTTGATACTGCAGAGCTTTTCCCAGGAACACTCCTTGAGAGGACATAATGTGATGATCCTTCTTGGTTGCTGCTTGTGAGAAGACCCTTGTGCCTTTTGCTTTCTTTCCCTCGCCACTCTGCGTAGGAACAACCTCTCCTCCCCCCAAAGATACTCTTACTCGTGGCCTTTTACTGCCTAGTTCTGTTATTGCTGACAGCTTCTGTCTCTCTGATCATGTATGATGTCAGTGCTGAGATGTACCAAGCCAACCCAAACATTGTGACGAGTCAGCAGCAAGATACCCAAAGCCGATATTTTCTACTTAGGTCAGTGTTTTTTCCTACCGGGGAGAAAGCTTGTGGTTTCCAAACAGCATCTGATTCAGTGCAAAGGCTGCGATCTGCAGCCAGGGTCTTTCAGTTCATGTTGCATCTCATGATTTCATGTAATGGCCTGCACAGTGCAAAACATTGTATTTTTTATCATCTGCAGCATGATTAATAGCACATCACTAAGCTCTGAATTAAGCCTAGCCTGGGATTTTTCCAAGACTGTTAAGTTTGTACAAAGTTGTGTCTGAAGGTTGGGGTCTACTGAGTTCTGTTTCAGTTGACAGGCTCATTAGTTAAATGGCTCCCAATAAGTGAGGTACAGAAAATTACATTAAAGAGGCGGGTGACACAGGCACCGCCTGCCCGGCAGTGTCACAGTGCTGCTCTTGCACTGAGGGAATGGCCCATGGGGCATCTCTAAACTCTTCCTGCCTCAAAGACAAAATAAAGGTGCTTCTTGAGTGAAGATGGAGAGAAAAAGATAAATATATAGAGGTTGTATTTATGCTTATTAATCATATATGTAGACAATAAAAATAAACATTTTTTGTGAGTTAAAATATACTGTATTGAAGTATTTCTAGGTGAGGTTTTTTTGAACAATTATCAGAGTATGTGATTGTGTAAGTAGAAACATGAATCCACTGACTACAAACTGTTGAATATTTGATCTGTTTCCACTCCTTATGTGAAGATAAGGCCAGCCTTCAGTATTAATAAGGCCTAATTCTGTGTGTCTCAGCTATTAAGAAATGAATTTTGTGGGAACTGCCACATCCTACAAATGGGTATGGGATTGAACTTGCCATTTATTTGACATAGTCACTGTACCGGGGTCTGCAGGGGACTCTTGGTCCTTCTCACAACACATGCTTTCTAAAGATAGTAATGTACAGTAAAAAAAACACTCTGTGGCTTCAGTAGCTTTGTAAATATAAATCCACTGCACTGAAAGCTGCAGGGAGGAAGTCCTTAGACTCACAGGCTAAATGAGTTAGCAGGTCACCTGCAAAGCAGGTTACACCTGCTTTGTTCCCTGCTTTTCTGAAAAGCAGAGACCTTTACGTCTTCATACCAGTGTATATTTGTTCCAAGATACACTTCAGAGCTGAAAGGTTTGGCATTAGAAGATGCTTCCAGTGTGGTGGTTCCAGCCAGGGTAGGTGTCATTGCAGGCACAGCAGCCCAAGGGGGCAGCTGGGGTTTAATCAAAACGAATGGCTCCTCTGCTCATGTGCAACAGCCTCTTGCAGCGAGTCCTGCAGGAGGTCAGCTCAGTGGTGCCTGTGACACTCCGAGCAAACCCAAACCCCCTCTATTATTCTCACAGAGCCAGAGATGACCCTTCTGATAATGCCTATAAAAGCAAATACTTAAAAATGAGGCTCCGTTTCTGCAGTACAAAAATCACAAGGTTTGGGCTTCATGTGTGTTTTTAAGAACAGCAGGCTGTGAACCTTCTGTTGTTAGTCTTTGGGATATTATACCGTGCAAAATTAACATTCATTAATCAGAAAACAGTGCTGTGCACTTTTACATGAACTAACTATATAAAAGGTGTGCATCTTCCTCTGAGTTTATCCTCTATCCTGATATTTTATTGTCAGGCATATTACAGAATTGTTGGCACATAGTATGTTGTGCCAGAGGATTACTTTATTCGCACGTTATAACATACACCTATAAGAACTAACAGTTCATAACCAGCGCTTTAAAAAACACTGCTCCAGGAGATCATTTTATTAATCCTACACACAATATCCTTCCTGTCAAACAGTGGAATTTAGATGGCAGAATCAATAATGCAGTATCCACGTGGGAATTGCTAATACACAAATTAGTGCCTGGTGCTTCTGCGCTTGCTGCGAAAGATAGGTTGTATTCTCTCAGTCTTTTATTGCTGGGCAATCAAAGAGAATTATGGACACAAACAATCCAGCAAAGTAAAATGGAATATTTCATGAATTGTGATGTTTACTAACAAGAGTAGAAGTTGCTCTTTTCAAGACATGGCTGAACAGAGGAGCAAGGAATATTTAGCGTAGCAATAAAAGGCAAATTATCAATGTTTTCTTTTAAAGTCCGTCAGAGAGGTAAACTAAAATCTAATGCAATCTGGTAGCACTAATGCAGGCTCTTTATGGCGTAGCATGCGAATATTTGAATAGTAATGGTTCATCATGTTTATTCCACATAATATTCTTTGGGGTTATTGAAAATATAAAGGAATGAAAATGAGATGTAATGAAATAATTAAATTTCTAATGATTACAAAATGATCTAAACATACTGAACAAGACCCCATGCCTGCCTGCTCCAGTAATTGCTCAGTCGTATGCGTATTTTCATAATCAATGCGTTACTCAGACTATCTTCAGTGGAATTTATTACCTCATTTTCAGTTTCACTCTACTTAAATATGCAGGAGCCGATCCCACAGAAAATTGTGATCTGTTCAGCGAAGAATCATGGTGCCAGGGGTCAGAGTTCTTTGTTTTCATCCCTTTGAAATCACTGTTTAATATTCTGGAGAGGGCAAAAAGCGCGTAATTTGCATTTAAAGCACTGCTCCCCTGCTTTATAGCCCCTTGAATATATGTTTCGGATGGGGGGCATTTATCACCGCCTTGCTCTCCTCACCGCGTGATAAATCCCAAGCTGTCACCTGATTGCCATGGCAACCACAAGGCCCATGGGGCCTCCCGAGCAGAGGGCTGGGTTTGGCTCCGAGCTCGTCACCTCTTCCTGGTGATTTCCCCGTTGACACCGTGCAGTTTGGTGTAGTGCCCTCAATGCCCTCGTGCCCCACAGGGGACCGGTGCTCACGGCCCCTTTTGTAACATGGTGGCCCGGAGCGACCTCGGGAAGTCGTTCGAAATTGCGGGATTCTCTGCCTGTCAGCAAGTGGTATCATTACAGGCCAAGCAGGCTGTTTGAGGCGTGTTGTTGTTCTGTGTGGAGGAGATGTCTTTGTATGTCAATTAGAGCTGAGGAAGGGTGCGAAGATCCCGTATTTATTTAAACATTTCTAGCGGGGGACCCGTGTGGGTTGTGCCGGTAGGTGCCTCTCCGAGCTAGCAGCGCGTTGCCCAGGCCTTTGCTGAGGTGACCGTGGCAGTTCTGGCGAGCAGGGAGGTGATTTGTCTTTGTGCTCCGTGGAAATGCTGCGTGTTTCCGAATGAGCGCGGCGAATGCTGCTACCCCTCCAAAGGGATTAAATGCTGCGCTTTGCCTTTCCTCTCCCACGTGCGCTCTCCCAGAGACTGAAGCTGCCTCAGGTGGGCCAAATAACCCAGCGCATGCTCCATTCTTTCTTTATCTTTTATTTCTTCCTAGCTTATCCCCGTTTTTCTGGAGTCAGCCCGATACGAATGCTGTGTGTGAGCTTAAAATGCTTCTGCCATTTGAGGCATGCAGGAAACCCCTGCTGCTTCTGTAGGCGTGTGAGCAGGGATCACGGAGTGGTTAGGGTGGGAAGGGGCCTCTCGAGATCATCAAGCCCGGCTTGCTAGAAGATGTGCAGGTGTGTGGCTGGATCCTCTATTGGATCCTTTATTAGGTGTGAGATCTGATTGCCTTCACAGTAGGGAGAGCCGATTTATTAGTAATGTGTCTCTTCTGAGCAGGTTCTTCTTTGTCTGTTAGAAGCCAGACTCGGCCTTTAGCCTTCCTGTCAGTCGCGTGCTGATCAAATTGAACTCCTCCGCTCTGATAGTTGCGTTCAAAAACACTGTATGAGCTTCGTATGTTTTAGACCTCCACTTCTGGCTTGATTGAAGCTGCCTGCTTGTTGTTAGATGGAGCAGATACAGGAGAGACCCTGTCCCCTGCCTCACATCAGCTAAGGAATTACTGCATAATTGTCTTTTTTCTGGGGAAAAATGGGGGGAAAATGCAGTGCAGCAACTAATTATGCCATTAGCCCAGTGCTTTTTGAAAAGGAGCTTCTTGCCTAGAGAAGATACTACTCATTTTGAAACCACTTTTGATGCCTTGTAGTATCACTCATCACATCTTCCCTGCTAAAAGAGCTTAGAGATTTGCAGTTTGAAAGCTCTTCTTTCTTTCTCTAAACTCAGAATATTGTATATTAAGCATCAGAAAACCAACTGAAGAACTGCTGGTATCTGACTGTTTGTAGCAACGTATTTGCCCAAAAACTGTATCATGCCACGGTTGTTAAGTGTTTTACCTGCTGGAAAAAAAATGGTTATCTGGAAAATTGTTTCCTGCTCTGTGAGGAATAATATTGGCTGGTCATAATGAGTTTGGTAGTGTGATCAACACATGATGCCAACACATACTATTTAAACCCTACTAGTCATGGAAAATGGGAGGCCCCAAGCCAGAAGTCTGCTGCCCCTTCCCCCTTCCCACAGTTAAGCCTGGACTTTCTTCCAAGGGGTAAATGCAGAGATGGAAGTGGGGCCCCCAAGAGGCAGGCAGTGATTTAGCACACTCGCCTGCCTTCTCTGCTCACTGCTGTATCGAGTTCTTTTCTTGCAGTATTGTTTCTGGCAGCTATAAGGACACATCATGGCAAACACTGCTGCAGGGACAGCCTTGACCGGTCTTGTCTTTAAGAGGGCCTGTTTCACATGCTGGTCCCAAGTTGCTCATTTGGGATAAGGGGATTGCGTTGGGAGCACTTAGGAGTAGAGGGTACTGTGCTACAGAATTGGAGTTTCTTTTTTTTTTTTGGTCCTTTCTCTTGGTGGGTTTTATTTTCTATTGTGCATTTTTTTTTCAAGGTACAAATATATATATATATGTATATAGATATATATAGTGTGGTTGGAATTCTTTGGGAGGAAGGAATTCACACATGTTTTTCTTACAGAGTAGTGCAGACTGGTATGCCTGATATTTCAGTTTTCTTCCCCAAACGTGCTATTTTGCACTGAAGATCTTGCCTATACACATACCTGTGTCCCATTAACTGCTTGCTAATGTGTGAGGTTGTGTAAATGACTCATCTGATTCAGTGGTACCTCCTTTGAAAATAGAGGTATTTCCACTTTATCGTGACCAGCACAGAAATGAAAACTCCAGCATGTTGATCTTTACTAGCTTATGGATAAGATATAAGTGAAAGAGAGGAGAAAGAAAAGTGTTGGCTTCTGGTTTATGCTGCCATCACAGTAATGCTGTGACTGATGACATTATGAAGAAATATGTTCTGTAGAGAAGGCTGGTCTTCAAAAATGTGGTATCTTCCTTAACTTCCTTAGAGTAGCGCAGTGCTGTACTACGAGGATTTAGTCTCATGGTGTGCATTGTAATGCAGGGCCATGGGCAGGAGTGCTGAAATGTTGTGCATTACATGGCATGGCAAGAAGGAAAATCTGAGAAGAGAGAATGTGTTTTTGCTTAAGCATTTGATGGTGATACATGTTGATGAGTGTTGCTTTCCAGACCACAATTGCTTGAAGGCAATAAAGTTCACTTTCTTTGGCAGGTCAGGGCTAAAGCTTTGCTTGAAACATTGGTTCTTGGCTAGGCTATTGAGTAGAAACCCAATAAGCATTCATGTTTTCACAGTCCTAAAGCTCTGTCTGAACTGAGATTTGAGTAGATGTATGTGTCTTTCTGGACAAACAGATGGTTTCAGTTCTTGTTAGAGAGCCGCTTATCATTTTCTTTGGGCAGTTTATGGCTATGAGAAATTAAAAATTTGCCTGAGGGAAACTTGTTATTGTTTCATAAAAAGAACTATGTCCAAATAAACTTTCCTAGAAAGATGCTAAGACATTGAAAGAAAATACTGACTTGTTACTACTCAGAACATCATTTAGTGGAAATTTTCTGTTTTCTAGGATTCGGCATCTTAAAAATTCTTCCCTTGACACAAAAGTCAGTGCTGGAACCTGATCTTCCATTTAAAGAAGAAAGTTATCCATAACTTTTATTGCTGCAAAGAAAGCCCTTTAAAAAAAATGAATGAATGTGTCCTCTCTGCTGATCTTGACAACCTGAAATAAGAGAAGCTCATTTAAGTTTATTAACTCTGAAACATAGTGCTTTCATAATTCTAAGCATGAGGTTTGCTCAGCTACTTCAATGCTGTCCTTTTTAGCATATATAGCTTATATGGTAGCCTGTCATCATTAATAGCTGTACTGATTCAGTCAGTCATTTTTACATTCTGCGCATTACAAAAGTGAAACTGCTAAAGAGATCACATAGTTCAGAAATCCTAATGCACTAAATAGGAAGTTTGAAGAACACAGTTATGGAATGCAAGGGATCTTTCTTTTTTTGGGTTTTTTTTTTTTTCACAAATTGCCTTTCTCTTCTTGATGATTCTGACACATTTTTTATATTGGCATGTGGGTAGCTGTTGAATTTTGTTCTCTCTCTATATCTCTGCATGCTGCTGCCAGAAAGATTTTTTGTTTTCATAGTATTATTGGCTTTACTCCATCAGATTCCAGCAATACTGCAATAATAAGAAGCCAGTGACTCTGTAGGAGTTTTCACTACCCTGATACTCCAGGAAGGCTTTCTATCAGTGTATATGCTAGAATGTGTAAACATTGATAAAGGGCAGAGAACAAAACTATTATCCATGTTTTTGCAGTTACAGAGCTCTGTAATGTATTTTCCAGTGTTATTAATACACATGTGCCACTGAGCAGTCAATAATAGCTCAGTGTTTCACTTTTAAAATGAAATATGGCTTAAAGTATTCTAATAAAACCCTGAATGCACTGAAATGCTGGAAGAAGTTTTATTTTGTTTGAAGATTTTTTTTTTTTTCAGTTGAAAAGAACACTTGTGCTCCAGATGTCGCAGTTGAGGTAAGTCATCCCTTGTAAAGGGAATCAGTGACAGCTCTGCTTCCAGAGCATAGGAGGGGGAGGAGAATGGGGGTAGCCAGACAGGTCAGGCTTAAATGGCATGGGATACTGTCACCAGCCTGAGCTTTCAGGGAATGAAAGTTGGGGAAAAGAAAAACGGGAGCGATGCTTTTTGGAAAAGTAAACACAGTCTGGGTTATGATTGGGATTCATTCAGTACTCTGTGGTGAAAGGTGGTTCTGACCAGTAGTATATATGAAACTCAAAAACTGAACGGATTGGGTAGGTCACGTAGACATAGATTCTGGGGTCCAAGAAGGTCCAAGGCTGGAGGAGTCTTGTTTTGGGAGCACAGTTAGAAGGGTCTTTGGGTTGATACTTCAGGGCTGAAGCAGGCGGGTTTGCTACGTAGTGGGGATACATGTAAAGAGTATATGGGAAGGGGAAAGCTCCAACGTGTTGTCGGTGCTGTCATCTGTAGGAGATTTCAATAAAGCACCACTAACAACAGCCTCTTCCATGGAAACAAAATTAATCCGCTGGTGTTGTAGGAAGGAGCGCCCCACGCTGCGTGTGCTATTTTGAAGTCCTCTTGTAAGATTCTTCATTAACAAATCAAGTCATTGACATTCCCTGTCATGCACACCTCAGCTGCTGAGTGAAATACAGTGTTTTAAGGAAAGGTGGACAGCAGCATAAATCAAGTCGGCACAGGTCATTCTTCCAGGGCTTTTTCTCAGTGGAGAATATCCAGTAATGAGACTTAGAGAACATGGAGGCAGGGGCTGCAGTTGTGAATTATGTGGTAGTGGGTGATAATCAAAGCAAGAGGAATGAAAGAACCCATATTTTTAACTAACCATATTCAAGGTCAGACCCCTGAAAAGGAAAATAATGAGACAGTAGCTATGCAAACTAGACATTATTGTTTCCAGCCTGTATGAAAATGAGAAATGATCACAGTGTGCTTTGGAATAGTTGCTAGAGGCAAGTGCTTGTGTGATAACTCTCCCAAGTGAATAAATAATAAGAAAAAACCTTGCATGCTGTCAGCCTTAAGGTTGCATCTCTTGGCAGCCATTTCCATTTGAGGAAACTTGGTTGGCAAGGGCCAGAAACGGGCCCTTTCCACCCAAGAAACAGGCACTGAGAGGTTTGAACCCATGAAATCAGGCATTTTGATTTGTTTATAAGAAGGATTTCTAAACATTTTTGGAAGGGACTTTTATGACTTTTTTTTTATGTCAGCTTCCACTGAGTAAATGTGCTGGTAGTGGTCAGCAGTGCTTGAGACTGAACATCTTAAATTCATTTCCAAATTGATTTTTCTGTGATATTTAAATGACCGATTATAGTCATGTATGCTCCTTTTCCACACTAAAGTATTTTAATAGACTGGATAATATAAAGAGATTGATTTGTGCTTAAAGCAAAGATGGACTCTGCTGATGAGGAAAATCCTAAATAGTTTAACAGCATGTTGGCTGGTCGGAGTATCTGACACTAGATATAGCACCAGAAGGAGGGCTTGAACAGACATCTGCCTGGTTTTATACCCAGCTACATTCATCCAGGCTGAACTCTGCACGCTCAATATAAATATCTCTGCTGGCTGATAACTGAAATTTATCTCCTCTCATACACCTCATTCCTTTTATCAGAGGTAATTAACCTTGCGACTGATTCAGACCTCCTTTGATGTCTGCTAATAAAAGTCCCTTAAAAATATACATGTCTCAGATATTGAGAAAATGACAATTAAGGTGATAATTTCCCAAGTCATGTGAACCACAAAGGCTTCTCCTTGCCTGCACAGTTCTTTGTGATTTCTTTGTGATCCCCTTCAGTTTTGTCAGTTTGGGATTTGCATGTGCTTAAGGCCCTGTTTCTTCTAAAATCTGTGGCCTTTGCTGGTTTGGTTCTCTTATTTTTGGGTGCCTCTTTGCAGAACTGCAGAGTGAGGAGAAGCTGTCAGGTGCTCCTTACTGTGAAGTGTTTTTCCTGGTTTTGCCCCGAGGGTGTTGCTTATGGCTGCTCAGCAGCACAAACGCGTCTGGAAGGGTTGAGCTCGGCGAGTGGAAGGGCTGGGGCCATGGATGCTGCGGTCGCCTCCTCTCCACTCAGCAACCCGCAGCTCGTGGCAGTTCCTCGCACTGAAAACAGGCAGATTCCTGGGTTACACCAAGCTGGATTATCAACCCAGTCCATTAACACGCAGTATTGGGCCTGCAGGCTCCTTCTCCTGCATCCCCAGGGCTCGCGCCGCACCGGCCTGGGCCATCTGGGCGCGTGTGGAGCCGCTTCAGCTCTGCGGGGAGCCCTAGTTCGGGCTACCATTTTACCCTGACACTAATATGAAGATCACCAGTCAGCCCTAAATTCTCTAAGCATTTGTTTAAATATCAGCCTCAAAATAGCTTGTCTTTAGCCCATGGATATCTGCTCTATATTCAAGGCTGATAATTTTGTGGGGCAGGTCAGGCCGCTAAAGGCTGACAAATATCTCCCTGTTTCCTTCCTATGGTAGGTATGAATCTGGCCTGTTGGTTTGCCCCACAGCAGTTCCAGAGTAGGACTGTGGTTTAATTTGGTTATCAAGGGGAAGGAGAGTCCATGTGAGCGGCACATGCTGCGTTATAGGAGGGAGGAAGGAAGGGCTCTGCTGGTGCCCAACCATGGTCGCTCCTGTGCAGTTCTTCCTAGAGCAGCAACTGCAGGAGAGATCACAGACAAGCCCTTAACAAAAGGCTGAGGTAAATCAGCTCTTCACTGAAGATGCCCCCCAGCCCAGGCAGCCCTGTGTGCTCCTTTTCTTCTGGTCCCTGGGAAGTCCTGAGACCACCTTGTGGGCCTGATCTGTGCTTCAGAGTACCACAGGACTTCAGGGCCTCTGCAGCGGGCCAGGCGATGGCCCAAGGTCTTGGCACGAGTTACATCAGTCTGTGGTGCCATTCTGGCAGCACCCTTTTGGGCTTTTGGTGGAGAAAAGATCCCTTTGTCTCTCATGAGAGGGAAAATACCCATTTTCTTTAATAATATTCATCTTCTCTGGAAATGAACTTGTTTCTTGGAAGTCTTGTTTTCTCTCTCCACTTTTCTCTTAGCATCTTTTGCAATCTACTTTTCTCATTCCTTTGGTATATTTCCATTGGTATTTGTTATTTAGATCTGATGTGAAGGTGCTTCTCCCTGCTCCCTAAGCCCTCCTTAGGCTCTCCAAATGTTTCCTGTGGTGGATGGAGGCTGATTACCACCCTTATCAAACTATTTGTAGGAATCCTTTGCAAAACTTTCAAGTAACTCACTCTTAAGTTTTCTCTTGCCCTCCGTTGGCATCAGCATCTCATCTGGCAGCATCTGCAGAGCTTTTTTTTCTGTTCTGCCCCAGATCCCTCCTCAAAACGTGCTCCTCTGTTACGCTATCAAAAACAACAGTTTGCCGGTGTGCCGAGCTGGGAGCCTGTCAGCCCCACCACTGCTGCGCCCTTGGTTTTCTTGTTATTCCACCCTCCAAACTCCTCCTCTCTCCCTCTCACCTCTTCCCACATCTGAGCTCTCTGAGGGAGCCGCTTTGATTTTGATTTGTTTTGAAAACAGTCAGGCTCAGTGGGGGCTTGGAGCCTGATAAAAACTACCTAGTTGCTTATACATGTGGTTCTAACTGGTGTCTCTAGTCCCTGGAAACTTTTTCTTCAATACTTCTCTGTTTCTCAGTCTTAAGATGTTTGTTCCCCTTTCCAATATTTCTCTTTTTAACCCTGATCTAATATTTACTCACTTTCTCATTTATATACTTTCAAAAACACAAATTTAAAAAAGTATAACAGATTTCACCTGAAATGTGCTGTGTGGGTTTCTTGTTCTATTATTTCTTAACAAAATTCAAGCTTCTTGTCTGTTCCTTTGTAATTTTAATTAGCAATGATAAATTAATTATAGGCATTAAGGTTAGAAGCTCTTGCATTTGCACCCATGCTATTTACTACATGTATTCTGCCATTTGCTGTGATTAAAAAAAAAAAAAAAAAAAAAAAAAAGATTAATTCCTGGGTGTAGAAAATGTGTGTAGACCTTAGGAGTGAAATTATGTTTTCTTGAAGCTGGTTGGCTGTGTTTGAATAATCCAGCTGAATAAATTAAGTCTCTTATTCTTAGAATGGCAGGTTTATCTTTAAAAAAACTTTATTTTTTATGATTTTTTTTCTTGTATTTCTGCTTAGGAAAAACATCAATGTCCTCCTTCACTTAGCTTTAATTGGCTACAACTCTGTAGTAATATTTTTCAAAGATCTCATATGCGCTGTTCTTTTTTCTAATGTTCATAGCTAGTCAGTGGAATCTGTGTCAAACAAGTCAAGGAATTACTTTCTTAAAGGGTGTGGGATTTTAGTACAGTTGGCTAAAAATGAGAGAAAAAAAAAAGGTAGGAATAAAGCATAGCTGTTAGAGATCAGCACTTTTATTCTTTGCAGAACCCTAAGGACCAGATCAGCTAAAAAGATCTTCACTAGCATCACTAATGATTCCAGGTTAATATGTCTGTAACGGAGAGCAGAACTCACTACTTCAAATAGAAACAGTTTTGTTTCCAAAAGGGAGAGGGGGGAAAAAAAAAAAAGAAAAAAAGCAATCAAAGATGTTCTCCCTTTCTCATTACTTTTATTTTTTTTACGGACCATATTTCATTGAGATCACGATATTTGCTTTAAGCATACGTGAAATGAACTTTTATTCAGTGAGTCCTGTTTCATGTTCAGAACCTTGAAAAATCATGTTTTTAACTTGAACACATACATAAGAAAATGCACCAATAAAGTCTGATACTTCAGTATAAAATCACAGATTATGCAGAGCGCACTGTTGCACTGAGACTAATTCTGGACAATGTCAGATGACGCCGAAATGCGGATCCGATGGCGAAGACAACGGTATGGTGTAAAATGCCTAAGATCTGTCAGATACCTGAGGTGGCCTCCTAGGGCAATGCTGTATGGAGATGGTCTTTGCTAAAGATTTCTCTATATGTGTCTTGCTTCTTTCTTCTGAAGCTCTTTAGGACACACTGTAATCCTTGGGGTTTATCTTTGTTTTCCTTTTTGCTCTTTTCCTCTTTTCAAGTCTCAGTTAAATTAGTATGATAAAATAAACTGTGCCTGCATGTGATGCTGATCCCATTCCTTTTTGCTCCACATGATGTGGCTTGCTTTGTACTGGGCAAGTGAAACATCCCCTGCTTGACCTCCGGAGACCCGGCTCATGTGCCCTATGCCGGGATATTCTGTGTTCTCCATGCTTAATAGTAGCTGTTTCACTGCCTGCCACTGTCTCCTTCACTCCACTGATCCGCTGCTTCTGTTTGTTCCTTCCTTCCTCCCTGGTTCTTATAAAGCCCTTCTTTCCTTCTGGAAAATAGCAGCTGCTTGAGCTAGGTAATTAACTGATGCTCACCAGATCAAAGGGCTGGAGATTGGTCTCTAATCTGCAGGTTCATTCAATTGCAGTATGTGAATGGCTCCTTAAAACACTCTGGATCAGCTAGGTGTCTCAAGCTATTTTTTCATTATACCAGGGCATTTTTTAAAAAACAAGAACAAAAAAAGAATATAAAAGAAAAACCCTGACACTCGATCAGGATTTATAGTCGGGACAGTGCTAGGCAGAAGGTATGGCGGTTTCCTTGTGATTTTTTGCCAGTGGGGCAACTGTGCCTGACAGATACGTTGAAAAATAGTCAGATACCGTTTTTAGCCAAGACACGGGTGCTGTAACCGAAGCCGTTTCTATCCCGAGTGCCCAGGAAGGAAATGGGGGCTGGCACTGTCCATGTGGATAGACCTGGGCGTGGGAGGGAAGCCAGGGGGGATTCCGGCCTTTTTGGGGTTCCTTGGGGTGGTTCTTGGAGTGTTTTGGAATCTGCTTGCAGAGGAGGCTTCTGAAGTCTGCTCTGGGAAGGAGAGTTGACCAAAGGCTTTTTAAGGATTTCCAGGCAACAAGCTGGCTCTTCAGCAGCTCGGCTAATGAAATTGCTCCTTAAGGAGACTGCTGCAAGCCTCTGTGGAGCTGCTAACGCGAGCCGCTGATGTGGGCACTGAAAGCAAAACCTGCAACACAAGCCCAGTGTGATCTAGGCCCCTTTTCTAAATTTTTGGAAAATTTTGCTTTAGGGTGGAAGCATCACTGTGCAAGAATAAAAATGTTCAAATGATGAAAGCGAAGGCTATTTTAGAGAAATAGATATGCCTGTTCTTAGATATGTCTGTTTCTCTGTGTGTATATAGCATATCGTTCAGTGTAGTCCTAACAGTGTCTAGATGAGTAGAGGCTTCAGCCGTAGAAAAGACAATGTTAATAAAACTGCACATCCCTTTTCTATCATCCCTGCTGTAAAGCAGAGCTCTTTCCACCTTCTCATTCATTTTTAATGTAGCTTATCCATGTTTTTAAGCTATAAAATTCATCCTTGACTAATAACGCTGATAGAGAAAAGGCCCTGCTTAATTCACCCTCTGCTGAAAGGCTAGACACTAACCTTGAGCTTCCAGGGAAAAAAACAAAACAAAGGAGCCTTGGAATGGTTTGTGACAAAGCGGGAGCTGGCTCGGGCAGGCTTCCCTGCTCCTGTCCTCAAACATCATTACGGGTTTCTGCTGATTGGATATTGACTTATCGGCATCAGGATTAGACTTTGCAATGAATAAATTACCGGGGCAAAAGCGTGTTGCTGTCCAAGAGCAGTCAGCAGCTCGGATCCGGCTTTCCCGGGAATGCTGATGCTGGAGCTGGTATTAGCATTGGCTTTAGACCATCGTCAAGAGTGCTGCCCCTCTGACTGCTCGCGTCGCTGTTAATGATTTGTTGTAATTAGTGAAAGGCTATTGGATGTGTGAGGGAAAGCTAGAATCCCATGGGAAAGGGCTGCTGACAGTATTGGAGCAGAGATAGGGAACTCCAGCACCGCAGCCTGGGTTAAATCTGGTGCTTTCCAAGATTCCCCTTTCCAAGGGAGAAGAGCAAGGGCCCCGCCTGTCCCTTTGTCTGTGCAGGTTGTCACCGGACAGGAAGAGACCTTTTAATTCTGTTCCTCTGTACGGCACAGCGCTCATGGATAAACCAGAAATGATCCTCCAGCCCTCAAGGCTTGCCCAGGCAGTTGGATCTGTTTATTCCTGCCGGAACGCGTGGTTTCTGTTGTGTTTGCATTCGGAGAGTTGTGGTCCTGGACAAATTGCCCTCGCTTCCAAGCAAAATACCCCGCTGCTTGTTACTGCTTTCCAACTTCAAAGGTAGACCAGGAGGCTCCAAGTGTCAGTATGTTATTAATTCTGCAGAGGCAAGTTGCTGGCACCAGTCGCTCAGATGAAGAGCTGTGATAAAGTGAAGCAGCGTAAAATTACTGCGAGTTCCAGGTAGATAGAGCACCTCATTCACGGTAACTTCAGGGGAAATGCGGAGATGAACCTGGGGGACTTGGATGGATTGTTGGTTAATCACACGAGTGGACGGAGTTGACACAACCACCCGCCCTTACAAGGTCGTTACTGCCCTGTCATTTGTGCAACTCGTGTAAGAAACGGCTTTTTAAAAACTAATTTAAATCGATGCAGGTAGCAGGTAGTGCGGAGGCAGCTCGTGTGATTCCCAGCAAACCCCATTTCAACGGGGAGGTGCAGACAAGCGCTCTTCCATTTTTCCCCCGCAGGGATATTTAATGGAAGTGAGACAGTGGGTGAGTGCGGATGGGACCGTGTCTCTGATGGCGCCGTATCACCCTGCCCTGCACATCAGGGCCCTTTCCCTTGCGCTGGCTCTCGTGCTCGTTAACCCTCCCGTGAGCCCGTCCGATCCAGTAAAACGGCAGGAAGATCCATTTGGTTTGGCATGGGTAGAGCAGGGGCTGCGGGGAGGTGCGGGAGGGCGGCCTGGGCTCGCCCTCTTCCCCTGGCCTTCTTCAGTGTCGTCTTATTAAAAGAGCTCCGTTTCTGTTTGTTTCTGTTCGTTTCTGAGACTCCGTGTTGAATGTGCAGCTCCAAAAAAGCGGGCTTTGACTTGCAAATGGCTACATTTTATATGTAAATTTCTGAAAAAGCGATAAGTCTGGAACCCCACAAAGTCACTTTTATTTAACGTCTGACTGTAATCCAATTTTAATGAATACTGCCTAAACTTTTAAAGAGCTTTCACTTAATTGGGAAAATGTTTATTTGCTGCGATCATCTTTTTTTTTTTCCTTAACGAATATTGGAGATGCATTTTGAATATATTGCATAACAGCAGTAAAACTTTTACTAGCAGTATGTCTGGGTCTGTGTGTGTGAATCAGTTTACTCGCCTATTTTTATACCAGCCTGTAATGCAGGAACTCAATTACCCGCCTTGCCGGCTGCTAAACAAGCAACAATTAAAGGACTCACTGGGACCAATTAAAAACAGTTCCTTGCTCTTCCTTCCCCAACTTCCATGTGGGACAACCTGGGATTGTGCAGGCGAGTCGTAGGTGAGTTGCTGCCACAGTGCTCACCTCAGGGTGGGAATTGTTCCCTGTTTTTTGGGGACAGTTTGGCAAACGTCTTGGCCAAGGGAGCGGTTGGGTACGATGGTACCCAATGCCCAGGATGCCTGTTACAGGGAAAGGCAGTGGGATGCAGCGGGGATCACGTGCTGCCAACAGGCCCACTCGTGCCTGGGACAGGACATTTTGCAGGGATCGGGGATTACAGAAATGCAGCCAGGGGGAATCATGGCAAAGAGTGGAGTTTGGGAAGGTAATTCCCATGTGGCAAAGTGCTAGGGCTGCTGGTGAGGGCAGAGGGTTTCAGTTTTGAAAAAGGGAACTGTAGACACCAGAATTAGGCTTTAGAGGCTTCTGCTCCTGACTGCAGTGGCAAATGAAAATACAGCGGGGAGATAGA
Organism: Nothoprocta perdicaria; assembly: GCF_003342845.1. Classification (NCBI taxonomy): domain Eukaryota; kingdom Metazoa; phylum Chordata; class Aves; order Tinamiformes; family Tinamidae; genus Nothoprocta; species Nothoprocta perdicaria. The sequence continues at coordinate 1,221,994 of NW_020455328.1, forward strand.
TTCTTATTCTGTCTTCACCATCCTCCTTTGATCCTGTTTCTTTTCTTGTAGGATTTTGCACAAAGTTCCTCGATATGACAATAAAATGTTTTCCTTCCCACATTAAGACCTCCGGAATAAAACAAAAATGATAGGGCTATATGATACGTCAGGTTCTTGTGGAAATGAGGCTTTATTTTTGTACTTAAAGAAAGGGATATTAGTCTCTGTTTTGAAAGATCTTGCTGTGTATTCATTCCACCCCAGTTCGGTGTTTCTGAGGTTTCTAATTTTTGCATACTGAGAATGAAATAAGAAGACAATCTTGGAAATGATTCAAACCAAACTTACACCATTGAAATAGGAGAGATGTAAATTAATTCCAGTTTTAGCAGTAATAATTCAAATCTTCTAGACCTCTGTTATCAGTAAAGTTTTAAGTAAATATGTTTTTTTTTGCATCTGTCAGTCAAATTCTAAAATTCTGTATTTATAAATGTGTGGATTTAGGATACTTTCTGAATTCTTATGGGTAAGCAAGCCGTGATTAGATAAGCGAGACATTAGCTTATCTTCCACATGAACGTCTTTCATGCTCATTATAGAAAACAATTTTTTTCAATAAAGATAGAAATTTTAAAGAGATGACTATCTTGATTCATTAATAAAATGCAGTGTTTATGACTCTTAGTTTAGCAACAACCTGAAGCATTTTATGCGTTTGTTGAGCCTTTGGTATTGATGTAATTAGGTTCCCCTTAACCGGCTGTATCGTAGGTTGTGCAACTGCTGGAAGATGCTGGTCTGACACTGAGCAGGTGGCTGCATTTTTTCTCCTTCTCTCTTTGTCTCCTTGTGCGTAGCGTGCAGCGTGTTAACCTTGTGGAACTGCAATCCTGCACCCTGAGTTGTAGATTATATACATCTTTGTTTTTCAGTTTTCTTGTTACATATGTATTATTCACATATACTAAATACATACAATCCACAGTATAACAGCGTTCTTGACTATTTTCTCAGATTATCGGTTCTATTTTTAAAAATCTTAATAAATATTTATAGTTTTAAAAAATGTTTACTACTATTAATATTGCTATAATATTGCATATTATTTATACTTTATTATATAAACTTTTAAACCTTTATTATAAATATTTATAATATTTAGCTATAAATAAATATTTAACATTTTTCATGCACTTGTGTCATTTTGGTGTAAATCTCCACTAACCTGTTAATGGGGACACAAAATTTGAAGCACTTTTCCAATTTTTGACAATTCTGAAAATTTGGCGTGAAACTATAGACATTTAAGAGGTCATACAAGTTAGAAGCCATATGGACTTTTTGTGAATATGTCCTTCATGCATTACATGTTAGATGAAGTATCTTGAATAAACACATCTCAACTACAGCACCTTCTGACGGGATGGATGTTGCAGACTAGGAAATCTAAAATGCGCTTAACTGCTCCCGGGTGTGAAACAGGACTGGATAGCATGTGCAAGGGGTGGAATCTGGGGAGACTTTGGTTTTTTTTGTGTGTGAGACAGGGAGGTTTTCATCTCAACCAGCTTTTTTTCTTCTTGAAAGTGCAACATCTGGCTCTTGAACCCCCAAAATATAAGGAAATGGGAAACACGGAAAGGTGTGAGCCGCAGAGAGAGTTAATTCACCTGGGGAAGGACTGTGATTAGATGCCACCACAACAGGATCAAGCAGCAGTGTGTGAACTCAAGTAGGCATTTTAATCTCTTTAAAGCGTGCTGTGAATGAATTCCCTTATGAACTAATCAGAAGCAGTTTTATAACCTTTGTATCATACTCAATTATAAAATAAATGGGTGGTCCTAGTGCTGATTACCTACTGAAACAACAGACCCAGACCCATGGAGGTTTTGAGGTACCTGTTTCCCATAACAATCATTAACACTTGGGAACTTTTCAATGATCTAGATATTGTAACCATATAATATTTTTTTCTGCTTTTTTATTTAACCCTCAAGTAGCGAAAACTTAAGGTTTGATAACATCTTTCCCACTCACTAAGAGAAAAAAAACGATTGTGTCACTTTCATGGTGATCATATGGCCAATTTGGTGGAAAAGAAACCAAGGAGAAGAGAAGATCTCCATTCTGCATTGGATGGCTCACTGAACAGACCAAGGATGTAGGCTCTGTACCAAGGAAGGAGGATCTTACCTCTAGTAAGGTGAGGGATGTGGAGACAGAAAGCGACGGGCTCGTGCTGAGAGCCTCCCTTGTGCTGCAGGAGATGCACGGCCATGGTCAGTCGTCTTGCCGTGCTTTATGGGAGCTCTGGGACTGTGGATTTGCAGTTGTCTAGGGGAGGCAGGCTCCCCTAGGGGATTTTTATTGGCATTTGTTTGTGGGACTCCTGGGATCTCTTAAAAAGTTTTTATCTTGGAGGTAGATCACCTTCTGAAAAGCTGCAGGCTGCTTATTTTGGCTCTTTGAAGGCTTTGAGTGTCAATATTACTGTTAAAATTCGTGGCCATCAATGAGAGCCTCCTCTAAGTCAGCTGAATGGACAGAGAGTGCCTGATTCCTGCTTTTACAGTCGTACAGCTGAAGCAGGGAGGAAGAAGGAGGGTTTAGTCTCCTTAACAAAAGTGAATTGATTCTCACTGCAATGGGAAATCATCCTATTAGTTGAGCCACGTTTCCTACTTTGAAAACTTCCCCCTTCTAGTTGACTTGCTCAAAGTCACATGGAAAAGAGCAAAGACCAGAAATCAGTTTTTCTGAGTCTCAGCCCTGCATCTTAACTGCTCATTCTGGTTGTCTTTGTTTTCTATGTACTTCAGACATTCTTCATCAGAGAGGGAAGAATGCTTACTTATTGCCAAATAAACCGATTAAATATCTTATGCCAATAAAAAGATCCATTGGTTACTATTAAACAAAACAATCTGGATGCAGCCTCAAGTTCACAATGTCCCTAAGCCATTGCCAGAAATTCTTAAGGTACAGCCTGCACCTGGTGTTCTCACATTCCCTCTCTAGATATTGGCTGCAGAGATCCATCCCCAAACATCTTAAAGCTGTCCATAATTAGAGGAAGGGAGAAAGAGCAAGGACACAGAAGTGAGGAAAGTGATGAATCTAGAGAGGAAAAAAAATAAGTAAAGCTATGAAAGCCCTCCAGATCCTTTGTACGCCTGAGATGGAATAGGATGAGAAGACAGGTCATTATGGGAACTGGGCACTGGACTCCATGGGCTTTTGGTCTGGAAAAGCACGATGTGCCATCTGGTCTGCAAGCCTTGGCTTGGAAGCTCTTGCGCAGCTCTAGATGCAGGTGAGGCAGCTCTGGCAGGTGCTTCCTGCCGTTTTGCAGAGGCAGGGGGATAAGCTCTGCTGGGGCCACTGGAGGTGGCTGGGGAACGTTTGTATGAGGAAGCTGCTCTTCTCTGTGAAATGCTGGAAGGTTTATTTAATGCTGGCATCTGCAGGCCAGTGCGTGGTTAAAAAGTCTTACCTGTTCCATAGTGAATGGGTGGTTCTGGGTGGCGGCAGCAGGAGAACACGTTTTTGGCTCTGTTTCAGTGGGTGGCAGGGCTTTCTCTCACAGCGATCCTTTCCAAGCACGGATGTCTGCATTTCTCTTTCTTCCTGAAGCACAAAGCTCGGCAGGATGATGAACTCCAGTACAAAGAGTGTTTTAAGAAAGTTCCCTGCCTCCCTTTATCCATTACTTTCCCTTGCCTCCGGCTGCACACGGCGTCGGTGGCAGTGCTCTAAGTGACAAGCGGTGGCAGTGATGGGGCTGCAGATGAGACGTCTCCCCTCTTGAACCCTGTCAGTCCCTGCCTGCAGCACGTGGGCCAGCCCATTAATCCCAGCCACCACAGTGGTTCCTTCCCGCTGCTCCTCAGGTGGTGTTTGCTCGGCTCTGCTCCAGCTTGGAGCTCCGCGGGAGCCTGGGCAGATACTGGGCTCCACGTTGCACAGATGCACCTACAAATATGTAGAGGTGCCTCACAAGTGGCCACGCACGTGTGGAGGCCACTAGTGCACGTTCAGGACAGACAGAATGGGAGATGAGACTTTGGGATATGGTGGCCGCCTTATGGTACCTCCCAAATTAGCCTGGCCTCAGTTCTTTCAAAGAAAGAACTGATGTTGAAAATATCTGCTTGATCCTGGGCGAGCTATTTTGGCACCTTTGCTTTTTATTTTCATGGGTTGGCAGGGACAGCTGATACGCATCCTTACTTGCACTCTGCTCTCTGGTAGTGCTGTGACCTGCATTTCATTTTTATAAAATGCAGACTAGTGGATACCCAGTTCTGAGTGGTGCTAATGTGCTGAGGTGCAGTAAGAGGCTCATATTTCAAAAATACACAGAGAAGCAGTTGAAAATGTGCTGTATTATGAAATCCCTTTGAAAACATTTTCTGCATTTTTCTATTATGCTGCATGTTTCATTTCGACATATTTCAAAAAACATTTAAATGTGGATTGGAACATATAGCTATAGGACAGTAAAGCTCTCTGCAAAAGGTTAGTAGTAATTGTGCTGACAGCCTTGTTTTTTTACATTTACTTTTAAGGTAGTAAGCCCCAAGACAGTAGTTTATAGAGAATAATGTGTGTTGGAGTAATGAATATGTGAGTGAGAACAGAGTTTAATGTCTAAACTATGAGAGAAACTAGCAGAAATTGATAGATCTACAGTTGTGTCTTTTAAACTACAGTCAGCTATAATCACAGAATCCCAGAATGGTTGAGGTTGGAAGGGACCTCTAGAGATCATGCAGTCCAACCCCCTGCTCCAGCAGGGACACCCAGAGCACGGGGCACAGGGCGGCATCCAGGCGGGTTGGGAAGATCTCCAGAGAAGGAGACTCCACAGCCTCCCTGGGCAGCCTGTGCCAGGGCTCTGGCACCCTCACAGGGAATAAGTTCCTCCTCACACAGAGATGGAACTGCCTGTGTTGCAACTTACACTCCTTGCCCCTTGTCCTATCACTGGCCACCACTGAGAATCATATTGAATCATATTGAAAACCTTAAGGATATTTATCTGGTTAAGATAAAGGTTGTGGATTAGGAGTAGTGATCTGAGCCCTTTATATGTAAATTTTCTTGTTATCAGTCTTCAGACTTTCAAAGAAAGGATAGAGTGAATAGAATGTCTCATTTTCTTGGTATGTGGACAAGATAAAATGTACTACTTTTTTTTTCCTCTACGATAAAATGTACTTTTTTTTTTCCTACTACAAATGTACAGAAAGAGTTGTTGTTTTTGGGGAAGTTGTTACTGGTGGCAAAAGGAAAAGAAGAAAACAGTAAATGTTGCAGAAACAACGTACCTAAGTTAAAAAATAGGAGCATATTTAAGAGCAAACTTGGGAGTTACTTTTCAGTTTGCTTTTTGTTTTCTGAGCCATAAGATTTATGTATGTGTGGATATTATTTCTTACACATTTGTGTGTATCATTCCCCTTCCCTGGCTGAGATCTGGAAGTTGGTGCCACCTGAGTTTAAGGCTTGTATGGCTTGTTATGGTTTGTTCTACACCCAACACAGGCCTAACTTGGCAGGGGGTTTCCAAGCCCTTGTTATTATGCCTTTGATTTTGCAATTTATCTTGTGATCTCGAGTGTCTATAATCACTAAACAAGAAGGTCTACTTTCTTTCCACTTTTCCATTTTTTTTTCTCTCTTTTTTTTTTTTTTTTTTTTTTTTTTTTTTCAGTACCATTGCTTTGTGTTGATGGTATATGTGATTTGTGGTCATTCAGCAACCACAGCTCATCAGGTAATTTGTGAATCTACCAGCAGCTGATGAGACGGGTACTTCACAGACACTTTCAAGGCACTACCCAGCAGAAGATTAATCTTCTCAAAGCAGCAAAATACACTCAAATAATTTCAACACTGAAGACACACGGCAGTGATGCTGAACTGCATGTGAAAAAAAAAAGACTGATTTTTGCTGGATACAGGTGCAGTGTTTAAATTGTGAATTATGCTGTGATAAAAAGGACTCTGACCTCGTGAAATCAAAATCCTGGGAAGAATGTGTGAATACAGTGTTAGAGACACAGCGAGGTGTGTGTGCATCCTCCTGAAAAGGTTTACAGCAGGTTTGTTTAAATTAGCTGCTGGTATGTGGTATAAATATAAATAACCCGAGGCACCACCACAGAGAGTTTTGTTTTGTGGCACTTTCCATTCTGAGACTTTGTGTTACCCCTCAGGTTGCTTGAAACTTTCCTGAATTTTCAGCTTTTGGGTAGGAATTTCTATGGCTCACATTTCTCTCGGATCATCGTTGAGGGGAGGGGACAGGGAAAAAGGAAAATTTGAAAATGCTAGCAAAAGCAATCCTACCACTTCTCAGAATGAATCCTTGGAAAAGCGGTTTCTTTTGTCTGTTTTAGACTCCTGTAGTAATGGTGCTGACATACTCAAACACATCTAGTCTTCAATACTAGTGCTTTGAAAAATTGTCCTCTTGCCATTTTGTGAGTAGGGCTTTTTGGGAGGCCACAGAGGGTTAGTTTTTTGGAAAACCTCAAATCTGGTTAAAATACGAACCTCTGGAATCTCATTTCACACTTCTTGATACTACAGCTGAAACTTGGCATGTCTGTTTTCAGTGAAGTGCCAGCACTGAATTTCCCCTCTTCTGAATGAGGATGAAAACAAACGTTAATTTGTCCATAAAACTGATTTTTCAAAAAAGATTATTTCAGCTCCACTGAAGCACTGTTTTAAGGAAATCAAAACATTGTATTCAGCTTCTGACTCTTTAATTGTTCTGTGTTAACACAAAATATCATTCTAAATGAAATGCCTTAAAAGGGAAAATGGCATTTAAAAATGAGAAATGGCAGAACTGAAAACACCAGTTGTTGTTTGCATTTTATTCTTTAATTGAAATGTTGAAAATGAACTCTCAAAACTTCGGTTTTGTCAAAATGGCACTTTCCACCATTCCTGAACCCAACCGAGGCTTATGAAGGTCCAAAAAACAGTTCAAAATTCCATCACTACTTGGTGGTTTCTGTTCCAGAGCAGGGTTGGCCGAATGAGACCTCTCCAAAACCGCTCCATGTGTGGCCAGGAGACAGGAATCAGGGGCACACTCTGCTTTGCTCCTCAGGCTCCTCCACGGCTTCGTGCCTGTGCCGCAGGAGAGAGCAGGGAGTTAATGTCACGGGATTTAGAGGCCCTGTCTGCACGAGGAGGGTTGGAAATGGAGCGTCGGAGTGTGAAGGGTGGAGAAGGGAGGCTGGAAAAGAGCCGCCTTGGGCTGCGCTTCCCTGCTGGCAGAGGCCTGTGCCGTGGTGGGGCCTGGCCTTCCAGTGGGGCGGAGTGCGGCCAGGGGTCTGCTCCGGCCTGGACAAGGGAAATGAGGAGCCGGTACTTCCATACTCGGAAGAAGTAGAAAGAATCACGGAGAGGACAGACCAGGAAGACTGCAGACAAATCGAAGGGAAGCCGTGTAGCGTAAGAATTTGCTGCCAGAAGATGTATTAGAGGCCAGGGCTGTGACGGCTGTGAAAGGCATCAAAGCAATTTAGAGTCTCAATTCAATCTCTGGCTCAAAAATAAGCCTTAAGCTACAAATTGTTGGAAATGGCCCCTTTGCAGATGCTCTAAGACTGTTTAGCTACCTAAACACTGAATAGTGCTGGAGACAGGATGCTCAGGTAGATAAATCTTTAGCCCTGACAGAAATGGCTGCTCTTAACTTTGTGTGGTCAGATTTTTCTTTTATTTTCTTTTTACTTCCCTTCATTTTTTTTTTCTAATGCGTGCTTTTAAGGACCTGAAAATAAAAGACAAATATGCAATTAAGAGTATTAAATCAGGAAGCTGATGTTATCAAAAGTCGTGGAAAGTCATACTGAGAACTGCTGACATAGGATTTCCTTCAATGGTTCTGTTCATGGACAGGATCAGAAAAAAATAGCATGGCTTCACAAAATATCCTAATATTTGTGAATGAGAGACACTAATTAAAATCAAATTCTTGTCTTTGTAACATGGGTCTGTTTATTGTGTGTTATAAGAATTTTGACTTAATCCTCCTCATCAGGTGTTTGAAAGCAAAAGTTTCACTGCTGTAACTTGCACCTCTGCAGTTTAATCTATACTACTTATTGACAAGGAAAACAAGAAATTAAAAGCAGTAATTTTGTTGTTAAGCACTTTTTTGGTCTGACATATAGTCAAGAAACCCATTTTACATTTTAAAATGCCTTTGTTTTTCACTTTTATAATGAGCAGTTTTCCTTACTGGGTTGTTGAATTTCTTGATTGGTTCCTTAACTTTGCCATGACCAGTTTGTCACAGTTTTGTCCCTGCTGTTGACTTGGATTGTTATTTTGCTTGCCTGATCTTACAGGCAGCGTTTAACTTCTACCACCCAACTTCAGCAGGTGTGTTTGAGTAGGGATATTTGTTAATACAAAGTTCCTCTTGCTTTTTTTCGAAGTGACATTTGTTTTTGCCCTCACTTACCTATAGCATTTGCCATTCAAATGAGTAAGGAGGAGGGAGATCGTTGCTGTTATATAAAATACAACTTTGTTTTGCCAAATTCATCCTTTTTTTTTTTTTTTTTTCCTCTTCTGAAAGGAACCCATGGGAGAAATGTTGGGAAATGGTAGCACCCGTGTGGTGGACATAAGTTTCCTATAGTGCATGTGCTAAGGAACTCCTGAGCGCGGGGTAACGTGGTCCTGCAGTGCTGCTTGTGTGCAGGCCTCCTGGATAAGGGATCCAGTTCACGCATGGACTTCAGCAGTGTCCTTCTCTGTCCATATTCCACAAACTAGAGAAGAAATTAAGCAGATTGCTAGTTCACTTTCCCCAGAAAAAGATGATTTTGAGGAAGCAGAGTAAAAATGATGTGCAAGACAGAAGAAGAAAGCTTGCTGAAATATAATTCAGCATCCTCTGTCTCATTAGTATTGAAGGACAAGATATAGCCACGAGTCTAAATCTAAATGGAAATGCAAATGAGGCTAATAATAAAATTTGAAATGACGATAACAACTATACACAGTATTACTGTGTCAGTTGTAGATCTGTCTTCTTACTTGAATTCAGGCTTGGAGCTGAGTGTTTTAAAGAGCAAAATTGTGATTTTGTACAGTAGAGCTACACCAACTTTGTTCAGTGGGTGCTGAAATAATCTCTTGGAATGTGGAACTATGGTAGGAACTGTACCACTTCTAGGAACTACATGGAGCTCTGGAATCATTAGACTCTAGGCTATTTTTAATTAAGATTTATCAGCATTTTTCACTGGATTATGAAGTGTAAAGCTCCTAGGCATGTGTAGGAACAATGGATGGTAAATATGCTGCAACAGTATTTTCCACTCCCTTCTTAAAGCCTTCTAAGTCTTCAAGTTGAAAAATAGCATTTTATGCATGTACTAGCTAACCCTTTGTTATTTAAATACAGTGGTAGTTAGGACTCTATTTTTCTCTTGCTTTTACATGTGCAGTAGCTTGCATTTCCACCAAATTTGCATGCAACTTGTGATTATTCTCTCTGTTAGCAGCTGGTGCACATCTCTGGATGCTAGCCAGAAGGAAAGGTGGGAGAAGGGGTATAAGCTTCTAAAGAGAGAATATTGTTTGTTTTTAACCAGCAGACAACAAACCCTTCTCTCCCCTTCATGTGCTCAGCAGCTGGGGCCTCAAATGTGTCTTGACTGGGGTTTGAGATTGGCACCTCAATTTAGGCATTTCTTTGTAGCTCTTGCATGTAAACTAGGTGCCAGATTCCTATTACAGTCAGTGGAGATCTAGGATTTAATTAAATCTCCTAAATAGGCACCTAATGCCATTTGAGGTGCTTCTTGGGCATCCTGCATGGCCTCCAGCTGCCAGTGCAGAAGGGCATGAATTTCTTTGGTAGGTCCCAGCTGATACCTGCCGTCCCTTGGGTGCTTCAGTTGAGACCAGACGTCTTTGTTAAGGTGACCGAACTGAGCCCCAAAGCAGGACAGGACAGAGGCTCCCCAGGAGCCATTCAGCTGCCCTGATGCCCTCAGTTATGTCACCTGCACTAGTGACTGTCACAGGAGCTTAGATACCTTTCATGGTCCTCTGCGTGCAGGTGCTTCCATCTCAGAGGGATCCCAGTTGTCTTGCCTCTGATAACAGGTAGAGATTTTGAAGGTCTTGGCTGTTAATCTAGTTTATAAAAAATTTTATTGCAAGAGTAGTTTACTTTATTAGAAGATCTTTAGTAAGTTCAGTTTTGTTCTGGTCTGCTTTATAATCAATTACAATAATTACTACTGTAATTTATTTTTGAATGACTAGAAAGCCTATATGGAAATGTGAATATTTGGCATCAGTATTTAGATTCAGTGTTGATTTGAGCAGAAGGTGGCTTGCTGGGGATAATTTGTACACATGTGCAGACTTTCCCCATGTGCCTAACACCTGAGCAGACTTCTTACACTACTCGCTTTGATTTTAAAATTTTACAACACAAGTTTGCTTTATTTTGAAGTGGTTCCACAGAGTAAGTGACTGAAAGCAACTCATTAATTACTTTTTAAATTTGGTCTTGGTCTAAATAGTGCTTGTAGCTGTTGAAATTCATCCAGAAATGGCTTCTTGTTTGCTTCCTAGCTGCTGAGCAGACCGGTCATAGCGTTTTGCTGTTTCCTGGACATGTCATCACAAATTGCTCGCGGTGTTGTGAATCAATACATTCCTAATGTCACCAACACAGCAACATTATAAAAATAAACAGGAAGACCAAGAGCAGCACAAATGCACAAACCACTCTATTTCCTGCTTGTCTTATTCTAACACACTAATAGGAACAAAAGAACTTGGTTATATTGCCCCCATTTTATAGAAAGGCTTTTGCTAACTTGGCATGTTTTTTTTAGACCAAAAGGTCATGGTTTAAATCTGTAACAAGCGAATCTGCAAACCTTCTAAGGTAGAGGTAGAGTCTTTGAATGTGTGTTTGCTGTGAAACAACCCAAATCAGGTTTGTGAAGGCACAGCTATATAGACACTGAAGCCCTATCAAAGGGGATATTGGATATCTCCCCACGTATTATAGTATTATGGGTGAGCAATAGCTGAAATGCTTTTGTTAATGACTAACATTTCTGTAAGGAAGGACTGGAATCAACCAGAACACTAAGGTTTCCTTTCGAAATCCTAAAACCTGACTTTCGTGAGAACCAGAAAAAGACTAGGGGAAAGTAGTTCTTCTTGTAGTGGTGAAGTTGAGTAAGATATTTAAAAATAGGCTCAGGTTAACATCTTCTGTGCTCCTTTGCGCTAGATGCACTGCCCAAGTTAGTACGTGCATTCTACCGAAACACAAGATTTTACATTTCAGATAATTTGCTGAGCTCCCGCCTAACCTAGGGGGAACTAAAGTCTATATATGCGGAGCTCCAACAAGAGACGTTCATTGGCTTCAGATGTTCCTCCTGAGAGCGAGGGAGTTGCTGAGAGCAAAATGCTGTGACGTTCGGTGCCGTGGGAGAGGAGATCTGTCAGGGGGAAACGAGCATCCTAGGCCCTCCTTTATGGAACTTCCTTGAAGTCAAGTGTTCCCAGGTACAAGGGATGCAGTCTCCATGGGAATTTTATACATGTTTCTGCCTGTAGGAAAGGGTTGGAGCAAAGTGGCACTGGCAGCATCAGAATCAGAGCCACTTTTTGTTTATTTTAAGGAGAAGAGAGTGGATACCTGGGATTCTGTGTGTTGAGCATATGGAGCTTGGGAATTTCTCTCTGATGTGGTGGCACTTATGGATCCTGTTGGTGCCTAACTAGGATAGTTTAGGTGTCAAAATCCAGATTTTTGATTAGACCATACAGCTGTATGCTATTAAGCTGATCTTTGCTTAACGAAAGCACTTTACCAGGTAAGTTGAAAGGAAATAGTATATATTTGGCTTTGTATGTGTCTTTTTATTTTAGTTTTTTCTTATATTTCTGTATATTGTAGAATCCTTTATTTTCTTCCTGGACAACAAGCAATGAATGCTTTGTATATATTTAGATGCTTTTTTAATGCAATGTACTTTCAAGATTTTCTAGTAGGAGGCTTGTATTTCTGTGTAAGCATAGAGGACCGCGCACGGTGAAGAACTGAAGGCTGATAATTCTGGTTCAGTGTGCTGCTGAAGGACGCGTTTAAATGGTTTTCCTACAAAAGCATTGCCAGGCTCCATGTTGAAACAGCAAATGACAGGACTCCGCACCTGGGGAGACCCTGTATTTCTGTCCCTGGTGACGCTGAGCCTACACCAGAGGCTGCTGCTGGGTGTTTCTAACAGGAGTTAGTGCTGAGGCTAGGGCTGAGGTTACTGGGACTCAGCCCCTCTGCAGTGGTGTGGGAAATGCCACGTGTAGGTACAGGATAACGTACGGGATAATGGGAAAGCAGCTGGAAGAGGATCTAGGAAGGAGTGTGTTGATGGGCCTTCCTTTCAGGAGCACATGCTGATGAGAGCAAGCAGATGTATCCTTTGCAAAGGGGCTGGTGCTTCTCATGTTAGGAGACATTAGCAGTTTATTGCATCCTCGCCTGACTGAAAGGATCTTTGGAAACTGGGCCAGGATCTTTTAAGATCTTCTTTCTAAAACTTGGTTTCCCAAATCTGGGCCCTGGAATTTGCTGTCTTCTCCCCTGTCCTTGGCTGTTCCCACTCTCATGGACATTCCTGCTAACTTTGGAAGCTCGTGTTATCTCTTTCCTATATACATCCTTTCCCATGGTCACTCATGCTATATGATCTTTCTCTTTCTTTCCCTTTCCTTCTGCAAGAAGCACTTCCACAAGTACTGTTCTAATATGGAGAAATTGCTACTCCTTCAAATTCTTTCTCTTTTCCTCCCCCCAGAAGAAAAGTTCTACATTTTGCCAATGTGTGATTTTAAATCATTCCTGTTCATATAAGTGAGAATTAAAAGTTGCCTGCAGTTGTCTGCAGTTTCCAGCTCTCCCTAGATTGCTGCTCAAGATCAATTGGAGCGGCCCTGTCAGAGCAGGTTTGCTGATCAATTTTGAGCCGTAAGTGCAAATGGAGCAGGATGCTTTCATGTGCCTTTCATACATACTCCTTGGCAGAGGTTGCAATTAGCAGCACAGTCCAGCCTCTCTAGAAATATCCGAGGAGATGAGTGATGACACTCTGCTATGGCGCTCTATAAGTAACCTTGTCTCATCACAGAGAAAAGGTTTCCTGTTTTTTCCCTCTTTGACTCTGAGCTATGACAACCCCTGTGATGGTCCATGTCTTAATTGTTTTTGTAGAGGTTTCGCCTTCAATCTTTTAATCCCTTTAAGCTATATTCTAGATAAATCAGTTTTCAGGATTCATTTTTAAAAGCTGGTTTATTCTTGATCGGTTCATGAATAGCAAACCTCTCCCTCAGTGTGTTCAGTCTAAGTATTGCCAGTGATACTTTACTCTGTAAGTGGTGATTTGATGCTGAAAATACCAGCAAAGAGACAGCAGAAGATAAATGCAAAATTTTCAGAGGTGGTGAAGAAAATGAGTAAGGTAACATGTGAGCCAGAGCTTGTTTATGAGCCAGGTTGTCTTTATCTTCATGCTCGGCCATTCTAACCAAGAGTCTGTGCTGCTCCCGTGCAAGTCATCCCTGGTGTTTGGGTTCTGGGGTTAGTGTAATGCACCCCTGCTGTATCTCTGGATTACAGAGGCAGGGTCCTGAAAAGAGCCTAGGAGTCAAGCTATTGTACAGTAATTACAGATGTGTTGACTTTGGGCCAGATGGCCCTTTATTTGTCACGCATTTCTATGTTGGGCCAGTGATACTGATGACCTAGGACACAGATTCTACCTGATGAGTTGTAGTACTGAGGGGCTAATACATGGAGCACAGTTGTGTAGTTAGATCTTCATGTTGAACTGCTCCGTATGATCCCTATTTCCAGAGTCTTCTTTACAATTGCTTTTACTGTCATAAAATGTAGGCATGAGCTACAAAATACGATGCAAAGTTTCTTGCAGGCAGGTTTTCCAGAAGTGTTCTGCATGAGGATCCCTCTTTGTGGTGCTCTAGCCTGCCCACTGGATGCAGAAGTGAGATCACAGTCACTTCAGCACGTGCTCTATGAGCTGAGGTCTGTCAGCTCCACCCAGCAGACCTCCTCTTTCTAAGAATATTAATCATCACCTTCCACTCTTCCTGATTAAATTAGAGTGATCCATGTGGTGGTTTTGGGGTAGCTTGCCATACAGCTGGATTTAGGCACATAGGAATTTTCAGTGGTCTTCTCCCCTAGTTGGCTGGAGGGGCAGAGTGAGCCTCAAGCCACTTATATAACCATTGGAGCCCAGCTGTCCCACATGAGTCACACAGGAACTTCTCCGAGGTACTTCACTGAGAAACTGCACAGTCTTAGATTCCAAGACATTTCAATCTGTGCAGAACTAAAAAGCAGTTTTAAAATTCAACATTGCATGGAAGAATTACATCATATCACACATGCTCTCAAAAATAGCATCTTGTTGATGCTGTTCAAGTAACAGTATTTAATTGTGCATTTTTCACAGTTTTTCAAGATGTTTAGTGGAGCTCTCTGTGTGACAAGAGAGCTGAAGTCTTTTATACGTTGTGTACTGCAAGACACAGGGACTGCAATCCGGGGATTTAGGAGAGGACAAAACGTTTAATTTTGCCTTCAAAAGCCCCTCCCCTCCCCTTCCCTTCCCTCTATTTTCTTTATTTTAATTAGAACAGCTGTGGCCAATCCTCATTTCCCCCTGCTTCTTCAGACCCCTCTGGACAGCAGTAAGTGTGCCAGGTTGGGAGTGCTGGCCCCTCGGAGCCACATGACCCATCACCACTTGGGATCCGCAGCGGCTGAACCCACCGCTTTTGATTGGGGGGTACTGCTGCAAATACAGATTTTCTCTGACAAGAATCTGAGTTTTTTTTTCACAAGAGGAATTTGTTGCAACTTTAACTCTTCAAATCGCTGTAGGTCAGTGGAGCAGGATCTTCCAGTACGGGATTTATGTCACAGAGTGGAGAAGCCATATGCTCCCTGTTCGCTCCAAGCATGTTGTTCCCAGGGCAGGAAGAAGAGAGAGACCAAGGCTTGGCATTGGCAGATCTGCGCTAGCAGCAAATCTCTAGGAAGAGGATTTTTGGCTGGTGAAGTTTGGCAGGATGAAAGTCTCTTTTGGCGCTCTCGGTTGGTGATTCATGGCTGAGAATCTGTCCCCATGTCTTTTTGTGCTCATGGAGCAGGTGGCGTATAAATCGTGTCACACGGGCATCAACACATGCGGATAGGAATGAACTTCAAATACGGAGTGACTCCAGATGGAGGGGAGGTGAACCACGGGCTCCGGAAGCGGCATCACTTTGTGTGAAGTTCTCACCTGCAAGGTCTCACCCTATCCCCCAAGCAACGTACCCTTCCCCATGGCCTTTGGGACGGTAAACGGTGAGGTCAGGCATCTTCAGCATAGTGTGTAAGCTCTTATGAACCAGGGCGTTTGTTCTCATGACCATTGCCTGGATTTTGATTATGCAGCAGATATGATCTTCTGTTTCCTAATTAGGTTACCTGATTAAGTTACCTCCTTCATGAGGAAGAATGATTCTTGTAAAACAAGAGATAGGCCTTTTGACCACTGGACATCATCTTTTGGCTAACACTGTTTTCAGGTTATGCCCACCTCAATGTTTAGGTTTGGATTGTGGACACTCAGAAGAAAGAGCTTTTAAGACCTATGGCTTGCAGCACATCTGCTTCTCCATCAGAAGGTTTCAGGGTTAACCCCAGCATTAAATGCTTGGCTAATTTGGGCCTGCAGGCTTGAGGCCGTAAGGCACAGCCTTATTGTATGCTCAGGTAGGCAGCAACTGCTTCCACCCTTCACAGCTGTTCTGTGAGCTGATTTCATTACATTTGGGCATATCACAGTGGAGCTCATCTTTGCATGCCTGAGTCCCATACTTGTATGTTGTGCAAAATCATGTGTGTGTGTGTACATGTGCTTCTCTTACTACACCTCTCTATGTAATGAAAGAAGCAGTTATGTTTATTTTGCCAAGGGAAGATGGGAATGAGAGCCGATTGCTGCCTAAAGCAACTTGTGTGAGAAATCCTAACCCTTAATGAAGCTGCAGATCTGCACTTGGTGGTCTCCCTTTCTATGCATTTCTGCCCTGAGCTCATCACAAAGGTGAACAAGGGCTGTATTTTACGTTTTGCTCTTCCCACCATTATTAAAAAACACTGTGGTGAAAAACTTCATTTTTTTCCCCCCACCATCTTTCATTCGGAAAAGCTCGGGCAATGGATTTCCCAGGTCGGAGGGGCTCCTACCTGCTGTTGAGCATGTAATGACTTTGAAGCAGCCACGTCCTCCTAGTCCCGCTCACACCTCTGGCCCTCACTCCCGTCGCCACCATTAGTCACCTCTAACCTTTTGGCGTGTCACTTTACATATAAAATGAAGCAAATGTGTGGAATTGCTCAGGTGGCTGTTTAAAGCCTTTCTGGTGCTCGGCGCGTTCCTCGTGCCCCCGACCATGCCTGCAAACCCCGCGGCTGCGCGGCCTGGAGCGGCTGCCCAGTTGCTCTCTCACCCGTATGAATCCCGTGTGAGAGAATCCCGTGCGGCCTGCCAGAACGGACAGCTCAGCAGCAGAGGAGAAAGATGCCTTCCGGTATTAATTTTTCCTTTTTATGTTGCCTATTCCTCCTTGTGTCTTGTTGCTACTCCAATTTGTACTGCTTCCAGTGATAAACACTTGGTTCTTACTGGATTTCCTGGGCTCTCTGGGTGTACTGTTTCTGTTACTAGTGTAGAAACAACATTGGTTAAAATTCAAAATCCTACTCCTTTTTGTACTACGACAAGATATTTCTTTAATTGTGCATTATTTCATTTTTCTGTGTCTAGCTGTGAATTTTTGGTAGCTAATCCTGTGTATCTCTGTATCTCATCCATTTTGCTTGTCTCCTAAGAACATTGCATTGGATCCTTTGTATTGGATCTAGTCTCAACTGATACCTCAAATACATTAAGCTCGGTCCCTCATTAACACCACTGAGTCTTGATCAGATTGGAACCCTTGTGTGTTTCTGTAAGGAAAATATTAACTAGCATTTTCCTCCTGAGATGGCAGTAGATGTAGTGTTGCTGGGGCTTTCGAATTGCTTATCAAATAGAAATTTTCTTGCAGTGCCCATGACTGAAACAAGATGAAATGCTCAGAGGCTGCTGTGCTACTGTATCCGTGAAGGAGGTAAAATTGAAATGCATGTAAACCAGTGGCAGTACTTAGCATAAATGTATATTTTATTTATTCAGACTTTGGGGAAGGCTGAACAGGTATTACTGTGATATATGATTGGATGCTGTGGATGCTGTCTCTTTTTTAAGTATTTTTGTTCTCACCATTTTAAGGCCAGAAAATATCAATGCCTCTGCAAGCATTTCAGCTGTGAGTTAGCTAAATACTGTATGCAGCACTTGATTATTTTCAACATAGCTTGTTCCATTAACAATATTGTTTTAAAATATATTAAGACTTTTGACGAGTGTTGAAATACCTTTCGAAGCTTTGCCCTCACTGGCAAACCCATCAATGATGCTTCAAGTTTGTACATTCTTCTATAGTATGAAAGTGCTCAATGAAATGCTATTATAATTTGAATCTTGATTTCTCTGTCACTGTATATAATAATTATGGTGCTATGGCAAGAACATATTTAAAGAGTATCCATTGCTTTGGCTGTGTCTTAGTGTTTAATCACTCTAGCATAAGCAATAGCCCTGAAAGGGTAACAGGATGGAAATATTCTGATTCATAAAGAACATTTGCACATGATTATTAAACAATCTCAACTGATGGCGTTTTCTTGGGGCATTAATGCAAGCCTCAGGTCTTTTGGAGGGTATGCGTCTAGGGTAGTAGTTGTAGAAGTGTTGAATCCACTTGCTTTGTAGGAATGTAACAGGTTTGGGAAATACTGTTTTTTTCTTTTGTGCTGTTTTCTGTGAATCAGACAATAAGCTGTTCAGAGTGAAGGTCTGATCTCACTCAGTGTTTTCCATGCTGTTATTTGCATAAGGGAAGAACTAACTGGAAATTCCGGTTATTTACAGTTGATGATTAAATTTAGAGAAAAATAAATTTAAAAAAAATATAGCCATTTATTTCAGTGGTGGCTCAGTGTAGAATGGTGAATTGCACTTGCTTAATAGCACATCCCTCTGCCCCACCTTATATGTATTTAACTAAGTGGTATTTTTTGTCTGCTTGCTGTCCTCCAAAGATTTCTAAGGAAGAAGAGCTTAGATATGGACAAGTTTTACTAGAAATATTAAATCCTCCTGCTGAAACACTTGAGGTTTCTTAACTTAAAGGAGTGATGATCCTCCCAAATCTGTTTTTTCAAAAGTGTAGGAAATAGTTTAATAGAAATTGGACTTAGAATTCCATTATTCTAAAATGGTCGAAGTTCAGTTATTGTTAATTGTCATAGACAGAAAATGAACAATTCCAGTCTAGAGATCTATATGTATGTATTATTTATTATTAAAGCTAATCGTTTCTTTAATTATTCAGAGCGTTGTCATAGATTGATTTCTCTGAGTCTGAGGATAAAATTTGGATGTAATTTTGAAATAAGTTAGAGAAATGTCTTATACAATTTCTCTATTCGAAGCATATTTAATTAGAAAAACATTCAGATCATTTTCATTACCTTTTAATTCTGAAATATAAGCCTAACCATTCCTACCTATGGAGTGATTTTGATGTTTTAAGTTGAAACATTGCCTGTTATTAAAAGGTAGTTAAAGAAAGATAGAACATTAAATTAACTTTTATTACTTCTGAAGAATAATATTAAAACAACTTGGCAGCCATGGTAAATTTAGACCGAGGGAGTTTTTTTTTTTTTTAAGATGTCCTACCCCCCTCTTTGTTTATATGCTTACACGTGAGGCTGTACTACATATGATATTTCTTCTGCTTTGCTGTCGGACTCCAAATGTTGAATCTGCATTTCTTTAAAGTGGTATATGTTGCTGTCAGTGAATTCAGCATGGTGAGGGACAGAAAAACAGGGATGGCGGAGGAGGCCGCAGGAGCACCAGGTGAAGGCCCTCCTCTCTGAATATCAAGGTCACAGAACCCCACAATGGTTGAGGTTGGAAGGGAGCTCTAGAGATCATCCAGTCCAACCTCCTGCTCCAGCAGGGACACCCAGAGCACGGGGCACAGGGCGGCATCCAGGCGGGTTGGGAAGATCTCCAGAGAAGGAGACTCCAGAGCTTCCCTGGGCAGCCTGTGCCAGGGCTCTGTTACCCTCCCGGGTGTCACCCTCACATGAAAGAAGTTCTTCCTCACATGGAGATGGAACTGCCTGTGTTTCAACTTATACCCATCGCCCCTTGTCTTGTCACTGGCCACCACTGAGAAGAGTTTGGCCCCTTCCTCCCTTCATTCCCCCCTCAGGTATTTATACATATTGATCAGATCTCCTCTCAATTTTCTCTTCTCTCATTAGGCAGTAGCACTGCCAAAAAACATGTCACTGAAGTATGTTCCCCTATACCGTGACTTGGACCTACCCTTTTTGCTTACAGCTAAGCATTTCAGCTCGTCATACTTCTCCTTTATGAAAGCTTGGTTGTTCTTTTGAGACATTGAGCAGCTTTTCAGATGCTGCTGCTTTCTAAGGTCAGTATCTCCCTCTAATTAGGAAGGAGAGGCAGAACTATGAACTCCAAAGGACGCTGGCGAAACGATGCATGGTGGCCTCCCACCCCGGGCCTGCTCCTTGTCCGCTCTGAGGAGCACCCATCCAGGAAAGCAGCGGTGAAAATGGGCTGCCCTCAGCCCATCTCTGGTTACTGCCCTCGCCGGCTGCTCCTGAGGCTTCTCTCAGAGCTCCCTGAGCTTTTCCTCCACCTGGGAAGGTTGTCCCGGCTCCTCTGGGGAGAGAATGCTGTGGGACACGGGCTGGGGAGCAGGCCCCGAGCTTCTCCCCGCTTTGGTTTGCTCTCAACGTGAGGTAAGCAGGGGAATAACTAAAGCCGGGAAATGGCTGTATCTCCTTCCCTGATTTATTCCCTGTAAACCGAACGTGTCCTCAAGCAGAGGCCCTGGCCAGGGTGTTTCAGTTCAGTGGCTCGCACTGCCGGAGACGGGCTTGAGAGAAAGGAGAGTCTCACAGCAGATGGTGCCATTAATTGCAGGTGATGTGAGCAGCATCACCCGGGCACGTACCTGCGAGTGCTTCCTCGAAAATAACGGCGTTGTAACTTCTCCAGAACTGCCAAACGCTTTGTCTTAGAGGCTCCGATGGCTTTGTACTCCTAGATGGATAACTCTTCTCAAAGCCTTTGTGAACTGGATAAATACTCAGTTAGTTTTGTGCCATAGAAATAGGCTGAATGAAGGTTTTATTAGTGGTGGTGGTATTAATGTAAATCCCAGCTTGGCACAGGGCGTTTTAGTGGGGTTTGGTAAGGAGCGTTTGAGCTAAGTGGAGTTCAAATAAACAGCTTATTGGCTGGGGGAAGACAGGCATTCAGAGGATGAATGTGATCATTTGGAGAATATTTTTATGACTAACAAAGGGCTTAATTGTAAGACCCTCAGTCAAGCAGGATTTTCAGGTATTCAGGACAATATGTTTACTCTAAAAAATTCAAAAGTCCAAAAATCATTTGCAATATGTAGTAATAAAATGTATGTATGCTATTTTATTGTGTGATTACAATTAAACATGTATATGGAAGTGAAGTTTAGTAGTACATACTGTCTACTGCGCTAACTAAATTTATTTTATATGTCATTACTTTTGAAATTCTCCTGGTTTTTGCAAATCTATTGGCCTTTTTACTTAGGAGAGTCAGGAGAGTCTTAGAAGAAATTGGAAAGGTACATTGAGCTGAGAATATAACTGAGCTTTGTGAAACATTAGCTTCATTTTGAATGAGGTTCTGAACTGAAACATGACTAGAAAATTGTACCTTTACCCCCAGGAGGTCTCATCTCTGTATTTTTAGTCTATAGTTTCGTTTGCTAATTTTAATGACACAAAGTCATCTTCCACTGTTTTTATCTCTAACGGTTAGTAAACTTGATCTACTAAAGAATGGATTCTGTTTTGCTTTATAATTAATTACTAAAACTGGTCATTAATTTGCAGTTATAGGGCTAAATTCTCTCCAAGCTTAGTCAAACTGCACAGTATAACTGATTTATGATGCTGAGGAGGTCAGAGTTGCATTGGTGTGACTGAGGATATATTTTCCTCCATGACATGTGTATAACTTACAAGAAGGAAGCTGGCTTGTCCCTCAGAACCCCAGGTTGGGTTTTCTGAGCTCTAGGTCTGCTTTCGTGCAAGTACATCCCTTATGAATTAAGGAGATCCAGTCTCCATATAACTGAGATACTCCAATAAACATCTCCAGGATTGAGGAAGGACTTCCTGAGGAGGGACCAGCTTTTGGAATGTTGGTAGAATTTGGACCATGCGTATGAATATGTTCTTAACTATTTATTAAAGTCACTAGTAAATTGATCCCCTCCTTGTTGCTTGCTCGCTTGGCTTTTTTTTTCAGGGGTGAGCTAGGGCTGGCAGTCAGTGCTAACATCTGATAAATATTTCCTAATGTTTACTGCTGTTTTCACCACAAGTAAGAAACTGCAGTAAGTTAAAACGTATACTTGTGTTTTTCATTTATTTTTCATTTAGTCTCTCAAAGCTTTAATTTTCCTTTCTTTAAATTTCCTGCTTGCACTGACCCACTTTGCTAATATGCCTGCTGTCCTGTTTGCTCATCGAAATAAAGGCTAACATTATCTACTGTTATTTCTATTTGAAGTTTTGAGGAAAGAGGCTATTCTACTGCCTCAGGCTGCCCCAAAGGGCTATTCAGACCTTGCTCTGGCCATGTATGTGATGGGGAACTGTCTGTGCATGTCGCTGGTCCCAGAGATGCTCCCGGCTCCCTGAATCCGCGTGAACTGGCGCTGGAAAGTTGCTGAGTGCCTTGCCCCCCTACCCATAGACCAAGCAAATTGGATTTCCTTTCGGTATGAAGGGCTCTAAACTCTGAGGCTGGAAAGGGATGTGAAGGGAATCCCAAATTTTCTTCTTCTGCCCGCTCCCGGGAGATTGCTGCGTCCACCTGCCTTGAATCATGTTCAGGAGCTCCTCTGCAGTGGAGTGCTGCGAAATGTTTCATCTGCTCCTCACTGCTCTTTGGATTACCAAAAAGGGCAAATCTTCAGTTTGATATTTCTATTCTGTATCTCCTAAAGGTCACCTGTGTCCAAACGTACCGAAAGCTGTTACTGATCCCTCAGCACGCAGCGCTTGGGACCTGCGCAGGAGCCAGCGGAGCCGTCCCTCGGCATCGCTTCCCTGTGCCGGCCTGCGGCGAGCGGGATTTGGCAAGATAATTTGTGTGCAGTTAACAGGATCAGCCTGCCTTGTCACGAGTGTTACACGCGTATAATAAAGTCATTTATACGACTATGTAATTCCTTAGCTAGAGAGGTTGTTTAATAAAATCTTTGTATGACTAAGCCTGGTTCCGATACACACTGAAGTAGTCTAGGTGTGAGTAATAAGCCCGGGCGTGAAGCCGCCTGCTTTGATGTGCAGAGAGCAGCGTCACTGCCACTGCCAGGGGCGGAAAACAGGAGTAAGTAGCTCCGTGCATAACGAGGGACAGTGCCATTGGCTGCAAAATAACTGGAATACGTCTTAGGGAATTGCAGGGGTGTGTGTTACGTGTGGCACAAGACACCTTTATTTTCTCTACCTACCAAAGAGGTGTTTTATGTCAGCCTGTGCCTTCTGGGTTTGTACAGTGGCTACCAGTGTGGGATTGCTGGTGCCTGGGGTAGTAGCTGCAAGGAGGTGGAGAGGGCGGGTGGCTGAGGCTTCACCTGGGCAGGGAACTGATACACCTGGATCGGTGCCTCCGCTGGACTGAAATTGATGTAAGGAGGAGACTTTGCTCCTCCAGAATTAATACGCAGTTTCCGGAAAAATAACAGCTGTTATCAAAAACAAAATAATAATATGGAAGAAACAGCTTGGTGATACAGAGCCCTTTTTAATGTAATTTCTATATTATAAAAATAAGTTTGTTGGTTATTAAAACGACAAGTGCAAAGTAGTGAAGATAGCTGCCTGCCCGCTTGTGAGTTCTCCCTCGGGAGCTGCCACGGGATAGGGAGGTGAGCTTCGGCTCCGTCCGCAGCTTGCGGTGTAAGCGGCAGCTGCTCTCGCAGGCGGCACCTCAGCGACGGCGGCAGCGGCAGGAACGGGGCTGCGCCCGGGCCGAGCAAGGTGCGTGTGCTGCACCACGTTCGTTCCTGCCCCTCAGCTGCCTGTACCCCTGTCCTGGGTAATGCGGGAGTTGCTGCCGTTTACCAAGGCTGGCATGTCCACACCTTGGGGGGATAGCTATGATACAAACCCCCAGAAATTTGCCGTGTTGTTTTGTTGCAGCAACCCAACTCAGTCTGTAAAGCAGAACTGAGGGGGCACGTGCAGCGCTGTGGGCGCAGGGTGTCACACGGCGTGACGCAGATCTGTGTCGGATGGGGAGATTTATGCCGAGCTCCTGCCAGCATCTGCCTCCGTGTGAGGCTCAGGGGGCTGATGGGCACCAAGGGAAGGGGCTGTGCTAGCGGGAAGGAGCCAGGGGCCATGGGAGCAGTGGTGCCCATGGAGCAGAGCTGTGGGATGGAGACAGGGAGGCCTCGGCCACAAGGACCCACTGGGAGCACCAGGATGGCTCCGCAGGCTCCGGGTGCTATGGATGGTGTCCCATGTCCCAGGTGGATTCTCTGTCCTCATGTGAAACCAACCTGAGGAGGGAAACATTCCCACATGGGTCGTCTTTTAAATGCTGGGCTCACTGTTCACCCAGGGTTATTCACCAAGCATAATGTGGATTTGTGGGCCATCTTGACCGTCCTAATGGCATTTTTCAATGAATAAAATATTTATGTGGAAACATTTTATCTATATATGTCTTTTGTGAGATTCTAAAGGCTTTGATGGATGGTTCTGTGGAAAAAAATTGCTCACTGTTTATTATCTAGCACATGCCCCAGATACTTCCAAGTTCTGTATAGACAGTTTGATAAAGTACTTGATTTTCCCACTATAATTCTGTATTACTAAATTTTGCATAATTCTGCATTAGTCTTCTTAATCTGTTTCGATATGTGCTATTGTATTAGTAAGGCAGTAGAAGCAAGACTTGAACCAGAAGCTTTGAGCTCTGCTTGTCAGGAGGTTTCTAAAAAAGCCACATGCGGTTATAGAAGAGATTGGTAAACCGGGAGGGGTTTAAAAATAGCTTCCTCGTGGAAGGACAGGGCCAGGGTCTGCTTGGACAGGGCCAGGATCTGCTTGGGCATCGCGCTGCTCCTCATCTGGGGCCTCTCCGCAGTTTGCAAGCAGGCTGGAAGGCTCCGATTCAGGCCCGCTTCCAGGTGTTGTCCTGTTATCCAGGGGACGGATCCCCAGGTGGAAGAGTGGTGATGGCCCAAGCTCCCTCTTGGGAGGCTCCCAGCGGCTCTGCCGTGGAAGGAGGCACCGGCACTGGGGAGGTTTGTCCGTGTCCTCCCTTCCCAAGGCTGCCAACGGAGGCTGCCTGTCACGAGGCTCTGCTCTGCTGAGGGGAGAGCAAACCCAGCTCCCCTCGCTGCCTTTCAAATGCAGCTTTGAAGTAATTCACCTTGCTTTCTGTCGTCCTGGAGGGGGGTGAACCTGCAGACCGTGTCGCGTGCTGCATTCGGACGAGCTCTGCATGATGCAGGCTGCATGGTGGGGGAATTAATGTTTGCGTGTTACGAAGAGCACAAGGTATCCATTTGCCTGTGCCCTGCCTGCAAACTCCAGCCCTGTCTGTTGAAAAACTGCCTTTTTTTCCGTATTGGCTGCACACGGTTTTTAAAGGTTAGCGTAACCTTTACAGTGACAGCCCGAGCCGCAGAGCCTCGTAGGCTGGAGGCTCCTTCCGCGCCTCCTTCCTGCTCTCCTCCTGGAGCCAGGGATCCGCATTCCCGCAGCCTTCCGGACAAGCGGGATTTGCTCCTGGCCGGTTGAGTCCGGGGGAGCTCTCACAGAGCTGAGTGCGGCCCTGGCAGCATCGAGGCTCTGTGCAAACTGCAGCTGCATGATTGGCAACCGGGGGAATAAGGGATCTTGTGTAATTCAGAGAAGTGTGACTCGCTCTTTTTTGCTTTTTTTTTTTTTTTTTTTTTTTTGCCTTTTTTTCCCCCAACAAGATTCATTCCTGGCCATTAAGATTTTCTGTAAGAGAAGATCAGGTTGCCTGTTTAACACAAAAGACATACAGTATTCCGGAGTCACTGCCCGTTTTTATCCATTCCTATGAAAACCATCTGAGGCAGAAATTCTGTGAACAGTTAATTTGCTGTCATTCTCCTTAGTCCACATCAGCTATAAATAGCATTTCTGTGTTGACTCTGTTAAAAGCCTTTCATTCGTGCTTGATATCTTCATCCTTTGAGGAACCCTTTCTTATTAGTGTCTGAACATTTCAGTAATTTTTTCAGCAGCGGAGCACTGACGTTCCGCAGATAAAGGAAATCTCGGTTAAAAGGATCCTTGATTAATTTGGTGCAACGCAGTGGTTGTTTTTCACAAGCCAGTTGAATAGCTGATAATTAAAACTGAGCACACGGATCTTCTGTGAAAGAAGAAAGCGCCTGTGTCCCATTACAGGTGGAAGGTGCCCCTTTCCCTGGTGAGGTGGGTGTTTTTGGCAGCCTCCGCAGGATCTGCGGGATGAGCAGCAGCTCCGGGCGGGAGGGAAATGCAGCTCTGCCTTTGGATGGGCACGGAGCCGGCCTGGGCTCTCTGCTCTGCTCCATGGAGCAAAGGCGACGGCAGGAGAGGGCCAAAGTGCTTCTGAAGCTGCTCCTTGTTTGTGTTTGCACCGACCAGCCCAGCGCCAGAGCTGCATCCGTCTCCGCGTTCCGTTCCTGCCACAGCTCCGTGCCAGCCCCGGCTGCAAACAGGTGGAAATGTACCCGGGAATGTGCTGCGAATGAGAACGTTTGAAATGCCAGGCCGTCACATTGGGGAAATTATATTTTATTTAAATGCTGTGAGTATCGATGCAGACACCTGAGTTAATGTAGAATTATGGCCGAGAATTTAAATGTAAGAGGGGAAAAAAAGAAAGTCAGGAAATTCGAAGTGGTGGTTACCAAAGCAACTATATGGTTCGTAGCTGCTTGCTCTGCACTAGTGCTGCATGTTCAGTACCACTAGGCTCTGATGTGTTAATGTACACATGCAGGGTGGCTGAGTTGCAGAATCCTTGTAGGGTGCCAGACACGGATCCTTTCTGTTTTGTTTTGTTTAATTCACTAAGTGGGATGATAAAACAAGAATTACTCAAGACAAATGATGGAAAATGAGACCACGCGGCCCTAACAGAGAGCAAAACGCACAGAGGTCCTCCCTGCCGGCAGTGAGAGGAGGCAGTCGCCCTTCTCACTCCTCTTCAGCACAGCTTCCATGCAGCCAAATGCCACCCTGGGAGAGGAAATAATGGTAAAAAATTAATTTAAAGTTGTGGTTGTGGGAAATGGGGAATGCCATCCATGCCCCAGGATAGCTGGATGAGTGGCACTGCCATGCCTGCAGGGCCGTGCTTGCTGAAGATGCAGATGCTGCCCCAGCCCTCGGGAGGCACCGAGGACCCGCTGGACGGGTTCTTCCCCTGCTTGGTGCAGTGAGAGCTCCCCCTCCTGTTTCCAGCCTCAGCTTCTCCATAGCATCCGTAGCAGTAATCAGCATTTCCAAATCCCTGTTTCAAGGGTCCATTGGGAGTGGGGAGCCCTCCTGATAACAGCGCTGTGCAGGTGAAGGGGCCTTTTCCCTGGATGGCTGGGGTTATTGAGGCCAAGAGGGAAATTCTTCACAGTCTTGTCACCAGGTGCAGTGAGAATCCTTCTCCTCTGCGTGGACTTTGTGTTCCGCTTTGTGAATCGTTTGGGTAGGACAGGGCACAGCTCCTTTTAGCCGTAGCTTGCATGATTAACTACCACAGTAAAAGCACCAGGAGAAAAGGTCTCTACAACTTGCTACTTATTTTAGTTTTGCCACCTGGGTACTGTGCTGCAGAGACTGTTTCACGTCTCGTTCTGACTTCGGCGTCTCAAGGGGGCTCTCCTTACCTCTGCTGCACCGTGTCCACAGAGAAACCCCAAATCCCGTGAGCTGCTTGGTCTCCTGAACCACGAGGTGCCATCAGACTCGCACCGAGTGTGTCACAGCACGCGACTGCTGCATTTCTAACCTTCTAAAAACAGCTGCACAAGCTCGTGAATCTTGCTTGTCTCCCTTTGTCTGGTGGTTGGGGCTGAAGGGCTCTTTCCTAGATGTTAACTCGCTTCTTTTTGCTCTTTGAATTCCCGTGGGCCCGAGGGATGCCTTTGTGTAGGCATGTCTCCTATATGGGCTCAGTGCCCCCCTTGGGGCTTCTCTGACTCGGCACAGGCCTTTCCGCCTCTCAGCTTGTCGTGTGTGATTTTCCCATTCTCCAGATAGGGTTTCAAAGTTTCTGCAAACTAAGAAGTCTGAGGTGCAGCTCTCGCGGAGCTGCTGGAATGGAGGGGCAGACGGGCAGGCTTTGCCTTTTCAGGCTCCTCGTGTTTCCAAGCCTTCCCCAGTCACCACTCAACGCAGCAGTCTGCAAATTACTGTCTGTACACTCAGCCCTGCAAAGAGGATCTAATAAACAGCAGGGGGAAAGGGATGCTGCGGGGATGTGAAGAAAACCAGGAGTTTGCAAGACGAGGTATTGTGCCTGCCTGCTTGTATCACAGGCTTGCAGCGGCAGTCGCATTCCTGCTGCATTAGTCAGAAAAACAGGACTGAGGTTTATTCTTGTCTCACGTTTTTATGCCAGATACAGGGCCTGATAAAGTATCACAGAAGAGGTGATACCTTATCTGGCATAAAGCAGCTGTACAACGTAAACTGTCAGAATTGTTTGAGTTTAGATTGGGTGATTTGTGTCATGAAGGCCCTGAAGTTTGAGCTCAGGTATGACAGTTGGATTTACTATCCCGTCTATCCCACGTTTTGGATCAGGTGTGGAAGGAAACAGGCTGGCTGAACGTGCAGGCAGAGCCTCAGCTCTTCACGCCTTCCCGGCTCATCCCTCTGTAGTCTGGCGAGTTGGACGGTTCCCATGCAGCGTTCAGGGCCTCTGGCACCAAGATTATGGATCAGGAGATGCCATGAACTGTTGAAATCACCCTTCCACGCTACTGATCCAGAGTGTGCACCGTCTGATTTGCCCACTTCTCCCATACAGATATAATTCTATTAAGGAGTAATAGCTCAACATGCAACTGCACAGCCACCCTCAAAGTTATCTTTTTATCAGGATCTGTGGCTTCTCAACAGAAATTGGAAAAAGCAATTTTGAAGCTATGAGCGTGAAGTAACATCTTAAATTTCCATGACTCCTTTGCAAATAGGTGCAAATATTACTGCAGATGGGTGCTTGGGAAACATTGTTGGCTTGATTTGACTATCGAGATTGTGATGGTCTGAAAAGGTAGTAAGACTTGGAGCTTGGCAAGTTAAAAAGCGGTTCTTTGCCAGTATACAAGTGAATTTGCTAAAAGAGTCTTCATTCGAGGGACATAATCGCCTTAATGCTTTTAGAGACAGCTCAGGATATCTTCCTCAGAATTGCTCGTCATGCGAAGTGGATCACCCATTGCTGTGCACATTGAAAAAAAAAATTGAATAACACTTGTTTGCTGCCTTGTGACAGGTTTCCCCTCCTCTTGATTTATTTTTGGGCACAGCCTCAATCTGTTTCTCCTTGAACAGTGCAATAGAATTAATTCCATAAATAACTTAGCACTTTTGTGCAGAGTTTCTGGCAGACAGATTTTCAGCGGGTGTATTCCTGTGTAGGTTGCCACTGGTTTTGTGTGTCACTTTTGAGTGAAGCGACCGTAATCTGATGTTAATTTAAATGTCAAATTAAGAATGCGTATGTGAGAGGCGAGGATCGTACGCTGGCTAATTATTCACTAGGGGCTCTGCATTCTGTGGTAATGAGGTGAAACACGCAAACGACCAACTAGCTGAACATCAAAAGCTGGTAGCAGTGAACATGGAAGAGATTTAAAGCTAGATTTGAAAACCTAGCGCTTCCTCCACATGTCTAGAGAAGAAGAGAGGTGCTTAGATGGCTTAAAGCAAGGATAAAATGTGAACAGAAATTCCAAAGTGTCATTGCAGTGAGGAGAGGTTTCAGGTACCCACAAATCAGGACTCCAGGTGCACAGCGTAACTGCTACAGTCGTGACTGGTGGAGCTGTGCGAAGGTGGGGATGCAGTGCAGCATTTCCAATTGCCAACGGGGGATCAATCAGTCTTCTGAGCGGGTGTGGGATTTAGCCAACCTTGGTGTAGGCTGAGGAAAACTGCAAAGATTTCTGCCAGCATCCTTATTTTCATTCACTGCTTCAGATCTTTCGGCCAGCCCCAGTGACAAGGACGTCTGTGTGATCAGCCTGGGCTAAGGTCAGTGCTGCTGACCTTACTTTAAGGTAAGGCCGAGGGCTTAAGGTAAGGGCTGAGGTGAGTGCTGCTGCCTGTTGCGCGGCTTGACCTCCCTCTGCTCCCCTTGCCTCTGCTCCCAGGTGTGGGGAAGAGCAGCAGTTTCGCAGGCTACGTCCTCTGGAAGCAGCCACGCTGCTCCCTATGGAGCTGGGCCGGCAACCTGCATCATTGAGTAGGATCCTCAGCTTTTGAAGAGCTCAAAATCAGGAAGTGGTTCAGCATTTAGCTAAGAGGGACAATATGCAGCCTATTTCAAATATGAAAATATTTTTTGTTATGGTAAACATTAGCAGGCAGGTATTAAGTTGTTCCGAAGAATGGGGACATGGAAAGGAGGAATGTTTCTATTCCTCCAATGTTGTCCTTGATCTGTAGACCATTATAGGAATTAAGTATTTAGAGAGCACAGAGCAATTATCTGTGTATTAGGATGATATGGTAAGACTGTAAAATTGGCCCTTGCAAAGGACTGTAAATTCTAAAACAGGCCCCTCCTGCATGGCTGGCATCTCTTTCGGGTCCAGAGAAGTAGCAGATGTGGAGAACGTGTGTTGTGCTCAGGACATGCACACGGTGCTTGGGAAACGCTGTGTAACTGGCCTGCTGCTTGGTGAGCGGCTGATGGGAGCGGAGAGCAGCCAGAGGAACCGGGATTTAGGGAGGGAGGAGTTATCTCTGTCCGAAATTTTAAATAGTTGTCCATAGGGTTAGTTAGTAGAGTCATCCTGAATCAGAACAAAAAACAAACAAACAAAAAAACCCACCATGCTTTGTGCTTGTTTTGTACAAAATGCAATAGACTGTTTATTTTTGCGTCCATTCTTTTCACCTTGCACTTTTTGTTATTCTTATCTCATCTTTTCTTCTGTTTTTCAGTGTCAATTATTTTCACATTTGTTCCCTTTGTTCTTTCATTTCTTCTTCAGTGCTGCTATATAAAAATAAATAAATAAATGAAACTGCAATGCTGTGTTCTCTTTTGCAGTCTCCAGTGATTTTAAGATTTTAATTGTTCTTTTCAGCCCTTTCTTCACCCCTTTTTCCTTATCTTCCCACACCTGATAACGCTTTTGTTTTTCCTCCTTCTCCCTGCACTCTGGCTTCTTGTCAAGATATTCTCCCTAGGTCCAGTATTCCCTCTCCTCTCCCCGTGAACCTTTTTTCTTCCTTTCTTCTCTGCACAGTTGCACCTTTCAAATATGTTTCCACATTCATTTTAAAAACAAGAGGAAAATTCAATTCTCGGTGCTGATTACAAACCCTCAGGCACTCGTCTCTTCATCCCCCCTGCTTTATGCGCGTGCAAAGTCGCATCGAGCAGCTCCCCATATTCCTGTGCACACTCTGATTGAAACACTAAATCAGATGCATGTGCAGGACTAGAGGGTCAAGGGGGATAGTATTAGCCTCGTCTTTTCACTCTCCTACTTAGGTAATAGAATAAATAGTGTCTAACCTTTCTGGCCTCCAGCGCTACCTCTGGCAATGTGTTCCTGGATAAATCAGAGCACAGGAAAAGGGTCAGGAGAGGGGATGAGATTGGATAGGTGTTACAGAAGAGAATGAATAAAATCCTGTTACTGGCTTTACTTGCTCCTGAGACTGTTTGGGATCCCTGATTAGCTTTCAGTTGTTGCTAGCCAAACAAGCTCTTGTGAATGAGCCAGACTTTTAGATTGATTTCATTTTCCCGTGTTGTGACTTATGTTTGTGAGGCCCTGTGCATGTCTTCGTAATGATTTATTGTCCTTGTGATTTCAATGAATGTAGATGGGGAAGTAATCCCCCCCCCCCTTTTTTTTCCTTATTTTATATGAATATATTTTAGTCAGCATATTTGCATAGCATTATCAGTCACGAGGACTTGAAGGAATTCAAAAAATTTCATATGCATTCAAAAGTCATGCATTTGAACCTGTTACTTTATTCTGAACTTTCAGACACCTTGCTCATATCTGTACAGTTAATTGCACTTGGATGTTGAGTAGGTCAAAAGCATGAAAGGGTGTTAAGGGGGAGTTAACAGATAGATGGGACTTTACAGGAGATACTTATATGCTGATTCAGATGCAACCTTACTCTCAGAAGTCTCACTAATTTGGAGACTGCTTGAAAGTGGTGGATCATGCTGAAAAGATTTGTTTGGATTCATCTTTATTCAATAAATACCTGGTTTTGGATTTTGCCTCTGAAATAATGTAGACTGTTTTGTCTTCTGTTAAATTTTTTATGAACTATTCTTCAATGACTGTAGATGGCAAGTCTGGTGAGAAAACACTGGTGAAGTTGTCATTTTAGGCCACAGGAGGATGTAGGAACTTTCTCTTCCATATCTGGAGTTTTTCAAGTTGCTTCTGAGATTTGCTAACCCTCTTCCGAAATCTTGGTTCTAACAGAGAAAAAAGGAGAGTTGGCAAGAATGGGTAATGTATTGGTTGGTCTGACTTCTAAGAAATATGAAAATGTATGTAATTGGTTGGCCTGGCTTTCAAGAAATAGAGACCATGTTTCATGGCAGTGCTGGGCAGCACGGGTTAGAGGTAGCAAGGCACACTGGCTTGCCTCAACATTAACTTAAAGTTACCAAAAAGCAGTGGGTACTTGTATTGATCTCAGCATCCTTCCTTTCCCTTCTTCACAGAGCAAATCTGATTGGTACTGAGAGCTTCTGTGAGCCAGCATTTCTCTCATTTCTGGGAATGGCTACGTTTGCTTGTTTTTGGCTCAGATAGTTTGGACATTCATTCCTCTGTAAGGATTCACTTCTCTCAAGCCGATCGCGCTTGTTTCCCCGTACCTCTGCAGGAGGGTCAGGGCCCTCACACCCGCCGAAAGGATCCTTCGTCTCGCCCCAACCTGCAGCTCTTGGCCCCGTGGAGCAGCCGGGGAAGGGCGGGCAGCTCTGGAGGATGCGAGCTGGCCCGTGGGCTCCGAGCCATAAGGACCAAGCTGCCCGCCATCCTTAGCAGGGAGGTGGTGCCCCCATGGCAGAAGCTCCTGTGCACACGCAGGCCTTGCGCGCGGTGCCCTCACCTGGGGGAACATGGCCGGCACAGGCCGCGCTCTGCGGAACCGGTGGTGCCCAGGGTGACCCAGCGCTCGCTTCCCGCCCCGCAGCGCTCGGGTTGTGCCGTTCTTGCTGCCCCGAGGACGAGGTACACGGCTCTGTTTCCTGCCCTGCCATCTCCAGGGAGGCCCAGCTGCTTGAACTGGAGCCAGTTAACAGGGAGTTTGGCCAGCAATGGCACACAACGTTCACAGCCTAATTAATCTTAATGGTGAAAGCCCAGCTTGAGGGAAGGATTTGGCGTTTAAAACGTGAATTTATCACATGCTTTATTTTAATTTTCGGCAGCCTTGCTTACCCTACCAAAGAGCAAATTTTGCCCTTTATTTAAACCTAGGTCACTTGAAGATGATCGTTAGTTGAACGCAGGCTACGAGAGGAATGTAGTTAGACAACCATCCCTTCAGTAAAAAGAGAAGAGCAGAGGGGCTATAGTGGTTGGAGGGTGAATTAGAAATAAATGCAATGAAATCCTGTTCCTAGAAGTAGGAGGTTGTCTTAAAGTCTGACAAAGAAATCATTGCAGCGAGCTTGCTCCTCAGGTCACCGAATCTGGGACCACAAAGCAGTGAGCAGCTTTCAGACACTAGCAGATATGTGGGACTCTCTTGCTGTGGTCTGAATGAGAGTCCTCAGTTCCTGCCTTTCGGAAACAGCATTTTGAATTAAATTATTTCCTTGCTGCTAACTGTACTCATGTGTTTCTCTTATACTCAGTCAATTATATAGGTTACAGGGAATATTCACCAAACTATTTACATTTTAGTATTCAAGTGTCACAGAGTAAAATAACTTCTCATCTTATTAAATTTCTGTAGTGTGGAGGAAACCTCCCAAGTTTTCCTTTTGATGCGGTATAAAGCTTGTTGAGATGATTACATTAATATTACATTACTATAAAAAATTAAAGTGCATCACAGTGAACATGCTAATAGGTTTCATTGATTTAAACTTGTAAATGGGTGCTAGCAATCAGAAACCAGGTGGAAATCTGACTTTAAATTAACTGATAGTGCTGACAGTGCCAAAATCATTGATAAGATTTATAGCTCTCCTGTTGAGGAAGAAAAATGTGAAACGTAATAAAGTTGCATGGGATCAGAAAAAAAAAGGTGAATATTTAGCACTATTGAAGTGTGGTGATCTACCATTAGATATTGTTAGTTGTATCATTACTAGTTGTGGATAGCAGTACTGTTCTTCTCCTAAAAAGTGAAGACAGGAAGAGAAAGGAAGAAAAAAAGATAATACCCATTATTTTTTCAAAGGAGAAGACAAAGCAATCAAACAGAAGAAGCCTGCCTGTCATTTCTATGCAAGGAGTTGTTATTATTATTGTTACTAACAAAAGGGAATGTGTGGTGCTCTGTAGATATCTGAAGTCAGGTTTTTATTTGGGTCTCCTAGTTTTGATTGGAAGATGCACTTTAAAGTGACTTTGAACTTTCTAACTTGCATATGTGCTGCATGTAAAATTTGTTCTCAGAGAAGATCTTTAAACAAATTGGTTTCACATCTTCAAATGTAGAATTTATGCTGTGTATAGATTTTATTAAGAGTTGCTCCTGTACAGAATAAATCATGTTCAATTTTGTATATGAAGATGGAAACTTGTGGTCTGAAAAGCAGGACCCTAAGTGCTTTCTGGGCACTTCAGATACTTATTTTCTTTTCTCTTTTTTAAAAAATATTTTTATTTATTTTTATTTTTTTATTGCAGACTTCTCTTACAGCTACAGAATTATATGAATAGCATGGAGAAATAGTGTTTATTATGGTAACTCTTGATTTGGATATTTTTTTAATGTGGAGACATTTGTGTTTCCCCTATCACTGTAGCAGCTTAGCCCTTCGGAAAACTGATTTGGAATCTCTGCAGGGGGCAGGGAATATAAATATCTTAACTTGGAGATAGGAAACTTGTATCATATCTGGAAATTGGAACCAGATTGTAGCACATAACTAACAATACACATTAGCTGGCTGCTCTCCATGTCTTTATTTCCTGTAAAATTTAAATTTGAGGCAGATAGTTGTGGAGATACTGGGCTGCACACGACTATTGAGATTGTTATGACTTTTTCTGAAGAATTTAAGCCAATAGCCCATCACTTTCCTTTTTACAAGAAGTAATTTTAATCTGTGAAGATCAAGTTTAGAGCAATGAAGATGATTAAGGGACTGGAGCATCTATTGTATGAGGAAAGGCTATGTGAACTGGGCCTGTTTAGCCTGGAGAAGATTGAAAGGAGATCTGATCAATATATATAAGTACCTTAGGGGAGAATGTAGGGAGGATGGGGCCAAACTCTTCTCAGTGGTGGCCAGTGATAGGACAAGGGGTAATGGATGTAAGTTGCAACACAGGCAGTTTCATCTCCATGTGAGGAGGAACTTCTTTCCTGTGAGCGTGACAGAGCCCTGGCACAGGCTGCCCAGGGAAGCTCTGGAGTCTCCTTCTCTGGAGATCTTCCCAACCCACCCGGATGCCGCCCTGTGCCCCGTGCTCTGGGTGTCCCTGCTGGAGCAGGGGGTTGGACTGGATGATCCCTAGAGGTCCCTTCCAACCCCAACGATTCTGTGATTCTGTGAAACTTGTGAAACTTGCTAAGTGGCTGGACAAAATGTGTCTTACTAAGCAGAGAGTTAAAAAAAAAAAAAAAAAAAAGTCCATCCCTTGGAAGAAAAATGTAAAAATGTATCTATATAGAGAAAAGAATCTAGCTAAAGGGCAAGGTGAGAATAGGCATGTTTTGATGGTGGCACATGCATGGAAGAAGGTAGAGAAAAAGGCAGTTCTCAGAAGTGGTGCTGAGTTTATGGGATGTCACTGCTTATTTGGCTTTTCAGGATATGTGTGTTCCCAGGCTGAAATCCCCATGTGCTGCTCTTCAGTTAGCAGAGGAGCGGTGGCTCTCGCTGGACAGGGCTGCTGCTCATGGCCACCCATCCTTGCACCTGGTAAACGCTCTAGCACATTGTTGCCAGAGCTTAAAAAAGTAGGCTTAGAAACTGTAAGAATAGCCCATGTTTGTCCTTCTGCTTTTCTTTGCACCGCTTGAATGCTGCCAATCTACACTCTGTATGTACGTGTCCATGGATGCATTTTGGAAATATCCAGAAAATATCTGGCATAGCGTTTGTTGTCAGCCTGGTATTTTGGTATTTTTGTAAATTTATGGTAATGGTATGTAACAAATGGTATTTTTTTTGTAAATTTAACCATCCTGCCACATGTGACAAAAGACTCAGTGCGCGTGGCTTGGCTTGGCTTGGCTTGGCTTGGCTTGGCTTGGCTTGGCTTGGCTTGGCTTGGTGGCCTGCTGGGCTCGGGAGCTCCCCATGAGGCTGCAGCTGCAGTGAGCAGCTGCAGGCTCCTAGTGCTGAGCTCCTCCGTTTAGAGGTTGCCAGGGAGGGCTGTGGCACTGTCCTAGCTCTGAAGCCCCCCACTCCTCCCCAAGTTATTCAAGGAAGAGGAATAAATCTCTTTAAAAAGTGTCACGGGCTATATAGCTATTTAGGTCCTTTTTTTTGACTGTCCCACCCTATGAGAAAGCCACGGTGGGGCCAACTTTAGAGAGGCAGAGCCCTTCTGGTTTTCTCTGCACTATTCACTGTAAGGAAGGAGGTAACTCAGACCCTGGGCTACCTCAGTCAAGCACCCCTCAAACAAAGATGCTTTATTTTTGAGACCCTGGTGTGGAGAACCTGCCTATTCCATCCAAGTCAAGTCACTCCTAAAGCAGTTACTAAGCCAAGTGACATCAATGCCTATTCACACTATGAATCATTAATGAAAAGTTTATTCAAATTGAACTTTATTGCTCGGTGATATATGTATATATTAATATAGATCAGGAAGCAGCATTTTTTTTCCTTAACTTTACTGTTGAATGGGTTTTCCAATATTCTTCTTACCTAACTGACTGGCTAAATAGAGACAGTAGCAGGGACTGAGTGTTCCTATTAGAAAGCTGTGCATGCAGAGGGAGATAAGCTGAGGCAGGAAAAAATACACAAGTTAATTACCCTGGAGGTGATGGTGGGGAACCCAAGAAGGCTGATGTGTTTACCTGCCGTCTCCGCAGTGCACAAGGGAAAGAAAACACAAGAAATGTTCTGCAAGCATCAAAGCATCGTTTGTTTTGACTCCGAAGTGTGTCTGATTAATTCCTTTGCAGTTGTGGCCATCACATTAAATAGACTTCATATGTTGCAGTTGTCCTTTTGCCTACTGGTGTTCAAATAAGAATTGGTAACTCAGTCATAGTCATGCTTTTTTTCATAAAATGTTCATTGAAATGAAGTTCAAAAATATGAGCGTGAATTTATTATTACGAAATTATTCTCTTGTGCATTCTCTTTATGGCACTGACTGTGCTGCATAACATTACTGGACTCCAGCAACATATTATTATTATTATTATTATTATTATTATTATTATTATTAGGTGTATTTAATTGTAATGTGCATTACAGATTTTGTGTAGATAAAAGGAAAAATCTCTGCAGCTGAGCTGCCAATAATCATGCTGTGGATTTCAATTATAGAATAATTCATCCAATTATTCTGTTTAATTTTGGGCAGCAAAGGTCACAGTAATAAATTTTCTTTGTGTGAAGAAGCACTGGGAAAATTACTGAGAACCTAACTGTGATCACATGAAATGACAAGTCCATTCTTTCAGTGCAGATACTTGCAGGTCACAGTGGGGGCAAATCTCGAGACAGTTTTGGTGGTACTGATGCTGGGAGTAAGAAATTTAAAGGGGGCATTTGGAAATGTTCCCTGTGAGTTTTGCTGCTCCAGTAAAGCTGTGAGCGCAGATAGGTCAATGCTGAGTGTCTGTAATTTTTCTTTGTTTTTTTCCTTCTTTTCTTTTTTTCCCCCTCTTTTTTTTACAGTATGGGATGAGGGACTGGAGTAGGCAGTGTTACAGATACGTTGAAGCTCCTCCGGCTCCTTTCCTGTCTCCTGGGTAAGAGGGTGTCAGCAGTGGTCAGGCAGTGCTTGCTCTGCCCCATTTTCACAGAATCCCACAGTGGTTGAGGTTGGAAGGGACCTCTAGAGATCATCCAGTCCAACCCCCTGCTCCAGCAGGGACACCCAGAGCACGGGGCACAGGGCGGCATCCAGGCGGGTTGGGAAGATCTCCAGAGAAGGAGACTCCACAGCCTCCCTGGGCAGCCTGTGCAGGGCTCTGGCACCCTCGAAACATGAGGATTCTCCTCATCCTTAACGTAGGAATAAAAATATTTTCCAACTAGAAAGGATGGGAAGAGCTAGTTGATCCCTTCTTTTAACGACTATGTTTTAGTAATGGCTACAGTTTATTAATAGCACAGAACATTATTGATGTTTTAATATTTTAATTAGCATTTAATTGCAAGGTCGTGGGAAATTATGTCTTGGGATATTTAGTGATCCTCCTGTGCTTCTGCTTTGCTTGAATGTTAAGCAATCCTACAGACATTTTGCTCTCTACTGTTAATTTCCATGGCCATTAAAACGCTTAAAAGTAGTATGTGAGTGTGGTGGTGACAAAAGGCCTTATAAGATGCTGCCTTCAGTCTTTTTGGGGTGTGAAGGGTGCCGTGTTGCATGAGTGTGTCCGAGCCCGGGCCATCCTGGAGGGCTTTGGAAACACAACTTGGCAGCATCTGAGCAACCTGGTCCAGCTTTCACGTTAGCCCTGCTGGACTAGGGGGCCTCGCTTCCAAAATAAATCTGTTTATAATTCTGTAATTTGGCCAAAACCCTCCTTCTCCTCCCATTACTCTCCCTCCTGCCACTATTCTGTTTTCCTATTTACTTCCTACTACATTCCCTTTGCTGAGAAACATAAATGCGTCAAAACCAGCAGCC
Organism: Nothoprocta perdicaria; assembly: GCF_003342845.1. NCBI lineage: Eukaryota > Metazoa > Chordata > Aves > Tinamiformes > Tinamidae > Nothoprocta > Nothoprocta perdicaria. Next base: position 1,260,556 of record NW_020455328.1, read on the forward strand.
TCCAAGAGAGTCTCTAACTTTCTGTGGTTCCCATTCATTTTTCCACAACTGCTGTCTCAGCACCAGGGGACTTTAATGGAGATGTTTTTAATGGCTAATGGAATACAGCTGAGTGAAAATACAGGCTGCTATGCAAGGACTGATATACGGGAAGATGTAAAGGATATGAAAAGATAAAAGACAGACAGTTTTTCAGAGGAAAAGTTATGATGGAGAGCTGTGAGGAGGAGACCTTTGGGTGGGAGATGAACAACAGTTTTATTTTTGCTTGTAAATAAAACTCAGAACACCTGGAAACAGTGAAGTAGAAGAACTAAGAGATTTGTCACTAGAATGTAAGGGAAATGTGGGACATTTATGTCCATACACCCATATATAAGCCAGCCAACCATTTTAGTTTTGTCAAAGGAGAAGAGAATAATTACTCATTTTGGTGGATGCTCTATGAAGCCATGTGCTTATTCAAACTAGATGCATTTGATGGAAAATGAAAAGCTTTGCTTTTTTGACTTTTTGTAAAATCTCCCTTCTCTCTCATGACATTTAAAATGAAGAAAAAAAAATGGTAAGGATTGTTTAAAAAATCTTTTACAGAGCAAAGGAGCTTACTTTAATGTTTTGTATATTTGTATATTTATATATTTATATATTTATATATTTATATATTTATATATTTATATATTTATATATTTATATATAAATGCTTTATATATTTATATATAAATGCTTTATATATTAAAGCATTATATATATATAAAACATATAGAAAAATATTTATATATTAAAAAAAAAAGAAATAATAATTGTACATGAAGTTTCATTCCAGAGACACAAGATAAAATGAGTTGGGATATGCTATGGCTAAATAGCAAGTTGGGACAGAGCTTTTGAGAAGCACAACTTTGGTTTTCCGAAGTGAATTGTTCTAAAGTGAATCCATTTACACTCACCCCAGATGGGGAGAGAGTCCTACAGAGTCTTACAGTAAGCCCCACTTTCCACCTAGCTCGTTGGAGCAGTTAGCTTGAAGAACTGCGTAATAACACCTACTAAGTGGGAAAATATCTGTGGAAAAAAGGACCATTTGAAAAAATATGGGAGATCTCTATCTTATATTTAGGAAATATGGTTAGGTTTCAGTTTACCAATTGGATTTAAATTCATTTTTATGCAGCCCTAGCGCTTTTCTTTCCAGAGACACTTAATGCAACTTAAGAGTGGGCAGTTAGTGGCCTGGGTATTGCAGGTCCCTGACCGTGTCTGGCTTGGGTGTCGCTGCTGTCAGAGCTCATCTCTTCTTGAAACCCCCTCAACAGAGTGGGGCTGAGCTTGCCCTTCCTGATGGGAGAGGCTCGGTAGCCCTGGGGAGCAGAAGGGAGTTAGGGACAAACGTGCTCCTTGCACAAGGCTGAAGTGGGCTAAAGTAACTGAAACTGGATGTCAAAAATGCCTGTTTCTAAATTAATCTTTTCCTCTCCAAAATTGCGACTGTGACAGAAGACTTCTCTGTTTGAAGAGGTAGATTGTATCCCACAAGGCTTGAGTTCTGGAGAAGGTTGCTCAGAAAACTCTTTTTTTTTTATTATTATTTTCAGTGAAGCTGCTGCCCACAGGCTTTGGCTGGTTCATGTGGGCTTCAGACCCTGGGGACCTGGATCCCTCAAAGGTGGCCGGGCCCCAGAAGTTGCAGTGATGGCAGGACGTTAATTGGGTTTGTAAATTTGAGTGCAAGTGAGGCTGTGACTGCGGTACGAACAGCCCACCGAGAACCTGTTGGGAAATATTGAATTGTGACACTACTTTTTCTTGTTTTTCAGAAGAGTTAAGGGGCCTTTACAAACCTTTGTGGTTTTCTTGCTGTAGTAGTCACCAGACATGTCACTTCTGCTGCATTTGCCTGAATGGAAGGGCTGTTGTTTCCCAGCTTAGACAGAGCAGGATATTGGTTTCTGTTGGAGAAGGTGTTCGTGAGTATTTATGGGTACAGCTGCTACTCTAACAGTGTCTCTGTGCCTTCATATTGCTGAAACATACATTTTTTCAGAGATTTTCAGGGAGTCTGCACAACAGCGTTTTGATTGTGTCCAAAGACAAAGAATGAGGCCCTAGCTAGTTTGCCTGGCAAATTGTGTTGAGTGGGTAATTATAACTTTACTTCATGCAGACGGGTTGTTGAAAAGGAGGTTGATTGCTTTGCTTTCTACCAAAAAATCTACTTTTTACTTTTGCCTATGCTTCTAAAGTTTCAGCAGATGAAAACAGATACTTCTCAAGGTTTCATGGAGATGATTCTTTTCTTTAACACATTTGTTTCCTCATGGAAGTGATGACCTGCTGTGGAGGTGAGGAGAGACTGGCTCTTACTGTGCGTTATCAGGGCATTACGTTGTGTGGCTTTGCTCATCCTTCTTGGCGCTGGCTTTGTTTAGGCAGCCTTTCTTTCTTCTCTGCTGCCTGATTACGAGGCTCTCTGTGAATGTGAAGTGTGGGCGTCAGAAAATAAATAGCCTTGGAACTGTTTAAATAAATGGAAAATATCAGCCAAATGGGCAGTGCCTGTAATTAATATGCAGCACATATTAGGTGTCCTTAGAATAGCTGTGCTTTAGTGTGCGTGGGGCAACGGCCATAGCAACCTCATGCCTATAAGAGATCATAATAAGGTTAGTGGAGAGTTTGGATAACAGAATTAACACACATTCATTTGCGGTAAAAATAAAAGGGCTCTTTTGACAGTGGGAAGCTTTAATGAGACCCCTTTCAGTGACCTTTGGGGTCTGGGGAAAGGAGAGAAGCAAAATATCTTGTGAGGAATGGGTAGGGCTAAGGCTGCAGATCACTGAGATACTGGATCCAGTAAGTCAGTCTCCTGTACAATGCCCTGTGCAAGATAGCTGAGGAGCCTAAGAGCAAAAACAAATTTTCCTATTAGATTTTCTAAATAAATCCCATCTTGTCTCCAGAAATAATACAAATAAAATGTTTTTTCACAAGCGTGTTTGGCAAGGTGAATCTGAAGAGTGGAAGCATTCTCTCTCTCATACTTTATAAGGCCATGCTGAATTTGTGTTAAAATTTAATAGTACTTTTTAATGGTGTTGGGATTCTAATTTTATCAGGCTACTTTTGCTTTCTATTAGTAACATTTTAGATCAATTTTTAACAAGCATTAGCTTTCTCATTGCTATGAAATACACTGTGAGCACACAGTTAGTTTTGCACATACACCCTGCTCTTTTTGACCTGTATCTATCTTTGAAACTTCACAATAAATGAAAGAAAAGGTAAGAGCTGTAGTTTAGAGTCCACTGCCATATTCTGTTGATACCTTAGGAAAAGGAGGGAATTATATATGAAACTCCACATCAATTATATTTTATTTCTTGCAGGTAATGGATGTTGAATTCAAATTTAGAGACATCTTTACACAGGGAGAGACAGTTGTGCAGTAACACCTGCAACTAACATTTATGAAATGCCTCTTCCTGTCTGGTGCTTCACATGAAAAGTCATTTGCTGTCATTTTCATGGCTGTTGTGATCACTGCTGTAGAAAATATTTCAATATTCTCAGTCTTCAAAATATTTCCGTGAATCTGACAGTTGGTATCCAAATAAAGTCATTACCCAAAGAAGCAGCAGAGAAGAGAATATGACGCTATTATTACTTCTGAAGAGAAGACTTATTTTTAAACTATTCTCAGCCTGCTATTATGTGCCTGCAGGTTTTGCCTTATTATTAAAATATCCCAATGGAGATCAAATTTAGTTAGGATGAAGAACATGCCATCTGTATGTAGTTCTGTTATGTAAAAAAATCCGATAAGGGTCTTGAAAAAAAAATCAGTTTCTCTAAGCACTTACCCAGTTTGTATAAAGACCCCAAAGGACCAAAAATATTAACATTTTTTTCCTTTTTCGGTTTCATTAACACTGAATGGAAACACAAGTATGTGGGTCACGTTTACAAGTTGATCTGAGCTATGCTAATTGCAAGTGGTTTGGGAAGGTAGAGCTCTCCAGATGGTTGTGGGGCAGGTAGGGATTTGTTTCATACACCACAGGGTGGCTGAGGACAGCTCTAATGTATTTTATGTATTTTGGCAATACAAAGGTGATACAGATAGGGGTATAGATGTCTGAGCTTAGTTAAATGCAGGTGAAAGTGGTACAGGTGGATATTTTACAACCTAGGAAATAACCATCTACTTCAGAACAGGGTGCGGCAGCGAGAGAGATATAGAGGGAGGATAAAGCTCTAATTCTCAGTTGCTTCAAGTGTCACAGGAATAGCGGTGGGAATACAATAAGCAAAGCAGCGTAACACTTCATGTTCTCTGTCACTGGATATCACACAAGCTAATTTCCTTTGCTTGCCAACAGGACTGTAAAATCATACATAGTTGATTAAAGTGTTTCATGGCTATTTAGCACCTTCTTGGTTGTAAAGTGGAAAGATTTTATTTTTAGCAGAAGATACCGCACCTGCACCAGTAAGGGCTGAAACATGTTAGCCTGAGTCTTCAGAAATGGCATTTGTTTATGTGGGGGGAAATGCATATCTCCTGGCCAAGTATTCCCTTGCCCTGTCATGACATTTAGAGGTAAAAGAGCCCTTATGTATTGGAACAAAAGGGGTGTCTGTGATTACAGCAGAGACAGTTTGATTCAGCTCTCTAGGAGGTCAGTGGAGAGAGTCCAGTTGAATTCCCTGGGAACTGGAAAACAAATGCAAAACATGATCCCTGGTACTGCATTTTCATTTCAAATTCAGCACAGACAGATTAAACATTTCTGTGTTCCAGTCTGCTTCAAAGAGCACTAACCTTTGTCACCCTCCTCCCCTCTTCTGCCTACCAAAAATCTGATTTTGGTAGAGTGTTGTTTTTTAAATCTTCTTTTCTGTTTTCTTTTTTCTTTCTTTCTTTTTTTTTTTTTCTTTTTAAGGGTGATGGTCCAAAAGATAACTGGGCTTACTTAAGATGTAACTGTGTGCTCTGTTCCAATGAAGTGACCCTTATTTGGATTACTATGCAGGAGAAAATAATGCTAGCATAAACTCTGTTTATCTCTTGATACTTGATTCCAGTCGTTTAAGACTAAATTGGTATCTGTCAGCGCTAACCTCGTTGAAGAGCGTGTTATTAAGTGCTCATAGGAGAGCAGAAGTGGAACTAAGATCACTATTTGAAAATGCAGTGTAGCTTTTCTACAGGTTGTTGAGCCATCCAGATATCATTATCCAAAAGAAATGAGAGGAAGTATGTAAGCCAGGAGAGTGTCACTTGTCCTTTTGGCTTTATATTCTGCTTATACCCTTGAAGGAGAGAACGGGCATCTTTCTGCAAGACCTTTGGGGTCATCAAATTCCCAACCTTGGCTGTCCCCAAAGCACTGAACTGTGTTGCTCCCTGTGCAAGGTCACAGCTTAGCAGTGATTGCTGTTGCCAAGAGTAAAATTAGGCAGTTTCATGGGCACGATCTTGTTCATCTGCAGGAAGCTAAACTATTTACAGATCCTATAATTGGAAAGAATAGGAAGGAGGAATCATATCCACTGGGTGAAGATGCCTGCCTTTTCTCACCTCATGTGCAGTGTTGGTTTCTAGAAACACCTTCCTTGCAGCAAGCCTGTCAATTGCCATGGAATAAGCACTCATCTCTCTAACTGACGTATTGGATATTGCTGGGCAGTGCTGTGAAGAAGAGAGTTTGGAAGTTCTTGTTTCTTATTTACATTTTGGTTCTTAAGATCTTTGTTCTTCTTCATCTTTCTTTTTTTTCCCTTTAATAAGAAATTACAATCTCCTGTTAGTTCACCAAGTTGCTGCTAACACAGCCTCATGTTTGACCTACAAACAGGAGATAAAGAAGGAGCAGCTATGAAAAGGCAGAGGTCTTCATGAATCATCCATGGTGATTAACTGCCTTTCATGTGTTGAACGGTGAAAGCTCCTAACATTTGGAAAATGAAGCATTAGGAAGAAATAACAAATATTAAATGAGAGAACAAAATGACCAGACAATGTTGAAATTGTTGAAAAATTCACGTTGAATTTCAAAGAAATGTTGAAATTTTTTTTTTTTTTGGAAAGGCAACTTCTGTTTCCCTGATTCTGTTTTCAATCATCTAGATAAAACACAGTGTGAAATTAGGAAAGTGGTCTAGTCTTCTAATTTCCTCTCCAAGTTTATCACTTGCATGTGGTAAAAGGAAGGGAAATAAAACCTGTAAAAAAAAGTCAGGGTTGGAAAAAAAACCCCATACAATACCTTGTCACATTCCCTTTTTATTTAGAAACATGGCCTGCTCCTGAGGTGTGTGGGGCAGCTCCACCAGGTGGTTTTCTCTCCATTGTGTTTGTAGCCTCACTTTTATGTGGGCTTTTGTCAAAGTCTTCCCATTCATCTCAGAAATATCTGAGTTCTGCCAGAGCAGTGTGATAGGGAAGATGTCTTTGGGACGTGCCTGCTGAGGGCCTGATGCCCCAGCTACTGGAAAGGGAAGGCAGGATCTTCTGCATGAACTACACAGTGCCAAAACGTTCAGCAGGTCTTGCACAATATTTGGGTTTGTTTCCTGCAGGGAGAACTTAGTGGCTTTAAGGGACTAAATGACTATATTTGCTTTATAGTCACTTAAGATGAGCTCAGATAGTCTATTTGGGAACCGATTAGAGTATCGTAAGAGAAGCAGTGGCTTGAACTGTGTAGAAACACACTGTATGCTGTTGGTAGTCTCTTGTTTCTGTTTTTAAAGTATGGGAAAAGGCTAATGATGTTGAAAAATGTAACCAGATGTAAATGCAGGTGCTCTAATGTAGGAGTCTTAAAAGCTTATGTTGTTCTCATGGTAGGTACAAATATGTGACTTTTTTTCCTTATGCAGCATAATCGTATTCTTTTCTTGATATTAAACATAACATTTATTTGACTATAATATTACTAGCTGTGGTGCTTTTCTTGACAATGATAATAATGGGTGAGAGGAACTTGATCTTTTCTACACATCATATGGTGATGATGCAGGAGAATATTTAAAGTGGATGATGTATTACCTATCAAGATCTACAGTGCATCTACAGTGATTAGAGGATTTCATTAAAGCAGATTGTATAATTTAAATGATTTTCATGTTATATTTTATCTTCTTAATAGCAGCAACACCTTCTTTTGAATGGCATATATTATCTACTTTAAAAAATTGAATAGAAACCCTCAGAGTTTACAGGAAGGAGAAAAAAATGCTTGACTGAGTAAAACAAGCAGTGTTTGCAGGTGGCCTTACCCAAAATAAACAAATATCTCATTACTCTGTAAGTTTCCCTTTATTTTCAGAGTTGACTTGCCTTGCGAATTCTGTTTTGACTAAGGTCTTAGAGCTTTCTAAAAGGACAATAGTTGGACAACCTTCAAAAAGTTAAGTTGTTGAGAAACTTGTGAAAATTCAAATACTTACATTCAACCCTTCTGCTTTTTATATCAAGTTCTTCTTACCATGTAGAGGTATGGTAAGGTACCATGTGGTACCAAAGGTACCATATTTAGTAAATGATAACAACTCATTGTGTTTTTGGTCTTGACCTGGATTCAGTCTGTTTTACAGTTAAGTTTAATTTCTTCTTCCATTCTGCTTACTGTGTTTTCCAAAACATGTGCTAACATGCTTGTTTGCATCATGTTTCTGACACAAAAGTGACACAAACGAAAAAGGGTTCCCCCAATTTTATGCATTTTAACAAAGCTATATGTGTTTAATAAAGCACATCAACTAACTGAGTGGGTTGGAAGTGTCTCTCGTCAAAGTGCTGCATATTGGTTCTGACTATAATGTTAATGGAAGTATGTAGTAAAACTGTCATGTGTGGCTCCACAAAATCAGATGTTTTAATGAGCTGCTGTGTTAATTTAAAACACATTCAGCATGACAAAGATATGTCATGTAATTGCTGAATCTCCTTTGTGCTTCTTATAATTGGCTATTTAATTATAATTTTCAAATTATGATATAGTTAGCATAATTTATTTGAGAAAGCCACATTACTGTCCTTAATTACATTATTTCTATATTAGAGATATTCTGATAAGGGTGCTCACAATCCTATTCTTTGGTGCTTGCCCTCTAGACATCTGATTTTAATCCTCAAATTTCTGAGGAAAATCTATCATTTCAAGATTATAGAAATGCATGTAGTCTGGCGAATCAATCCCATTAACCTCTCCTACCCGGATGGTTTGGGTTATTTATAGGGTTTTGTATGAAACCGTAAAAAAATAAAACTGACACTAGCAATCGGTTCTGCTTTCAGTATCAAGTTTTTATTGCTACAGATGCTCTCAGATGGTGCAGTCTAAGGTACAACATGTGCTGGATGTTTACATCCATCCAAGACTCATCTTTAAAGCTCTGAACAGATATTTCTTCAAGCGTCTTTGGCTGAGCCGGATGCTATAAGCTCCAAAGCAAACCGGGCGCCTCTTGACGTTCCTGTTTATATCCCGCTGGAAATACTTGGGATATAAACACAGGGGCGAACACCGACCGTGTTCTCGGAGGACGTGTGAGCCATGTCCCTCACAAAGGGACGCTCTGTGCGGGAGCTGGGGCCGCGGACAGGTCCTCGCGGCAGCTCCCGGCCTGGGACGAGGCCTTGGCACAGCCCGCGCTGGGCTCCTCTCGCCATGTCGTGCTCCCCGGCCGCCCTGTGCCCACGGTCCCGCCGCTGGGAAGCGTCGGGTCCGTGCGGATGAGAAGGACCCGCTGCTTGTCCGTGCTTGGTCCCTGGGACGTGGCTGCCCTGGCATCTGCTCCCCACCTTGGCCTGAGGCCCCGGGCGCGAAGGTGGCGAGTCCTTCCCCGCCTCGTTAACTCCCCTCTTGCCAGGAAGGCGGACAAGGCTCTTCTCCTTGTCGCTGAAAGAAACCTGTGTGTGAAGCCCTGGCGACAGCTAAATACAGAAACGCTTCTTTGTCTGCCGTAGCTGCTCTCCCTGCTCTCTCGTGTATTTTTCCTCATCTACACGGAGGCCATTTTATGTCCAAACTCCAAGGACAACTCCGTGTTCTTTAATAAACCTGGCTGTGGTGTGATTCAGATGGTCCCTTTTAGGTGACGCTGGCTCTGTGATCCGAATGTGACCATTTGCAATATAAAAACAGCACCACCCTTACAAGCAGCTGGTGATTTTAAGCAAATGCAAGGCATCAAAAATCTCTTCTTCTTGTGCTTACACAACAGAGCAGAGAAGGCTTTTCCTATTATATGTTCCACTACAGAGGTTTATCAGGCTGCAATAGGGCGATAGTGTGGCTTACACCACAGAATATATGTGTGAATACAACAAATCTCTAATATTTCTATTTTGTGCATTTTCTTATGCTTTGCTGTTACTGTTGATTGCCTTTGTTCCAGCGCACAAAGCAACTGCGTGGTACTGCTCAAAAGGCTCATCTGAAGGCTGAACATTAAGCATGAATTAAATAGGAAAAAAAAAAGACTTGAAATGTATTTTGAGAAAATAAGATTAGAAGTAAAACAAGAAAAGAGCAAGGTTTAATGAACAGAAAAGAAACTGATAATCCTATACAGTAGAGAAGATGAGGTGAGAAGTACAAAGAAAGAGGTAATGAGAGTGTGGAAAATGGCTTGTTTAGGTAGGGAAAGATCCAGGTTGTGTACAGAGGTGGCAAATAAGAGATTAGAGGGTAAAATAAGCCAGTTACTGGATCAAGTGGGGGAGAATCTGGTTTAGTACAAAGGGTGAAAATTTAGGCCGCTTGGGAAAGGATTAGTATTGAAAAGTGATAATTGCGTTTGAAAAGGAAGACAATAAGGCTTGCACAAGAGGGGGAAAAGAAGGATAAAAATGAATCCGGAGAAGCAAAGTAAAAAACAGGATTTAGTGAAGCAGAAGTCTGCCATGTAATAGGAGCCTCTCTTTTAATCCAGGAGGGGAGGACGATAACACAAATGAATAATCAATTTGGTTGCCGTTCCCCTCCCTTGGTGCGCGCCTCAGAAGCCTTCCTGGAGGACAGAGGCAGGGAGGTCACGGTTGTGATTATGGGAAACGGATTTGGAGCACTTACCATTTTCAGCTGCTGCCAGGTATGCTCCAAGGGGTAAACTTCAACAACCACAATGGGAGGACGTGCACACAAAAGCTTGGGGTTTGTTTGGATGAGAATGGATTTGGAACGCGCATCTCTCCCACAGAGCCTGCATCCTCAAATCTGACAGGAGACCTCCCATTTCCCCCCTGAGATGCATAGTTATTTATTTTTATACATATTTGGATAGCGATAGCCCATTTGTATGCAGCCAATGTGAGTTTCTGTTCTCTGAGCAGGAAATCCTGGTGCAAGAATAATTCTAGTCGCTAATAATAGAAGACTTTGGAACAATTTTGGCATATTTCTATGTACATGGAGTTCGGGGAAGCAGTAATGAACAGAGTTAGTCTAACAATAGTCAAATGTATTCAGATCATTCTGTGATTGATTGGAGGAATTATTACTAAATGAATTATTTATGAAATATTTTTTCAAACATTTATAGATTAATGCAAAATGTAGTCACACTTTACTTGAAGCAATATGGGAAAATTAAGAAATGACTGCAATTAATAATTTAAGTGTGGGTAGGCATCATTCACAATGATTATTGCTTTCTTTATTACTTAAGATGTGAAAAAGAGTAAGTTGGCTAGAATGATCTGAAATGACAGTGTCTGCTTAGGTTGCAGAACTGAGCCCCTCCTAGAGAAAGTAAGAGCTGAGCTCTTTAGAAACGTTCTGTAGCATTTTTTTACTGTAGTATAAAAAACCTGTAAAAGCACCTGATGCTACTGCTGTTTAAATAAATCTTTGTGTCTTTGTTTATCCTGAGAATTAAGGTTATGGCCACCACAAGAGAGCCCGCTGTTTCTAATGAGAAACACCATCTTCTAGTTTTGCTTTATGAAAAATGCACTCAATTCCTCATGAGTTTCAGGCTTTCTTTTCATTGCCTGAGGGTTGAATTCTTATTAATTCTGCATTTTATTTGATTTGTGCCCTGTCAACAAAGACTTAAACTGTGGAAATGAAATGAGCGTTTTTGGCCATGTGTCTTGGCTGGATACATTTCTCAAAGTGTGCGTTACTCTGTCACAAGTTGCTGATTTTAATCTCATGAAAACTAGGATGGTCTGTCTAATATGGGCCCCCAAGATCTCTTGAAGGTGTGATCTGGCATTCCTCAGAATCAAGTTATATGAATCTTTACTAATATACCACAGGCCAAAATGAAGTAGGGCCATGGAATAAACAATTAGTTTCAAATTGACTGAACCACATTGTTCAGAGTGTTTTTCTGGTAACCCTCTCCTGCAATTTAGACTTTGTACTGCCAGATGGTGAAAAGCAACTGGCTGTTAAAGATACTCAAGGAAATGATATGTGGATTTATTTTTTTTTCCATCCAAGAAAACCATTTCTTATGAGCTCATTGGGTTATCAAGGATTTCAGTAAAACTACTGTGATTTAGCCTGCCTATAAGTAGCTTTTCCCTGCCTTCATATATCATATAGTCATGCACCAAATAATTAGCCAGGGGAGTAAAAGCTGCCTGGTATGGAAAATCAGCTTCAGCTTTGACCTTGATAGCTAGATGGAAGAAGAATTTGCAACAACTATTCAGAAATCTTGAAGGCCATATTTGCAATCAGATTTTCCTTACTTTCTATTATAAATCTGATTATTTAGTTTTTGAAAGTTCGTTCCCCCTCCCCCCCCTCCCCCCCCCGCAGGATTATTTACTAATTTTGGACTAATTTTGGACTGATTTTTACTTCCTGAGTAGAAGTTAATAGATCTTAACTAATCTCGTTGGATGTGCTTATTTGGAAACGAACATACTATATTGTATTATATCACAGGGTTTTTCTCTATGCTATTATAGCAATGGTGAAAGATACATCCTGGCTTACTTGTAGTGAAGGAGCAAGAAACTTTTTATCTTTCCCAGAAAAGCATGTGAAACTCAAAGTCTGTGCCAGCAAACTGATCTGTGTAAGCGCTAAGCAGAGTTGTAATATTTCAATAGTTGCAAGTACTTTGCACTAACAACTTTCTTTTCCAGCAGTCTGTAGGAAGTGTAATTAATGTTAGAGGTTTTAATCACAAATAAAATGGTTATCTTTGAATACTTGTTAATAATATATTTTCCTTTTAGGAAAATTATTTTTACTACACTCCTTTGGACTGGAGATCAGACCTTATGGGGTCATGCTGCCTTTGCCCACTCTCAGTGTTACATTTTATTTTATATATACAGCAGTGCCATGTCTCTTACTTTCTCTACCAGGCAGTTACAGAACACTTCCAAAACTTGAATTGCCAAAACATTAAAAAGTCCTCTGACTGTGATAGCAACAAATGATGTTATCTACCCTTGCTTTCCTTCTGTAAGGAATAACTGTGATGAATAAGGAATAATCATGTGGGGTAGAGATGTGAACCTTGACCCTCAAAACTAGAGAAAATAGGGAAAAAAAAAGAAAAACAAAAAACCCCACCCAAACTATGAATAGGACAAGTGTGATCTGGATGCCGTTATAAATGGTGAATAAAGTTCCACTACATCTGTGACTTAATGAGTCACTGAGCTGCCTACCAACATACCAAATTTTAAAGCAAGGCAAATTTCTTAGTGACACAGGATTCCAGTTTAATTTAAGCTATCAGTTAAGCAAAAAACTTCAAAGAAGAAAATAGTTTCAGTGGTCAGCTGCATCTTTCAAATTTGGGCTTGATTGCAAGATGTTCAAAATCTGAATCAGATCTTAACAGAGAATGACAGTACAGGACACTTCTCTATTTCTGTGCAGTGGTGATGGGCTACCGTGAAGAACAGTAACGGGCTGAACTGCTGCCCTGGGTGACTGCAGTAGCACACAGTTCTTCCAGGGAACTTTTGTTGCTGGTGCTATTTAGATTTCCAGTTCAAATATCAATATAGATGTAGCGTATTTGTAATTTTTCTCTTTATTTGATATTGCAAGAGATGCTGCACCTAGATCTAGCACAGCCCGGATGCTGACTGTTGAAATCCTACAAAAAAAAGGGATTACTAATAAATATCCCAGACATTTAAATCAAAATAATAGTAATCTATTTTATAAAAAATGTAAAGCTAATTATAAAGGAATAAATAAATGAATAAGTAAGTAAATAAATAATTAAATGATTCAGCCTGGTTGGCACTATACCTTTACTTTGGAACTGTGCCTTTCCTTTAAATAAACTGAAACTCTCTGCAAATTCAATTCAGGTATATTGAATGTATAGATAATCCACACATTCAAGTGCTCAATTTTGTTTTCCAATTCACACTCAATTTTGTTTCCCCTTACTCCCTTATTTCTTACCTGCCTTCAATAATTAGCCAGCCCCTCTCATTGACGGGGTCTGATGGTTCCTCCGAGTTTCATACATGCACTACTTACACTTGGGACCCCGAATTCCTCAAAACCCTGTTCTATGTAAGTCTGAGTTCTTATCACTATCATTGCCCTTGAAGGTGAGTACTAAAGTGAGATCTGAGAGCCCCCTCTGCTCTTTCCTGCAGCAGTGAAGTGTTGCTCGTGCCTCAGCAGTTGACTGTTTAGTGAAACAATACTTATGCTTTTTTTTCCCAAGCCACATGATAATGCATTGGTGTGATCACTGTGTGCTTTAATTGAAGATACCTCATTGCCTTTAAACAGTGTTAAATCTTCTGGTTTATCTTATTTTAATCCATGACAACAGAATTAAGGACTAGTAAAAGATTACCTGCACATTCAAAAGATTGTTTAAATTAAATTTCCAACCTATTACTCTACTCTGGAAACATCTACAAATATTTGCATGTCTTTAACACAACATAAAGGTCACCCTGTTCAAGGCAAGTTGGTTCTGAAGCATTTTTTGCAAATATCTGAATTTTAGAGAACCTTTCCTTGGGGCTAAATTCACACTTTCACTTACCACTCTGGTACCTTACAGCTCTAGAGTAACACTTGCTTTTGGGGAAGCAGAATTTCAATGAGTAATGGGTAGGTGTGATATGCCAACCTTTATTTATTTATCCTATTGCTTGAGAGTCTCTGTAATTGACTACATAACTTCCAACAGAAGAAAAATTACCCTTGTTCTTCCACATGGGCTAACAGCAGCATTTCTTGAGTCAACTTCCTTCTTATTAGAGAGAAGTCCATTGAGGGCCAGGAGTTGGGTTGCAGAGTAGCCGTGGCAGGTCACCAAGCGTGCCAAACCCCACCAAACAAATGTCTCTATTTTTAGTATTGTGAGGTATACAAATGTTTGCAGGTGCAGTGTGTATCTGCAAAAGCACCTGTTATTCCTGTTATTGTTTTTTTTTTTCTCTCTCTTAATTAACATCATCACCAACAGGACTTGATTTTTCCAAAAATATTTTTGTTTTGGTAAGTATGTGCCCTTTAATTCATATGACAAATGCTTGCATGTTTTCTTCCATTGGGGACTGCAGACAAGTATTGTTTCTTTATGTTGAATTCACTTTTCAAATTACATGATGATTCATTTCTGTAATTAAAAGGCAGGTTTCTTAAAATACCAAAAAAAAAAAAAAAAAAAAAAAAGCGTGTAAAACAAGCACAACTAGGAAACTAGGAAATATTCCTGTCAGTGTGTGATTTACTTGATTTACATGGAATTACAAATGTTTATATAGCAACCATTTGGTCCACATATTGCGAGCTCAGTCCATGTGGCTGAAGCCTTTGTCTGCGTCTTGCTTTCGAGCCTAGAATGGTGACAAGTTCAAATGCAGTCGAAGTGAACAACTGTTCATTCCTGCTGGGTGGTGGTATTTGCCTCTTGCATAACCCCCTGCGTAACCATTGCTGTTAAAGCTTCTCCTGCTACTTAGTTCTTCATGATAAGGAAAGTATAAAACTCAACCCATGTTGGGTACTGGGTTGGATGCCCAAGCGCTAGCAGAGTAAACACATGATGTTAAGGGAATGTTTCACTTAAACAAACATAAAGGTAAGGTTTGCTCTAATTTGAATGTCATTAGTTAGCATATGAGTGTAAATGAGCTGAAACACTTCCATCTGGGGAGATATTTATATTAGGAATGAGTGGTATTTTTCACTGACTTCCCTTTCCATTATTTTTATTTTTCCAGTTTAAACGATTCAGATGTTGAATACTATGAGGACAGCTTCGTTTAAAAAAACAATTTCAGGGAATACTTCAGAATGAAAATATAAATTCTTTTGAATTTTGCTCAGTTCCAGTATTAATTTACAGTGTTACAGCACGGTGTTTGAGAAGCGGACATTTCATTACTGCTACAATCACTAAGCTGTCACAGTGGGGTGTGAATTTGCTGTGATCTCATTAATAGAGTAGAAATTAAGACTGGATAGAGAGAGCTAAATTAATTCCTGTTGCTCCTCCTTTAGATGACAAGGAAAATGCAGAGTCTGCTTTCTTGCAACCACAGAGAAAATGAAAATGGAGCTGCAGCAGGAGAGCGCTTGCAAAATGGGGCGCAGTGGGATAAAAATTGCCGTCAAGGCTAGAAACCCAAATCTGAGTTTTATTGTTTTGTCAGATAAACAAATAAATGAGCTGGAAGTTAATAAACTGCATACAGAAATGAAAGATAAAATGAGAATGGACATGATGGCCAGGAGCTTCTCCATAGGCTACTGAAGAAAACAGAAGCAGAAAACTGAAAAGATTCCCCCTGCCATCACTTCCATGGCTTGGGGACAGGCTCTCAGTGGAAAACATCACCCCTGTAATTAAAAGGCAGGTTTTGTAATTAAAAGGCCTGTTTGTCAGGCATACTTCAGTAACGACCCTTTTATTTTGGCTGAAGTGCTCCAGGTGGCTGCTGGGCGCCGCAGAGGGAGAGGAGCTTTTCCTTTGCTCATCCTCCTTGCTGTTCTCCATAGCAGCACATCATGTTGCAGCCTCAACTTGATGTCAGGTGCTCCCGCTGGATGACGTGCTCCTTGAGCTGTGTCTGCTAAAGTGGTAGGCACGGCTTAGGACTTGTCAGGCCGGTGTGGTGGGGATCAGGCCTCATGGCAAGGCAGGCCCCACTGCAGGCCAAGGAGCTCTGGTGGGCTCAGGAGCTCCTCGACCTGTGTCACGAGCAGCCACGGTCCCACTGAGCCTCATGGGGCTCCCTGACTGCACCCGGGCTTATCTCTGGGCCTCTCTCCTGCCAGGTGGAATGTGACATACAAACTCAACACGAGTTTGACCACCTTCAAATCTGGAAGGCCTTTGTTAATGACAGTCTGCTGTACTCAACTGCAGTGTAACTTCCAGTTCTTCCCTTCAGCAAATCATATAGGTCTCATATAGGCACTCAAGAAAGCACCAGCAGCCCTGCTAGTTATCTTTATAATTTCCCTGGGGGAATTGTGATAGTCTGCTATCAGTAAGGAGGATTCTGCTGTACGATAGCAGCAGGAAAGACTTTCTTTTTAGAACTCATATTTTTTTGTCTCATCCTCTAGCTCACTCGTGCGAGGAGTAAAAAGTAAAAAATCATTTAAGTAAAAATGATTAATTGCGATCTATTTACATATGGATCATGAATCCACATTAGGAACTCTTATCTGGTTTATAGACATTATTTATCCATTTTTTAAGTTTCTTTGAATATTTGAAGGTTGAGAGTGATTTCAGACTTTGACATGTAAAGAGGTTGGTGTGGTTTTTCACAGTGAGTGCTTGTGTACGTGGCCTTGCCTGTTAGCAAGTGTAATTATGGAAACCATTTCTTCACTTAATTAAAAATGGATCAGTGCATCTGAAACAGAGGGGATCCAGTAAAATTCAGTATTTATTTCTTATTGCCCGTGGACAGTGACACTATAGAGAAAGAAAATCAGTTGCTGTTTAGAGGTATGGAAAGAGGAAATGTAGCTGTTCTTAGTGATGCACTTTAGTTGCAAAACATATTTAGTTAAACTTATGTGAGTACAGAATGAGATCTTTGAAAACTGAATATTTTTTTCCTATTTTTTATGGACCTCCCATGCTGCCGACTGTAAGAGCTATGTTGTTATTGTGTAGCTTTAGGAAATGTTTCTTAAACAAATTGTTAGGGCTTATGAAATTGTATTTTAAAGAGGGTTTATCTTGGATTTGGGTAAATACAGTATTACAGAATAACCTTATTTTCTCTGTTTACGTTGGGGGCCATTGCCGTATTTTTAGAAAGAAGCTAACAAGTCAACAGAGAGGGCATGGTGGAAGACGTCTAGGGGAAAAGGCCTTCTTGTAAGGAGAGTTTTGGCACAAAGCAGCCCCCAGAGCAGCTGTGTAAATCAGAGCATCTTCCATGTTGCTCTCAGGTCTTGGAGCATTGCTTGATAAGGAGGTGTGAGCTGGCAGTGATCAGCTAGTATCACTTCTAAGACCCAGGGATTCAGGCCGTTGAGATCTTCAGAAGTGTAGAGCTGCTACACAAGTGTAGAGCTGCTTTACACAAGGTAAATTTTTAGCTCGTGTAAAAAGGACGTGTATGAGAAGTAGCTAACTCGTGGATTCTCTTATTTTCTGTATCCTCTCTGTTAGTGCACCCTGCACTAGTGTCTCAGGAGGCGTGCTGACTTGTGCAGGGTGGGTGAATGGCTGCTGTTTGAGACATGGTGCTATTCAAGTACTCCAGCCTTGCATTGGGAGGACTTAAGCTGAAAAAAGGAAGATCTCCACTTCAGAACTTGCTATTTCATCACTCTTTGCCTACTTATAAATAAGCTATTTGGGGGAATTTAGGCTCTCCTGTTCATTTTAGGTTTCTCCCCTGGCCTGGCCTTTCTTCCTGGGTCTCGGTATCTGTGTTGGTTAATGTGATAGCCATTTGCTCCTTTCTTGTAGCTTGCATAAAATGCCTTGGCGGGGTTAAGTGTGTGTACTTGTCAAAATTAAATCGCTGTCATCTCTTCAGTTGCTCTATTTTTGGCTTGTTTCCTGCTCTGTGGGAGATGTAGCAAGCGGAACCCCTCATTTCCTCACAGGGAATTGCACCTCTGCCCGCTCTATCCAACCTGAATGCTGTGCTCAGAAGAACATGTGCACATACAGGCTTTCCTTATTCCCCCAGCCACCTTTGGATGTAAGTGTGGGGCAAATATAACCTGCTCCAGAGTGTGAGAAGTTCTGAGCACTTTCTATAGAACTGAGACTACCTTCGAGAAACATATTAGTTTTTTTTTTTTTTTTTTTTTTTGGTGTCCAGAGGGAGGTGAGGTGGAAAGTATCAGGACTTGGGCGACCTTGTGAATATTGACAGAAAGCCAGATTTCCCTGGAGACTTGAGCAGTTGGCAGCATTAGGCAAGATCCGCATGGAAATGTGGGTAATGTGTTCAGTGTGATTAGGTACTTCAGGTCTCTGCAAATCTGGCCCTACTCTGTATGTGAATGAGGTGATGAGGTGGAGCGTGGATCAGATCCCCCCGCGCTACGTGGATTTCACCATGACACAGACTGATTTTTGTGGAGATTCTCAGGAAGGGGACTTTATTTGTGATGCGTTGTGCAGCATTTAGCACAGAAAATGATGGTCTTGGCTAGAGTTTCATGGCAATACCGTAGAATAAAAGGAGAATAATAACTCTCAACCAACAGGGCTTTATAGTAGATGCTTTCTGGACCATTGGAGAAAGTGATAGCCAAGAGTGATGTGGAGAAATAACAGTGGTTCCAGCAGGAATAATGCTGTGGTCAAAAAACGTGATTTACAGAGACAAACGTTTTTATATGTATTTCCTTTTCAAGGATGACATTAGAAAATACTGCTATTCGTTTTATAACTTCTTTGTGTACTACAACTACTCGGCTATGTTTGAAGTTATTAAATTACCTTATTCCCTTTTCAATAATAGTGCTGCTTTTAAATTTCCAGCTTTGCAAATCACGTGCAGTTAAAGTTCATTGACTTGGTAATCTCCGTGTGTAAAATCTGTCCATCCACCCTGTTTAATAATAAGAAACTTTCAAAATAGATTGAAACTTTCTTTTTTCTTACATATAACAGTACTTCAAATTTACTTAAGCATAGTTCTAGACAGATTTGTGTGTGCAGCATGACAGCATTTCAGTCCTGTGGAACAGGATTTTGTTGACTGCAAAATCCCCTGAAGATTATTAGGGTTTCTATGAGTCGCTACTCTTTGTTGGCCTCATGGAAGATCAATCCACGTGGGTGACACCACAACAACCTCCCCCAAGCAAACGTCACCTAATTATGGGTCTATCAACCTCTATCAAATGGAAAGGGTGATTTTTTGAGAAGAGTAGGATGCAAATGATGATCCGTCTTGCTTGCTGTGCCGCCACTGTGAGCTTTTATGTTTGTGTAATTCTTGCATTTTTATGTTAATGTGTATGGATATCTGCTCTTTTTTTTTGTGTGCAATAGCAGACCAGTTACAGTTGATATTAAAATAGTGGGCTCCAACATGAATCATATTTTATGGATGAGATTGATTTGCATTAGGCTTAATTTTTTTGTTCATTTACCTACAATTATCATTGCAATTTCCTGAAAATTACAGTTTAGTCAAGAGGGACTTCAGGATGAATAATGAAGGGGCGCGCATGTATGGTGCAGTTCCAGCCATCTGCTCTGTGTTATCCTGGGAGTTTCTCGTCTCATTGAATCAGCACTGGCAACTTCGTAGTCCCGTAGTGTCTATGACTGGAGGAGCACGGGAGAGGTTCTGCCCTGGCCTGCCTTGTGCCCTTGGGGGTTACGTGGGGGTTGTGGTTTTTGGCTGAAGCCAGAGCATGCTCATAGAGCAGCCCGAGCTGCTACGTGTGCCATGCCTGTCTTTTAGTGCGGACATTTCCTCTGCAAAGGAGCTTTTAACGTTTCAGTGGGTATTTCTCTTTTTGCAGGCTCTAATATAGGGTTACTGTGCTCTTAGGAGAAGAAACTTAGGGATCAAATACAAGAAAAATAGGCTTTGCTTTGCAGGGCACACAGGGAAAACTGGTATCTGTCCTGGTTATTCTCACTTGTTCTGAGAAACAAGCTGAACAAAACACACCCTGTACCCTGTAGCTGCTGCAGAGGGACATGCATTTTTACCTGCAGCAGTCGCTGGGGAGCGCTTTCCTCAGCAATGTGGTGTCCACAGATTCACCCAGTGCTTTGCAGAAAGGAGAACGGGGAAATCAGTAGATTTATCTTAGAAAGCTCCTGAAGGTCCCACAAAATCACGGTGTGTGGGCAGGGAAGATCCCTCCCGCCCTTCTTGCTGCCTCGTTCGGGCCTGCCCTTCGGCCGTGTCCTCCTGCCCGCAGAAGGGGTGGCCGTGGGGGTGATTCCCGAGTGCTGCGCTTGGCTCGCACCCACTTCTCCCCTGCCCTTTGGGAATCGGTGAGTGCCTGGTGGGCTGGAAACTCCAACTCCCACCCTTTACTTGGAATGGGCACTCTGCTATCATGATTTTAGTACTTTCTATTGGAGTTTCTGGCCATCGCTACACCCTGAATTTTCTTGCAGCGTATGAAATGACTTGGGTCTGTTCACCAAGCCACCTGTGTTGCCATCACTCCTAAGGCAGAGCTCAGCAGGTAGATTTCCCACTATTGCTTCTGCGAGGATTTCCCTGTCTTCCTTGCCCAAAGCGAGCGGCAGATCTGCGGTTCTGGGCTCCGGGAGCGCCCAAGGCCTCCGCTGATGGCACCAGCGTCGCCCCTCGCCGCTTGCACACACGGCACGGCACGCTGTGCTCGCCCGGGCCGTCCCCAGGATTTCATTTCTCCAGGACTGCCAGCTTCAACCTCAGCTTCTTTACGGTGTTTCAGCACACAGCGACTTCTGAGAGGACCCCATCAATGTTCAAGTATATATGAGAAAATATTTGGTGGAGGGGAGGTCTGTATAGAGATAAATGCTCTTTTTTATATTGCTTTTGCTTAGTGCTGCTCTTTTGCATGGATATTTCCTTTATCACTGATGTTTGTGTTTCATTCTGGCTTTATGAAAAGCAAAGGCAAATGTCACGTGTATGTGAGCAAGGCCAGGTTTTCAGCTGTAGTGTTTACTTTTGCTTCCAACTGTTATTTTGGAAACTTCAGTTTCGTTTAGTTTTTCACCTTCACAATGTCATTAGGCATCTGAATATGTGTTATTTAAGATGCTAAGAGTCTGTAAGCATTTGTTTCAGGTTAACAAAGTCATGAATCTGATATAATAGACTTGGAACCTAGCGAGGACCACCTATAGCTCTCAATCTTTCAGCTGTTAATATTTATTGATCATGGCTTTTCTTGTCTTGCATGACTGATTTCTATATATATAAAGCAGATTTTTGTACGTCTCCAACCTTCCTGGAATAGCATAAGGTTTTCTTTTATTTTTCTAGAGACAATGTCCTTGCTTTTGCCAGAAGACTATTGAAGGATTTGAAAAGAAAAAAGGGTTTTGTTTAGTTGTCTATTTTAGTCCATCAGTAATTTTGGTATCTGATCAAATCTGAATTAAAATGTCAAGATGTTACTCTGTTTTCACTGCTAGTTGCCCATGGTTTGCTGCGCAACTGATATTACAGTGTTCCTACAATTTTGTGTCTTCAGTTGTGATTACTTTGGAAATAATTCGCAGCTATCGAATCTTGTCTTCATAATTAGACACTGGTGGGTTTTGCTTTGTTTTGTTTTTAATGCACAAGGTAGATTTCCATACATCTACCAAAAAAAAAAAAAAAAAAATCTCAAACTGTTCTCTGGAACCTCATACAAAATTTATTAATTTCTATGGTATTGCATTTAACTGACATTACTTCCATTTCAGTTAGGAAGTTAAGCTACTTTATGTGTTGAACAGTACAGAGAATCTTTCCACTTACCTGTTACATATTTATATATGTCTGCATATTTGCAAATGGTAATTTTTATGTCCAACCTGTATGAGCTCTGTATAAATTTTTGCTTTAGAGTGTATGCGTTTAGTTATGGACCCGCCTTATTTATTAAGAGTATTTGATACTGGAAATCCTCTTCCTAGCGCTTCAAACTCTTAAAATAAAGGATGCCTTTTGCCATGATGATGACGATGATAATAATAACAATAACAATAATAATAATGTTCTTGTGTTTAAGCAAAATTAATTGGTAAAAAAAGAAGGGCAGTGTTTTTAATGGAGCTGTGCTATTTTTTTTTTGCTTTGGGGTTGACCCTGCAGGCTTGCATGATGTAAATAAGTTTTAAATATTCTCAAGAAACTGGTGTTCCGTGCGGTATTAGGGATATATGAAATGCAGATGGCAATGCAATTGATGCAGAAGTTTGTGTATACCTGTATTTTCAGCTGATTGCTGGACCTGGTCCTTTTCATGCCATATATCCCATGTCAAGTGTAAGAGTTCTCTGAATGTCGGCTGTAATTTCTGTTTCCTACAAATACAGATACAAGCAGGGAGTGATTTTCTTTTTTGTTTTTAATCACAGAACAATCACTTCTGGTAACAGTTTCTGTGTTATTTATAAGAACATCAGAAATAAGCTCACAGTTTATATATTTAATTATATTAGAAATACAGTGTTTAACATATTTTGAAAGGTCTGTAGTTGACAGGAAAACACAGTAATAGCTACAATGAATCTGTTACTAACAAACCTGAAGATCTGTGAAGATATTATTTTAAACAAATCAAATTTTGGTGCGAATTTTATTTCGATTTTGCTCCTGGATTCTTCTTTGCATAACAGCTCATTTAAAAACGTGCTGTTTTACCCCACTAGGAAAACCACCCGGGTGCATGAAGGCAGCTTTGTGCTTGTCTGAAACTAAAAGAGCGTCTCAGCGTTACGCTCAGGCAGTTTAAAATTCAAATTAATAGTGCAGCGAGCTGCTAATGTCTTATTTCTAGCCGCATAAACAGGCTCGATCTCCTCCTCTGGAGCTGTCAAGAATCGGGCAGCTCCCGTGTAATGGACAGTAAATGAAAAGCTCTTTGTTAGCCTGCAGGATGATGCCCTTATTATTTCCTTGGCCATGTAGTACATGTTGCTTGATTCCCAAGCAAGCTGTCACAGGCGCCTCCTGAAAAATTACTCTCTGCCTGTTAAGTGAATATACATTATGAAAAGACACAGCTCAACCCTGGCAACACATGACTTCATTGATAGTAGCAATTTTCTGAACATCTGAGGCAGCGCCAAGCTGTCATCTTACTCATTTTCTTTGTTATTTTTATCCAAGGAGCCTCCGATGGGAGCAGCATGTCCTTTTGGTTTTACTCTCCACTGGTTGCAGTGATATAAACTGCTCTGTGTGATATTATATTAATTTCTTGGGTGCTGCATCATGTCTGACTTTTCTGGAAAATAATTTTCTTTAATGTTATTACCCTTCCCTAGCGGACATTGCGGGAGGAGGAGGAGGGAGGGAACTATTTATATTGAAATTCAGCAAGTCTTAGTGTGGAGAAGAGTAGGATTTTCATTAATTTCCCAGGAGAATGATGCTGCAGAAAAGGATGGGGGAGAAATGCTGCTAATAGCCCTATTTGTGACTCAGGGGAAGGGAGTCCCCTGAGCCTGCAACCTGCAAGGGAAGTGGTGAGGACTCTTGTTTGGCTGGGCTGCTTGGCGGGTAGCTGAAGATTTTAGTTCCTGGGAAGGGGATCCCAAATGGACAAGGTGTCCTCAGGGCAGCCAAGGGCTGGCTGCAGTGTTGGGGGAAAGAGAAAAGGCCGATTTGCTGCCTATCGACCGTAGTTACAGACCAGCAGGGCAGGTTTTGCACGTTGTGTAAGGAGGACCTGCCACCCACTGGTGGATCATCACGTGGGTCATCACAGGACTGGTGCTGGGCAGCAGGGAGCTCTCCTTGGACGTCCTTATGGGGGTTATGTCCTCCTTGGACGTCCTTACGGGGGTTAGAAAAACATGAAGACAGCCCCAGACATGCAGGTGTCTAAGGGACACTGCTGCGCTGCCACCCTTGCTGCCCGCAGTGATGTTGAGCCCTGGGGGACGTTCAGGGTTCTACCCTTCCATAAGCACACAGGTTAAACCAACGTGGCTCAGCCTTGCACACAGCTGGCGAGGCCCGTGGGCTCTCGCCGAGGACCCTGCTGTGGGGCTGAACAGCACCAGCCCCTCACGCCCAGCGTTGGACGCTGCTGGCTAATGTTCCGGCCACATCTGGGGCACTGTGTCCAGTTCTGGGCTCCCCAGGACAAGAGGGATGTGGAGCTGCTGGAGAGAGTCCAGCGCAGGGCTACGAGGATGATCAGGGGCCTGGAACATCTGCCATATGAGCAAAGGCTGAGAGAGCTGGGCCTGTTCAGCCTGGAGAAGAGAAGACTGAAGGAGGACCTGATCGAGGGGGAACCTGGTCAGCGTGTATAAATACCTCAAGGGAGGCAGTGAGGAGGAGGGGCCGGCCTCTTTTCAGTGGTGGCCCACAGTAGGGCTAGAGGAAATGGCCACAAACTGAATCATGAAAAGTTCCACAGGAACTTAAGGAAAAATTTCTTGACAATGAGGGTGACAGAGTGGAACAGGCTCCCCATGGAGGTTGTGGAGTCTCCTTCTTTGGAGATCTTTAAAACCCGCTTGGATGCAGCCCTGTGCCCCGTGCTCTAGGTGACCCTGCGTGAGCAGGGGGGTTGGACTCGATGACCTCTGAGGTCCCTTCCAACCTTCGGCATTCTATGATTCTGTGCTTCTGCCTGTGCAAACACTTGGCTCGCTTACAGCTAAAATGCCCCTTTCCTTCCTCCTGGGGTGTTAATCAGATCAGTTTGCCAGAGTGGTTTTGTGGGATTCATCTCGATGTTGCAGACTCTGACATGCTTATTGTCAACACTCCGCTTGGGTCAACATGATTTGCTGCAGTGGCTGATATTGGACACTGTGAGGAGAGATATTCATAAAGCTGGAGGGGCCCAAAGAAGGCCAGTGTAAATATGCACCAGTACAGGGGGGCAGCACAGGCTGTCGAAGGACAGAAGCTACTAGGAGCATTTGGAAAGACAGGGCAAACTTGAACAACTCACCTCATTAAGAATCTCAGAGGTATAAAATGGATATGGGTGCTGCTGTGTCAGAGAGGTTCTGTTGAGTTTTGAAGGCTTTCTAATATGGTGAATTGCCAATTGAAAAAAACAATTGTTTTATATGTTATCATATAAGAAGGCTGTTGAGGTTGTTGGCTGCATCAGCTAGGATATTAGTAGAAGCACTTATCTTTACCTACTGGAACTTGTCTTTTGAAGCTTCTTTCTGGTTACAATTTCAATGCCAAGACTGACTCTAGACCCCTGTTTCCAATATGTGAATTAGGAGCATGAGAAGTTCCACCAAACATTCAGTGCTTTTATTTCCTGCAGTTTAAGGACATCACCGGACAAAGGACATCACAGTGCAAAGTGTTAGCTGGAAAAGGGCAGGGGCAAAGCAGTAACAGAAGCAATAACATGAACTAAAAATGGATGGATCGACTCTTCAGTATTTATCTTGAAAGTTTCTAGAAAGGAGCCCTTTCCTCAGGTGTGTATATTGATTCAGGGGAAGAGAGCTATGTCTCTCTGCATGTGTTTAGACCACTAAAAATAGTTGCCTACAGATGTTTGGCAAGCCTGCCTGCATGATGCAAGTAAAATAGTTTGCCCAGTGACAAGAATGAAAGGGCAGGAGAGAGTGCAGGGAGCTCCAGAGAGTGGCTGCACGAAGAGGAAATAGTGTGATATCCTAAATCCATAATAGCAGACCAAAAAGTTCTGGTCTTCAGTTACCTCTAATTCTCTTAATTTCCTGAGTTTTGGTGTACTCACAGTTTCACTACTGGGAGCCGTGTTTTCTTTTTCTTCAGCAACTGGTCTTTCTCTTGGCCTTATTTAGACATGCACATTCACACCAGATTTTCCAAATCTGTCCTCTGTCCTCTGCCCGTTTTACTGCAGAAAATATTGTAATTCAGGAGAGTTTATTAATTAACATACTCTTCCTGTTTAGGTATACACAACCTATGGAATGTATACCTAAAACAACAGAACAAGTCTCCTGGTTGTAGATTTACTAATGAAGTATTGGAAGCAAAATTCTGGCAATTCTGGCTTCTGTTCTGACTTGGGATTGGTGTTTCTTTGCTAATACTACTCGGTACTAAAGACACAGTAGATTTTTTTAAGACATCAGCAGAAGATGGGTGAGTTTAGTGGAATCCAAGGAGGGCTCTATTACTTTTAAAGGCAACAAAATAAGGACTATCCAGGGCTGAAGTGCTTCTGGCTTGGCTGATTTTACTCACAATATTCCTCCCCATTCCCTCCCTTTTTTGTATGCCACGTTAGTAGATGGCTCTGTTCTTCATTCCTTATTCTGCTGGTGTAACTTGTTTCATTTCTTCCCTTGGGAAGTTTCTGATGCACTGAAGCTCCGCTGAGCCATTCAGCCTGCTTTGATGTACTTCATTCAGCATTAGATACCAAAACCTTTCTCATCTCAGACAACTTTTGTCCTGGCTGCTTTCACTACAGAGGACTCCAAAAATAGTTGACTCTGAGTATAATTAAAATTGTGCAACGTTATTTTTGTACTCAGAGGTTGTTTTTTTTTCTTCTGTTACAGTAATTAACAACCATTTGCATATTCTCAGCTGCCAATTTTCAGTTTAATCATTGTCAATTTAGTCATTACAATTTATCATTAAAAGAAAAAGAATATCAAGAGCCTCCTACCTTGTAGGATATACTGAAGGCTTGGAGGATCACACAGTGAACAAAGTTACTTGCAAACGCCGTCCTGCTCTGCGTGTAGGAGATGGGCAGCCCTGAGGGTATCTCTAGCCCTGCTGCTTCCCTCTCCTCTCCAGCCACATTAGCGTTTGGAGAGAGGTTTGCACAAAACGGGAATTCGGGCTAATCAATGCCTAGGCTTTCCTATCCCTTGGTTGATCCACAGGTTTCCTAGATTTGCGTGGAGCTGCCTGTAATTAAAGTAGTCTCTGGACTGCTTTAATTGGCACGGTGGATCTGTAGTGGCCAAGGGCACTGAGTGTAAATGCAATTTCCCCCCCCTTTTCCTCTGCTTATGCTGGATTAATCTGGAGAATATGGCCTCCAGTGTAGGAATGGCAGCATTTCTGAGCATCTGCTTTGAAGTGGCCGTTGTTTCGTAAGGGCCGCTTGCAGCGTTGCCAAGCGGCCAGCCCGGCGGGGCCGTTTGGAGCCGAGCTGAGCCCTCGCAGAGGATCTGCCCGCACACAGCCCCGTGCGTGCCGGCTGCTGCGGGAGGGCAGGCGGAGGTGCCCGGGAAACACCTGCCAAGCACCCGCGGCAGGGAGGACGGAGCGGCTGAGGAGGCTGACTCTGAGCTAAAGGAGCATCCGAGAGCTGCCCATCAGTGGCCAATTTATGAGCCGCTGAGAAAACAATTTTTGGAGGCTTTAGCAGCAACTTTCAGACGGCCTCCTAATCTCCCTTTGCTTTGGCAAGTATCGCATTATAAAACCTGTGTGACATTTTACAGCCCCGCCGGAGTGCAGGAGTGTACAAAGGGATATTTGTCCCAGTGGAGGAGGTTTAGCAGGCAGGATTGTTAAATGAAATATAAACCTTATAGGTCTGTCTGTTTGGTTTGCATCTTACCTTGTCAAAAAACTGATGAAATGCAAAAAAAAAACCCATGTAATAAATGGGCTCCTGCACTGTCAGTGATGGGACTGCTGATCCTCCTTTCAGACTCGTGAATGGAGCATCTCTGGAATGTCTTTGTCTTTGCAAGACTCTGGGTTTGGGGTGAGATTAGGAGGGCAATATTAGATTGGTGGGCTATTTTATGTGCATGAATTTAACATGGATTGATGTGATCGAATATAGCAAGGCCAAGGTATCGAAATAATGACAGTGTTGATCCGAAGCCTACTGAGATCCACAGGAAAAATTCCACTGAATTTTCAGAGCCCTGAGTCAGGCCATAAAACTGTCCCCTGTCCATTGAAAACCTTGATACCTTGCACTGATCTGTGGCTAATAGATCTGCCATTACAATATCTGGGCTCCAATTACAGGGCTTGTTGGGAGTGTTATTGCTCTGTTGCTGTTGTGTGTGTTGCTCTCCTGCGTCAGTTGTGGTGTAATCCCCTCTCCTGCTGCATCACCCGGTAAATCACGGTGATCCCTGCAATGTGGGTTAATTGAAGGAGAGCAGGTCCTGTGAAGCAGTGGTAATTGGCATGAGCAGATTATAATGTTGTATTGGCTTCTTATTATGCCAGCTTTGAAATCCGAGGAAGGCTCCCTCCCCAGCCCTATGGAAGGACCTGCATCTCCTATCTGCTGCTGTCGTACCAAGGTAGCCCCAAACTCACAGCTTTTCTCCTTCAGCTTTTCACATGTGTGAGCTCTTTCTCTCTTAAAAGCTAAATGAATTTCTTTTGTGTTGTAGCATTGTTGATACTTGCCTTTTGGAATGGTTCAAGTGTTAAGGCAACAAAAACCTGGACTTTATTTCTGCTAAAACTCTTTTACAGTTTTGGGATGCCAGGAAGGTAGGACATCATGTAGAAGAACAAGAGTGCATTATTTTTAAGAACTGCCGTAGATTTAAAAATCCCCGTTATTTACTTGTCTTGTTAACTAAAGTTGACATTTCAATTGTTGTGCCAATTCAAGTTAGTTATTAACATCAGCTGTTCCTTTCATTAGTGATAATCTTTCCAAAATTCTAAAACTAATTTTGGAATATTTTTTTCACTGTGTGCTAATTCATCCTTTTTGTGTGTGTGATTGTGTGTGTGTGTATTGTCTTAACTTGAAGCAAATTTGAATTTTACGTGAAATTAAACAGAAAATACTACTAAGCCTGAAGCTTAGTAACACTCTTTCCTTCCAGGGAGTACGAGAGTCACAAACATTAATGGAGGAAAAAAAAAAAATCAGAAGAACTGTACACAAATTAAAAAAAGTGAGGTGGGCCTAAAAATAGGGTAAAGGGGGCACTTAATACTGCTAAGATTTTGGGGTTTTCTTTGAAAAAAATTCTTGAATTCATTAACGAAGCTGGAATCTTCAAAGAAGCCCCTAAAAGGCCGTGAAGGAGTGCTGAGGCCTTGAACGGGGCTTTGAAAATCTGAGCCTAAGACCCTAACCAGGTTTGGGTTCTCCTTCAGTGTTACATTTAGCTCCACAAGAAGCTGTCACGTTGCACCACAGATGATAAGAGCGTGGGTGAAGTGATTTTCTCTCTTCTTGAAATGCTTCAGAGGAGCCTTCTGAGGGCTAATTAATATTAAGCACTTGCAGACTGCCAGGTGAAAAGCACTATGCAAATGGGATAGACGGGAAAAGTTATTTATCATGAAAACAGGGAACCCTGCGGGCAGCAGCACTGCAAACGTTCCCACCAGAGCTCCTGCCCTGGCCTCCACGGAGAGCCTCCCGTTTCCTGCTCGGATCTGCTCACCCTGATGGGGTTAGCCTGGTTTTTGCCACTGAGGAGAATGGTGATGCTTTTTTAAATAAAAAAAAATATTGTTTTGATCCCAGAAAGAGAAGGGAATGAGATGGGGACCTGATGATCCTCACCATTAATTCTTTGACCATTTCATGTGAAAATCAAAAATGGTGTTCTCATAGGTGCAGCTAGCTGTTGAAGTAATGTTTAGCCTTTCTATAAAAGCTGGAACAGAAAGTGTTTTGCTTTGAAAACACTGGCATTGTTTTGATATTTTTGCTTTTGAAAATAATGGAGAAATATCATTGTAGTTGGTTAATGAAAATAGATTCAGGCCATAAATTTTAATAGTGTCTTCTACATCTTGACTTGGTTATGCTTCCAAGAGCTATGACAAACTATATATGTGATAGGATTTCCTTATTATTATTTTTATTGCTGTGAGATAGTCGTGATAATGTGCTGGGTTTTGTTTGCTTCACTTCATTGGCTTTAGGGGTGAGAAGTGAAAGGGTTAGGGTAGAGGAATCATCACACACTTTCTTCCTTCTTAAAAGGGGATAAGCGCGTTGCAGGTGAGATCTGCTTGTCTCTTGCAAGAGACCTACCTGTCCCTGTCTCAAGTGCTTACAGGGTACATGGCCTTTCCTTTGCTGCAGTTGCATTTGACTGACCAGGTCATGAATTTTCTTGACAATTCTTGTGCCAAACACTCTGTTCTGCTTTCTATTGCCTAGCAATGTTATGTGTGCAAATGCAGGGCTGCCGAGTTGGGCTCTTTGGCTTTCCACTCGTGTTTTGGGGAAGGCTTCTTCACATGCTTCTGTAACCCCAAATATTTCACAGCTTTCCTTCTCTTCCTCACACTTCTGTATGCAGGGGTTTGCTATTAGAGCTCCAAGTATACCAAGGGGTTTGCTATTAGAGATCCAAGCTCTCTCGGAGGGTGTCTGCACAAAATAATCCTGCAGCCAGTTGATGCCCCCGCAGCTCCCTGCCACCTGCCAGGCAAAGTCCGGGCCTGGTTCCGCAATAAGGTATTGGGGGCATTGGGCTGCCGGGCTGGGAAAGGCAAACACACTGCAATTAAGCACACACGGTCCTGATTCGAATCCCGGAGGACTGGGAGCAGGGTCCCTGCGAGGGTCCTGCAGCGCCCGGAGCAGCTTGGCCGGTGCTCGGTGATGCTCTCCCTGAGGACAGGCAGCCCCAGGCCCAGGTCTAATGCTCTTCGGCAGCTCCTTGCTTCCCGGTATGGGCTCCCGGGAAGGATGAGCTGTCACCATCCTGATGTGTGCAGAGAACAGAGGTCTCCCGAGATCAGCCTGTTCATTACGCTTCCCGAAGAGCCATTAAATTTCTATCAGTGCAATGTGATCCACTCCTCGGGTAGACACATTGTTTTCTGAGCCTTTTCTTCTGATCTAACCTTCACTTCTGCAATTTCCTTTTTTTTTAAAAATTGTTATTTTAAATCTACAAACGGGAAGAATATAGAAATCTGTAAGCAGCAGCAGTGCATGATTTTCATGCAGAATCGTGCAGGGACAAGATGAATCAAATTATGAATTTTTGCTGCCTTATCTGGTATGTATAAACCTTTATAAAACGAGACATATGTCAGGCTGCTTTTGTGTAAATTTGCTGGATTTTGGGTTCTGTTTCTATTTTTAAGAACACTTCAGTATTGTGCCAATGCTTTAAGGTGGTTGTAAGTATCATACGGTAACAACTGTAACATTTTTGATTGCAGCTGTTTAGGCTGGTTCAGCTAAAAATTTAAATAAAAAGTTGGTTTTAGTTCAAAAGCCTGACATAGAAAAGTAAATGAAGCAAATTTAAACATTTAGGTATTACATCTTTCTGGGATCTGTGTGCATGCTAGGTAATGGCAATCATATGATTTCTGTGTGTATAGAAAAAATTGGAATATTTTTGGGCATAGCGGTATTACCGCATGTGTAATGGCTGTATTTTCAGATGCAGCAGCATGTTCCATATTGCTGTTTTGCTCTCAAATACTGCTAGCTGAAGAAAATTAATGAAGCAGGAATATCTTTATAGGGTGCAACTTTTACTATCTGAAGCTATTTATATAATGCAGTTAATTACAGACCATCATCTGTATTTCAAAAGTTTTCCAGGTGGATAATGTATCTGTAATATGCATTTTACAATATATTTAGTATTTTTTACAAGATGTTTCAATCTATGTTTCTGCCAGTCTGAGCAGTTGGCAAACAAATTAATTAAATTTGAGTTTATAATTTCAGAAAGCAAATTTCCTTAAAATATATACTCAGCGCAGCTGCTAAATCTTCTTTTCTGGGTTCTTTCACACATGTTCTTTGATCAGCAGTGTCTCTTTCTAGGTAATGATAATAGTAAATCCAAAAACTTACACAGATGACATAGAAATATTATCCAGCTCAATGCTGTTCCCATTTTTCTTTCTCATAGAATCTGTACATGTGTATTTGATCACATAAATTGTGCTCATTTTGCCAATGCAGATCTCTGACCCATGCATTTGTTTATCTTTGAGTGATACATGTTACGCATGGTGATTACCAATCATGTCTTTGAGACTGACAGTATTTAGATGTAAATGCATCAGTGCAAGGAGGGTGCATTTGTGCTCCAGTTCAGCATTTTTTTCTGACATGAGTCACGTTTTGGTGACTGGGAGGGCAAATTGCATGGCAGCTGTCTCAACAGAGAAAATAGGAGTTGTTTGTATTGTTAATTGACATTCCTTTGTTTTCTTTAATTACTGCACATTTCAAATATACATATTTTCCCCCACTTTTCAAAGGTCTAGAGCTTGTTTTTATTTAAGTATCAGGAACATACTCACTGGAAAGCTTTCAAACTGATTTTTAGATTGCTCTTATACATGTAACCAGCATGTTACTAATGGTGGAGGGAAATTTAACAATGCTGCTCCCTTTGAATTATAGTAGTCCTTGAGGAAAGGCTGTTAAGAGAGAATTTGTTTCTCTGTACATTTTAGTTCTTACATTTTTAAATGTTTCTAGAGGCTTATAACTAAACTGCAATAATTTGGTAGTTTGAAACTTCTACAATGGCACTGTAGGGAAAGATTGTTTAAAATACTTTTTTAAAGGGGGATTAAAATATAAGATTATTCTGAGAGTGGCTAATAACAGCAAAACCAAAAGGTTAGGCTGAAATAGCCACACTCTGGGTTATGTAAATGCATCTCTTACAGACCTGTGCACTGCTTTGGGTTTCATCAGACTTGACTTGCGCTTGCACCACGGA
Organism: Nothoprocta perdicaria; assembly: GCF_003342845.1. NCBI lineage: Eukaryota > Metazoa > Chordata > Aves > Tinamiformes > Tinamidae > Nothoprocta > Nothoprocta perdicaria. The sequence continues at coordinate 1,293,298 of NW_020455328.1, forward strand.
GAGCTGGAGAGCTCCTCAGTGATACATAGATCTAGTGCTAGTCCTCTCCGCAGGGTGTATTCCATCCTAAAATAATCCGTAACGTAAATGGGAGTGGTTGCACTAGTGAGATAAGGCACGATGTCCTTTTTATGGTAATTCTAGCTACTAAAAACTGTTGGGGAAAAATATATTTTCCAAGCTTGGCCATTTCCTTTTAGGAAGAAAAAATAGGAAAATAATAATCCTTTCCAAACAGTAGATCCTATAATTAACTTGGACAAAGGGAAATTTACAGCAAGTGGCAGTTCACTGTTGTGGCCCCACTTTCAGCAGCAGAGGAAAATCTGTTGTACTTTGCATTATCAGGACATTGAAAAAGCTTATAAATGATGAACACGGTACAGTGCAATCCTACAGACAATAGTAGTGTGTCGTTCTTGCAATGAGTGGTACAAGACGTTACAAATGGTATAAATCACATTGCAAACTATTTAAATATCTGTAGTCTCATTAGGTGATAAGGAATTCCAGAAACGCCAAATAGGAATGTGGGAAATAGGCAAGGAGAAAACTTGTAGCCAAGTCAGCAGTGCATGTTACTGAAATATTGGAAGTGTTTCTTATATGACAAGAAGTCATAGGCTTGTCACCATTGTTATTGCAATCTTTCAGATTATAAAAGATTACAAAAAAATCTTTGGTTTTGTACTGAAAAAAAAAAAAGAGGCGGTTTTCACAGTGCAGAGTGAGGCAAGTTAAGAGGGCCCTGCACTCAGCCTCCCAAGCAAAGGCGAGAAATAATCACATCACAAAGATCTTTGCGTTTTAAGAGACAAAGCAACTACCCAAATATTTACATGATTAAGAAAAACCCAACCTTCAAGTCTTAATAAGAGTCCCTGTAAATCCCTAGGGAACAGGTGAACGTTTTCGGTGTGGACGTGGCCTTTAAGGCTTTAAGGAGCCAAGCGCGGACACGTGCGGCCTCCTGAGGCGCCAGGCCTGGCAAGGCAGCCGCAGCCACATGCAGCTTCTCCACATTAGCACAGGGGCCACCTGGACGGGCTGCTACCAAACAAATACATAAAAAACACTATTTGGCAACTTTTGAGGCACCCGTGAAATTGTTGGGGACGTGTTCTCGGGAGATAGGTATGGATTTCACTCTATCACATGGAACAGGCATAGAGTTGAAAATACTGTGGAAAGCAGCTAGCTGTTTGATGAAATTGAGTAATTTAGCAAGTCACAGATCACCAAGACCAACCATGTTATTTAATGGTAGTTGTAAGATATAGGAATTTGGATATATTGAAGTGGAAGGGTTTGTTTCCTCGTTTCCAGGGAGGAGGGGAAGTGGGATTAACTGTTCCATGTAATTGGTGATCCTTCCACGTGCCGTTTGCAGAAGCATATGAACTGGCTCAGAATAGTAGTATCTGTGGAAGTTGACTCTTCCTCCAAGCGTAGAAGCCAGAGAGAGCACACACACCCTCGGAAAGCGTGGAATAGTAGCAAAGATTTGATATATGTGGGACATCAAGACCTAGCAGGTGTATTACACTCCATAGAGTTACTATATAACTAGATATTTCCCAAATTCTCCCCCCCCCCCCCTTTTTTTTTTCCTTCATGGAAATCCAGTGTCATGGGCAAAAAGAAAAATCTAGCAATTTGTCTGGGAATTCCAGTGTCTTGGTAGAGTGATTAGAGCAGGAGGTGGAGCCGACCGCAGGCCCAGAAGAACGGCCGCTGCTCCTACGTCCATCAGCTATGTCTTTTTTTTCAGCCTACAAATCAAACCTTAATAGCCCCAGAAAGGAAGCTTTAATAGCTCCCCGGGAAACACAATTTTGAAGGTATGCAAGCTGTGCTATTTTGGATTAGCCTTTCTGTTTCTCATGAGTCAAATAAATTTCTCCGTCCTGTTCACTGAGACAGTTTCCCTATGTAAGAAGGCCATTTAGTATCCATATAGATGTTCTAGTACTTGTATTTTTTGACAAATTGTATTTTCTTTTCCCCTTTTTATCAGGGAGACATGCCAAGAATATTTTCCCTCATCGTTCCCTGTTTTTCCTGCTTTCTTTATGTCCTAATGAGTTTGTTGGGAAGTTCTGCAGAGTATGTGTCTACTTTTGAAAAGTAGATCTATGTATCGTATGTGCAATGTTAAGACAATATGCTACTGAGCATCTACACAAATAATTGATATACATGAAAGATGCTAATAAAAAGCTGGAATGGACTACTACTCAAAAACATACGTTGTATTTACTCTTACACTTTCTGTATCTCAGATGCCCAATGGCTATTGGAGTGCATGATGAAGGAAATAAGGCATTCCTGCCTGGGCCTGTTTGCAAGACTGAAATAAGCTGGCACATAACAACAGCTCTAAATGCTGTGTATGCTAGTCAGGCTGTTTGATGGAGCTTGCTGAGAAAGATAAGAGGGCCTTAAGAGAAGCCAGCAGTTCATCCGACTAGTGTTGGCTGCTACCAAAATCCAAGCCAGCCCCATTCTGGAATGGATCTCTAACTACTGTATATTAAAAAAAAAAAAAAAGGAATTCTTAGTTATTTCATCAGTTATAGCAATGGTTTCTGAGCGTATGGGAATCTAGGATATGCCTGGATATTACCAGAGCACATTCTGCCTTTCAGCTTCGCTGGCTAAGTCACTGTGTAAACCAGTGCAAGCGAGTGTGTTCAGGCTGGTGACAGGACAGGCCGCTTCACTGGGAGAACTTCAGAGCTACATTCCCTCTGTAAGCTTTCTGTTTGTTTTTTTTTTTCTTAAGTGTGTACAAATCTGATGTTCCCCAAAATAAATAATTGGCGTTAGCTAGAGACAGGACCAATGCAAACAATTATAATTTCGTCCTTACTAATAATGTAGTAATTCCAGTATAGTATTCTGCATTCAAGAGAAGAGGAGTAATAAACAAAGCAGAAAAGAGCATTTTGCCCTATAAAAAAATGCATAGGATAGCATGTCAGCACTTATAGCCATACAAAGTGTTTCACCGAGCTGCACACTTAACACAGGAAGGTAAGTGTCAACTGGACACTTAACTCGTCTTTGTGTGGCTACTTTTTATCTGTGTTGATCGGCAAGAGATGCACCCACTGTTGCAGCCTTTCGTATCACTCTGCATCAGGAGGGTATCTGGACCCATTTTATTGCTGTTTGGACCAGAAATAATTTGGTATCTGAAGAAATAATTCTGTAGTCAAGCCCTGCTGCTTTGAGGTGTTCTGTTGGCTTACCAGCTGGCCTCCCCGATTACTTTCATCTGTTGCAGACAAGCCTTTCCATGGCACTTCTATCATCCATGTGTGCTGGGAACAGATACTGCCTGCTTATTCTGAGCGATGGCTAAAGGCAGGTTCTTTGATGTTGCTCTCAAATCCTCCACGAGTCAACATCTTCCTCTTTCCTGATAATTTGCTGCACGCCTGAGCATTATGCTTGCAGTTACACCCATACAGAGGTCCTAAATGCTTTCTCCCTCTGGGGAAAAACTACAAGGGGAGTTAGGAAGCTTTTGTGATTAGAGATATGTGTTTGAGGCCGTTGTGAATCTGTTGTTGTGGATGTATTTTTGGGATCACACTGGGGTGCTGCGATGAAGCACGTCACGGATGGCAGCTACATCTCTGACATCCCTCAGCTGTCTGAAATGAGGAGCTGCTTAACATTTTTTTTTTGCAAACTGTTAGTGGTGAGTCTGCTTTTCAGGCAATAGCCTGAAGGGTCAGTGCTGCGGACGGTTGGGTAGAGAATTCCTTGCATGAAGACTGTGCCTCGCTGCTCAGCTCAGGGAGCTGGGGAGCTTGGAGAGCCTGGCTACGCTCCCGTGCTGGCAGCAGTGATGGGCAGAGACCAAGGAGAAGTGTGTGGTGTCTTGCATTTGCTCTAGCTGTACACTGAGATGTACAGCTGACACTTGTTTTTGCTCCTGGCATAAACACTACCATCAAGTCTGAAAGATGTAAACAGGTACCATGTGCAGTGCCTGCTTTTTACCATCCTCCATCCTGCTCAAATGTTACATCCCCATAGTTGCTGAAAACCACAGTTCTCAACTGTGATCAGGGAACCTGCCCCTCTGCTGCGGATTGCACTTTTCATGATGTGTGTGCGACTCTGTGCATCACTTTGCCCAGAGACCCCTCCACCCCTGACTCCAGTCCTCTGCTCCCTGCTGTGCCCATCACCGTGGCATCAGTTTGGCTTCTGATCAGGAAAGTCTTAGTCAAAACACAACCCGCAGATTCTTGGAGCACTGCACCGTATAAGTATACACTAAATATACATGTAAAATACAAGCTCTGCTTTGATAATTGAGGCACTAATACCAAAAGTTGGTATGAGTTTATTTTCTCTGTAAAATTCGCATGGCTTTTTTGTCGGCATTTGCCGAAAATAATTTCTGTGTCAATATTTCCAGAAAAGCTTTAATAAAAACATAGCTCTCAAATGCTCTTAACCATAAATCCCATACCACTGCATAGCCTCCTCCCATCCTACACACAAACAATAAAAGTGGAAAAGCACGAATTACAGATACACTTTCATCCCTGTATCTGCGTCAAGCGCAATGCAAAGCGATGATGTGGCAAAACTTGGGAATGTCTGTATGGGAAATAAACAGAATTCGGGAAAGAGGGAGTGATGTGGGAGGAGGGTGGGAGAGCTTTTAATGTGCTGCATTTCCCCATTCATGTTGATGTTAAGTACAGCACCTCCAAATGCAGCCTAGTAAGGCAAAGAGTTTTAATACATCAGAAGGTCACCTACAATGAGATGAAACGCAAAAAAAAAAAAAAAAAACCCTAATTATCTCTAAATTTTCCCAAGGTTGTAAGGCCACTCTTTCCATGTAGTGCCAAGGAAAGAGAACAAGACAGAGTAGCTGTGTGCAATACATTTTCAGCCTCTAATGGGCTTCTCTTGCAGTAGCCAGGCTCCCAAAGGATGTTTGTGTTAACATCTACCAAATATTTAGTGAATGTACCAGCTAAGGGGAAAAAAAAAGGAAAAAAAAAGGAAAGGAGAGGCCTTTAGGAAGCTGCTTCTGAAAATCCTAGTAGCATAAACATTTCAGAAACAACTGGAGTTGTTGGTAATAGTAATATAGAAGGAATGGCTCTGTTGTTTAACAACTCTGGATATAATTCAGCGTTGTTCCCCACTAGGAATCTATGTATACCTAGTAAACCTAGAAGTTATTTCAGGTACATTCAGTCTGAATTTAGGTTGGTATCCAAATTTCATCCGAATTTTGGTTTGCAATTGAAGTGGTTAAACAGGGCGCTTAATTACCCTGAATGTCCTCCATAGTGTGCCTCTAGAAGAGTGATTCGGCAAGATATAATCATAAATACCTCTGGAAAATAATTTCTTCTTTTTGTTATTTGGTAAGGAAGTTGAGGGAAGGATGCTCCTGATTTGGATAGCTCACTTCCTTATTTTAAGCATGCATTTGTATTGCTAAACGCTTCATCTGCCAGCCTATTTTATTATATGTATCAGCAAATCATGAGAGGTTATTATTAAATGACTGCTACATACCTGCTAAAAAATTGAAATTATAAAAAAAGCTCCAATTCTTCTTGTATTTTGTATTTTTCATAGAAAATCTTATAAATATGATAATATTAAGTACACGGGATTTTTAGATTTTCTAGAACGCCATGGATAATTTTCTTCCATGATTGCGTGTATGTCCAATATCACTGTAAAATGGTGAATAAGAAATTGGGTGCCACTATTTATTAAAAAGAAAAAAAAGAAAAGAAAAAAAGAAAAAAATCCAGGCAAAAGCATTTACTTACCACTGTTTATGTTGAAAAGGCTGAAGACCATTGAACAAAGTCCTGAATGGAAGGAGTAAGAAGTGCCACCCTGTGCTTTGCATGTTAAAAGTAATGAGGCCTGTCCAAACAAAATTATTTGTATTCTGTCCAACTTTGGCCCGAAAACACTCTACAGTTCCACAGAAGAGCCTAATATCCTCATGTAGCGTAATTGCCAGGCATGGGGAATAATATAATTTACACGTCTGACCATGAAGTGAACCAGAGAAACTGCTTGGGTTTAGCAGCTTGCTTTTGACTTATCTGAGCTACAAAATGGTTGGAGATGTAAATCCAGATGTTGGTTGCTGTAGCAGGGTTTAATGTCTCATAGTTCCATGGATTGGCATTGTGGACTTGGGGTTTTGTTTGTCCCTGAGACTGTCAGAACTGGGGGAAGTCCCTGTGGTGCCTAGGAGGGTGAGGCCCTTACGTGTGGAGGAGATAGATGGAGATGAGAAGAACCCGACAGTAGTTCAGCTGATGGAGCCAGGGAGACATCAGGGGTCTTGGGCTATTCTAGATGCATCTCACCACACACCTCAGAAGCAGCCTGAATTTTGAAGATCATAAAATACTACTAAAATCATCTGCTTCTTAATCCAATATAAATTCTAAATTATGAAAGGATCTGCGGTATGTTTGAGCACCTTCTCTTTTTCTGGGCTGCTAGTGTGTCTTACAGTCTTGTTTAACCCAGTGGCTTGTGTGTGGTGCTCTAAATAATGAAGAACAAGATACCTTGCAAGCATTTGGATCTATTTGGCCAAATATTTGAACCCACTTTGCCAAGTATTTTTGGAATTTGCTTCTTATCTTTGCTATTGTGAATCAGTAGAAAGTGTTACTCAGAAATTAAAATAGCAAATACATGCTTAGGTAACACACATCAGGCTAACCCTATGTTAAGAGAACAAATTATAGGCATGGTATATTTTCAATCATGTAATAGCTTTATATAGAACTACTTTATATTCCTATAATTTTGCAACATGGGTACTTCTTCTAATTATTTTGAAGAGATGTAGCCTTATTGCAGATTAGGCCTTTCCTAATACCACATGTACCTATATATAAAGATATGTATGTATAGCTAAGAAAATTGTGGTGGTGAGAATAACTGCAGTTTTGTCCCTTTTTGGCAAAGGAAAAATTCTGTCTATCTTGTACACGCTGTCAGAGCCTCTTGGTATCAGCAACATGCCCTTCATCTCGCAGTTGGATTTATCCCACCCGGGTGGAATCACCTGACAAACAGTGACAGCTTACGGCTTTCTCCTGTTTATTGATAACTGGATCACCAAAAGTGAGATTGTCATCTTAGTAATGGGACTAGGCCTACCATTATTGCTGTTATTATTGTTGATCATAATAATAATAAAAGTTATTGCCATCAAAAAAGAAGAAATGCTCAAGAACCCTCTGCGCCTCCAATCTTTACGTCTTGGGTGAAAGTGCAAAACTGAGAATTGAAATAGCCAGAGAAATCCAAGATTTCACTAACAAAGAAACACGAAACTTAACAGCATGATTCATTTGGCGTGACATGTGCCAGTGACACCTGCCATTGAAAACATAAATACAAATGCAGAAGGTTAGTTCAGATGCCCCTCGAAACCATGAGCAGATTTCACTTGCCAATTCATAGTCTTCACTTCTGTGATGCTCATATTTAGGTACATAGGCAAACATTTGCAGGCACCCAGGTACGTTTTTCTATTTTGGAGGCAAACTTCAGTCTAAGTATAGATCAGTTCTGGACTGCTCCCTAAACTCTTCTGTCAGTTTAAGTCAACAGGGACATGGGCAGTGATCCCACTGGATCATTTTCCTGTCAAAATTAACTTTTCAGTGTCATCTTAGAGGCAGATTGAAAGCTGTAGTGTTCACTTTTCAATACCCTATTGACACACTTTCCTTAATTCACATGGAAAAGTCGTATTGTGAACACTGTATATTTAAAATGAATTAAAATTGCATTATATTAATTTCAATGTTAAATTCATCCACTGAGTTATTTTATTTCAAACACAATGGCTTTAAATTGCAATTAGGGCATTAATATTCATGATTTTGTTGTCAAACAAGACAGAAGAAGATACTTTGGTTCTTTCCTTTACCAGTGTTTATGTAACTTTAACTTTCTGGCAAGCAACTCATACTTGTAGTGACTTCTCTTTTCCAAGTTGCAGCTCTCAGCACAAGCTGCCTATCAGGGAGAGGGCTATTTATTTATTTTTGAGTTCTCCTGTTGGCTGGGACTTCTTGTTTTAACTGCAGGTTTTCTCTCTGTGTGACTCTCTGTCAGTGTCATATTGGCTGTCACCTTCCTGAGGTGTCCAAAGACAATGGAAGGAATTTTAATCTGTGCTCTCTGAAGTTAAATAATCTGCTCTCTTTTCTTGTGCAGCAGCTCCAATTCACTGGGTATTCTCTGTGAACACCTTAGAGCTCTCCGTGATGTGCAGGGTGGACAAGGGTGGACCTTGTGTAGGTCTCTGGTCTTCTATCTCAAAACATCACGGACCTCTGCTCTCAAAAAAAGAAAAAGAGAAGCAAAAACTCACCTGAAGAGAACAAATAATCATTTATAAAGGATGGCAGCAAACTGTAAATCAATTTTGATTTTCTTTTCTTCTCTCAACAGGTTCCCAGGCAGGAAGTAACCACCTGTACGATGGAAACGTGTGAAGAAAGACACAGGTAACGGTTGGAGTTGAAAGGAGCACACGAGTATTTCTCCTCTCACGTGTCAGCTTTTCTAGAACGCTATGGTGATTTGGAAAGTCCCAAGAGTGAACTGCAAAGCTTTGCTCAGCTCCGTTGGTGGGATTTTTAGTATTTCCTTCAAGTCATCGATGCTCAGAGATGGTGTGTGATGGAAAAAGCGCCACGTCTGTGTGTTCGTAGCCCCTGTTTTTTGGATTAGTTTGCTGTACTGCCGAACCAATTTTGTTTTGAAGAGCAAGGAGTGAATGTGATGGATTTATCTTCAGAAATGAACAAACATGGAAGGAATCCAATAAGTCATAAGCTAGAAGATCAGAAGAAGGTAATATTATTTTTTATTATACTTAATTACTTTGAATCATAAACTCTTTGGTGATTTTTAGTAAAGCGGAAACCAATTGTTTTGGCTGATGAAGAAGTCTGCCTGGGTGCTCCCACAGCATAGCAGTACAGGGAACTGCTCTTATGGGACATTGTCTAGTAATTTTGCTTCTAAAACGGCCTGATTGCCTGGCAATTTTGTGTCAAGTGCTCAATGAATTTGTCTAGCAAATTGGCTGGCAAAACTCTTACTCACTCTTGGTGCTGAGTTGATGCCAGAAACCTGCTGATCTGGAATAAGTATCTGACAGCACTGACACAGATCTTTGTCCTTTGCAGTGAATGCCTTTCTATTGCATCGTAGCAATTGCTCTCTGTAATTTGGTTCCTGGTGGATAATCTGTTGTTGTTGTTAGTATTTTTCAAGTTTGATCTGTCAGTACCTTTGAGTAATTTAAACAAGCAAATTTGCATGCTTATGGTATGGGAAATCCTCTTGGAAATTCTACTGTGGTCGACTGTCCCAAAGGTGTGTAAAGATAAAGTGACTGGCCCTTGCCCTCCCAGTCTACTTGTGTTAATAACTTAGACTATCTTGACTGTGTTCTGGATGTTCTGGAATCTATTTCTTGGTACTTATTTCATAAACTTAAATTTCATGCCTCAGAACTTATGCAGGCCTTCTGCTTAGCTGTGTTTTACTAGTCTTGTGATACGTCAGTCATAAATTCGTCCTGAAAATAGAAGTGTTTTGTTTTGTCTCCATCTTATTAAACTCTGTTTATATGTTCAAAACTGCTCTACCAGGAACCTGTCTGCATTGATGTGGCGTTTCCAAAATATCTGGTCCTAAGCACCCTGTGTCCGTACCTGTGCCGGAGGATATCCTAGTTCCCTGCGCTTTGGCATCAGCTCATGCAGCCACGTAAATTAGATCTGCATCAGGTGTGGGCATCGGTTACACTTCTTTTGAAACAGGCAGAGCATCTGGCCTGGGGTTTCATGTCAGATTAATGTTTCTTATGCCAGCTGGGGCATACCAGAGCTCTGAATTACCCTTCCTTACGTGCCTGGGCTCTAATATAAGGTCTGCATCAAGTGTCATCGAGCAGGGAGAGTTCATTCTGGGGTAGCATGTTGTGGCAGTGGTGCCCTTAACCTAATACAAAGCCTTAAAAGGAGATTTACTGTCCTCTTTGAATTATAAAATAGGTTCAAAGTGACTGTTAGCATCCAAGTCATGTATAACTGGAGGTTATGTACTTAATTATTATATAGGCTTATAATAAGTGCTTGCATTATTTTGGAATTTTGGCATGAAAGTCACAGGCTAATAGGTTTTAAACAATGTTGACCTTGTTTGGAGAAATAGGAATTGGTGGAATTTACTGGCAGCATAAATAAAACCCCTGTAAATCCCAGCAAATCACACACTTGGCCTTAGTGCTTCTGTAGTGCCTGTGCATTAATCTGAGTCATTTAGTCATAGCAGATAGCCCTTTAAAGTGTAGAGAATTGCTGGAAACGCACCAGGATAACACATGTGATGAAATTATTGGGAAAATATATTCAGCCTTTGAGCGGTTCTTGTAATGGAGCAGACACAGAGGTGTGTGATAGCAGATAACTGGTTTAGGGCCTGAGACTTTCCCCGACTCCTAATTCCCACTCTTCTGGGGCACACAAGCAAAGCTAAGCCGAGAAATATTAGCACAGATCTCGACATCCAGGGTGCTGCATCCTGAACCCTTATGTCTGATTTAGAGTTGAACGTGTTTGAGTCCGTCCCCCTCCTCTTTTCCTCCTCCCTCTTTTTCTCACAAGGATATTTTTCCCTTAAGTCTAATACTAGCAGATTCACTTACAGAGACTGTCTCTTCAGATTGCCTAGGAGGGGAAAGAGGATAGTTTCAAAGAGGATCTGTTGCACCCCAGGGTCAAGTGTTTTCTTTGAGCGAGCTTGTGGATATTTTATCCAGCTGCAGAAGTACCGTGCAGCGCCCAGCGGAAAATCTGCGGCTGCTGAAGGCCCCTGGCCCTGTGATGGGGCTGATTCTGAAGAATTAGGTGCGATGATGAAGCAGGAGTCTGGTTGGTTTTCATCACATACAGGAATCCTAAGTAGTAATCTGATATCAATGATGTGCGAATACCTGTTTTGTTAATGAAAAGTTAGTTTTATGTTTTAATAAAATGACTCTTAGAGTCATTTTAACATTGGGAAAATGGAAAAAAAAAAGTGAGAAATACAAGAAGTAGTAGTCTGGCTACTTCTTTGTAACATCTGATATGAAGCAAATTCAGAAATATGTTGGATAAAAATGAGTGAAATAAAAACGAACTATTTGGGGAAAAATTGGCTGACACTGTGCTCACTTCAATCCGTGGATATCCCAGTGCTGCTCTACCTGGATCACACCCGGCAAAAGCCGAGCTGAACCTCTTGCATAGCTCACCTGATCGTAAATTACCAAAAAACACTGTGTTTTGTATGGGTGGCAATGGTCTTCCTCTCACGTAGGAGAGGAAGATCATTGTGGTCAGTTACTGGAACCCATGGGGGAGTCACAGGGCTTAGGGCTCCCTCTGTGGATTCTTCCCGATGGGAGAGGAGCCTCAGGGAATGGTGAGGGTGGGTGAGGGCCGGCACGGACGGTTTGGGGATGCCCATCACCTTAGTCTGCTTGAGGACCGTGTTTCTGTGGCATTGCTGTCCACAGAACGTCCCCGCTGCCTCCCTCACTCCGAGCTGGAAATGGAGCCAAATACACGACTCAATATTTGCAGAGAGTTCAGGCTAAGTGCTGTCTTTCTGCATCTATTTGCTGTTCACACAAGGTAGAGGAATTTCTTGTTAAGTGGTATGACAAAACAATATTAATAGCAGTCACATCCAAAGCCACTGTGGTATCAAATCCATTTCTTACCGCCTAAAATAGGCTATATCCATGAATTTAGCACATTGTAAATAGTATGAAGAACTATGAGCTACCATCTTGGTTTCGATGGGGAATTTGCTGCAAACAGCTGTATTAAAACCCAGAGCAGGCCGCTTTATCCGGGTCCCATCATTCAGCGGGACGCTTTGTTTCCAAAATCCACTGAAAAATTCATAAACTGCTGTCCCATCCCCAGCTGACACTTGTCAGATCCGTGAAGTACATACTCAGATTGTCCCAATTAATCCCGCTGTTTACTTGTTTACCCTTTTCCTGCTCAGGAGAGCCCCGTGGTCGGCATTTGCTGCGTGGGCCGTGGGCTCTGTGGGGAGGCCCCATGGGGCCTGCACGTGTTTCCTTTCTGTGCTTGGCCTCCTGTAAACCTGGGAAACGGCTTCACATCCGCAGCAACGTGGGAGATGTTTCCCGGGAACAGCAGCGCCTGGTGCCTTAAAGGTTTGGCTGCTGCTCTGTCGCTTAGTGATTTACTGTGGTATTGGGTAGTGTGTTTAGGGGATGCAAGCCACCGAGCCCCTGTCCTGACACACAGAAAATCGTGTGTGTCTTGATTTAACCTCTCTCCCTTCGGCAGAGTGCAGAGCTAATGGCCTTGCTCCGCTATACGTATTTTGCAAGTGGGAATTTTTGCATTTCTGATTACAACAGGGACCCATGGCTTGGAGTTTTGCACGTCTGCAGCACTTGCTGTTTGTTCTCAAGGGTAACTTTTCATCAAGTTTCCTTTTCATGCCCCTTAACCAACACCTAAGCAGGAAAAAAGCCAGACCTGTGCGTTTTGTATGTTGGATCTTTGCTCTTGGTGTACTTTTGGGACCGCTGCATTTCAGGTCTTGGTGTCTCAGTTTAAGGCTTGACCCACCATATTCCAGTTGTTTTTGAAATTTAGATATGAGAAAAAACAGGGATCTCACTCATATCCAGAATAAGACATTATGACCTTCAGCTTCTGTAGGCAGATAAACCACTGAACTCAGGGGGATTTCTCATAAATATCACGACCCTGTAACGTGGCAATAAGTGAAGCTAATGGATAAGTTTAAGTGCCAAGCGAGCCTGAAGATCCTCACGTCCTTCCTCTGCTGGGGGAATGGTGGGGCCCGAGGATGCACATGAACGACTCCGCTCTTCTCCACGCTGGCCATTTGGAGATAAGCAAAAATGTCCAAAAATCTGTCAGATTTGGCTTTATACGGTCAAACAGGAGGCTGCTACTTTTGGAGGGCCTGGGATCTCAATGAGGTTACTGTTCTGTCCCTAAAAAAGTTGTGTTTTTTTTCCATCCTGCCTCTAATTTTCCTAAATGGAGTGGAGGATGAGAAATTGAAAGGGGGTATGGGCATGTTCTTTTTTCATTTTCCTGTTATTCTTGTCTTCCAATTCTTCTGAACGAGGAATGGAGATAGGAGGAGCTGCTCATCTGATCAATGAGGAATCAAAATACAAATTTTGCTTTCCAAACTCTTTGTCTCTGCAGCCTGTGAGCTGCTGCCCCCCCCTCTCCCTGCCTGCCTCCCTCCACCTGCAGGGGGGTTTCTGCCTCCAAATGTATGCCAGAAGAACTGGAATTATTTCTCTCGCTGCCTGGGGTGCCGTGACCTGGCTGCTCTTGCTCTCTGAAATCAATACATGGACTCTTATTAGTGCACGTGCTCCACTTTCAGAAACAATCTTTGCAGCCTCCATAAATGATATTAAGTATCATTATATCAAACGCAAAATATATGTTTTGTAAGACACCAGGTTAATAACTCACACCCTCTATCGCAGTGCACAGTTTCCTTTTCCTGCTATTAAAGAACCCTGGTAAAAATACGGTAATAGACACTTCTAATGCCTTTTACATTTTCCTGCCTCCTCTAATCCCCTGTCTGCAACAAAATCACAGTTACAAATGGTAGTTGACCCAATGGTGCACCAAAATAACAACAACAACAAAAAAATGCTAATTTATTGTTTCTTTAAAAAGGTGCTATGCCTTAGTTTCTTAGATGACTAAGAGTCACACAGTAGAAGTTACACCCCGGTGTCTCCAATGCTGGCTTGAAGGAGCTTGGCTGCTTTGCAGTTGCTGGTGTTGGCAGAATTTTCTGTAATCAGATAGATGAGATGCATGATATTTCCTACATACACATACTGCATAATTTTTGATCTGCAATGTAGGGTAGAGTTAGAGAAAAGAAGGCTTTTCATTTGGACTGGTTAGTTAATTTGGTTATTTGATTTTTTTTCCCTTCAAAACGATACAGACTGAGTAGGAGAGTGACACAATTACTTCCCCTTCCCGTCCTAGCTCTTTGTTTAGTGCTGAAGACACAATTTCCTTTTTGTTTTCCTTTCCCTGCAGTTTCTTGCTCTGTTGTTATTAGTACAGATACAAAGATAGATTTAGGCATGTCTTAAAAACTCTTACCAAGCTTGGGGTAAAATACGATGACTGAGAAGTGGAAGAGAGTGAAATCAGAGGAGGTAGTGTCCCGCGTTTATGCAATTTGCTGTAGGACACCTGGATGGTTACAAATCATCTGCAAGGGTTTCATTTGTCAAGTATAAAAAAATTGCTAGCGGCTCCCCACCATCAATCTGTTTTGATTGCTCTTGCTCCTAGCTTTGTCAAAGAAAACTCTTGTCAGCCCCAGGATGAAGGACAATTTTAGGAATAGTAAATAAATGGCTAAAATTGTATTAAATCACATGGTTTTCTTTTTGTTGCTGTGTCTGTAGTGGTATTGCAAAATAAGGAAATCACACTAGTTCTTATTCAGTATTTTCCTGCTGATAATAGTTATTATTTTCTAAATGTAAGTGAATAATGTTTGTTCATTGAAATTGTCACTGTGAAAAATCTGTTGTACCTCAAAGATGAAGCGCAGATAAAGAAAAAACAATATTGGCCTGTCCCTCTCCTGTGCCACCATATCCCGACTTTCCTTCTAAGCGGGAGCACAAGCGCAGGAACGTTGCCCAGAGTGGAGAATCAGACCAGTGGAGAATCGGAACCGAGGCGTCTAGGGGACACCTTGCGGTGCATTGAGATTTGGAAAGTCACCCTTTCAAAAGTTGTTTTGATTTTTTTTTATCATTACTATTACATTGAAAAGCTGAGGTGAAGAATTAAAGGTCTTGAAGTGTTCCTGAAGCACAACTGAAGAGCTGCTGAATCTTCCTGTTGACACATGGGTGCACTCCCAGCTATTGCTTCTCAGATTCCCTCAGAACTCGGATTTTCCAGACTGCCAGAGGCAGCAGCTCCTCTGCTGCTGCATCACGGTTCAGGGAAGAGAAGGATCTGAGGGGGCTTGTGCTGCAAAGTGCCTTTGTGGGAGGGATGTACAAAACTTCTTAAAGGCTGCATTTTGCATATGCTAAAGCAAGAAATCTCCTGTGAGGTTGTGCAGTGTGCACGCTTTCAAATCACAGCAATAACTTCTAAAACCCATTCTAGACAGGTCTGGCCGTAAGCAAATTGTGAAAGGACAAGTCGATCTGGTACTGCATTTTTTAGCTTCTGGGTGATAAAGTTTGTCTTGTGGAATCATTGACTGATTATTAACCACAATTAACAGTCCCCACATGAACCAGATCTTGTTTTCCTGGCTGTGGTGTTTACATATGCACTCTGAATAGATCAAACGAGTAAGGCTTGACAAAAGCTTGGTCCAAATGCAGAACTGATGCACAGAAGAGTTTAAAGCCAAGCTTCTGCAAATGAGTCTCACAGGATCTTACACGCTCACAATATGAAATACGAAAATACAGAATCAGGGTCTACATACATTGCTGAGGACAGCATTAGCTCCATAATTCAGGCAGCCCTAAAATGCATTTTCTTGAGTCTGTATGTTGCACCATTAACTCAAGACTATACTTCTTTATTATGAATTAAGCTTAAATTAAGTTTTATTATAAATGTCAGTGTGTATTCATGCTGAATTCCAGCAAGAGGATACTACAGGGAGATAATATCTCCTTCTTCTCATTGTATGATTTTTTTAGTATTTAGGAGCTAATATTTAGCTTTTCTGCAGTGCTGAAGTACAAAAGAATGAAAAGGCAGAAAAGAACTTTGGAAATTGTTATCATTTTCTCTTTACTGCAAATATTTCTTTTTCATAGAGGGTTGCAGGCAAACACATAAATACACAGTTTGATTTGAAAATAAGTGTATGTACACAGTAGGCACCACTGGGAGGAAAAAAATGGACATTTTTTAGCTTTAAATTCCCCCGAGGTCCTCTGTAGTATCAGGCCCAGCTGCAGCTCTTGTTGCTCTTGTAGCAAACAGCCTCCTTAGCACTCTGCTGTTGTCTCTCAGGGGGCTTACCCCGTGCTTACAGGAATCACCTTCAGTTATATGGGGCTGCTGAGTCTTTTAGGACAATAATAGTAGTAATTATATGATGTGGAAGATCTATTCTAATTAGGACTGATAAATATATAAACTGAATTTCTTAAGTTATTTACATTGCTTAAGTTCTGTTTGGGAGCAAGGTCTGTATTTTCACATCTTTGCACCTGCAGAGCCCGTTAACCTTCTCCATCTCAGCAAGAAACATAGCAATTGCTCTTGATTCTCCATCAAAGAGGTCATTCTTAAAATACTCTCAGTTCCCATATTATCTTAGTGGCACTGGGGAGCGTGGGGAGCAAACACCCCACTGCAGCCACCTGCCTCGACTGATGCCAGCAGCTAAGCTGCATGCAAATGAATAGCAGAGGCCACACTGATCCTGGGATTAGAATCCCAGAACGGTTGAGGTTGGCAGGGACCTCTAGAGATCATCCAGTCCAACCCCCTGCTCCAGCAGGGACACCCAGAGCACGGGGCACAGGGCGGCATCCAGGCGGGTTGGGAAGATCTCCAGAGACGGAGAGTCCACAGCCTCCCTGGGCAGCCTCTCTTGTGGTTGCCACCAAACACACCTCTGATACCTTTAAGACACTTCCTGCTTACTTGCTGTGTGGAAACAGAGGTAAATGCCGACTTCTTGAGGGTGATCTCGTTCTTTATATGCTGACTTGTTAAACTGCTTTTATCTTACACGCCTGTCATTTCTAACTCCTTTGAGGTAATAAATCAATATTAAGGTCAAAATGCTGGGTGACAGCTATTTCGTTTTACCTGAATTTACCCTTCATTCAGAGTAGAACGGTTATAGCCTTGTGAAACACCAGCTATATTTGTGTTAGGCAATAATTCATTGATCAAATCAAACAATTTTATCTGTTGCTGGTTTATAGTTGCTGTTATGTTAGGAAAGATGATCTCCTGTAAGCAGAGCTTAAGGCAGAAGGGCTAAAGCTCTGTTTCTCTTGTAACTGTTGCCAGTTTTCTTGGGACCCTTAGGGAAATTGCTTAAACTCATTTTACCCATCTGTAAAATTAAGAGATGTATGAATCTTCATTCACTGATTTTCTTCAGAGTAAGATCCTCAGATTGAAGGCCCAATATATTTGACTGATTTTTTTAAAAAAACAAATCCTCACTGTCATTTATTTGCACCGTGTCAGAGGAAAGAAGTCCCCATCGTGAGTCAAGGTTCAGCACGGAGCAAAATAACTCTGGCTGGCTGGAAAACCTTCCAGGTTGGTTGTCATCCCTCCCGAATCCCTTCCCGCATGGAGCCACGGAGCAAGGGCTGGGAAGTTAGTCAGCCTTTCTCATCCCCACTGCTCACCAGGCTGCCCCTATTGACCACATGATGAAAGCAAGTCAAGTGCTTCTTCCACCGCGTGCGCCTGGTGGCTGTGGCCAATGCAAGGGTAGCTGTCAGGAATCTCCTTGGGTGATTTTGACACGTCGGCTCACGGCACACGCAGGAAGAAGGACGGGGCTGTCACTGGGGAGCAGAACGGCTGCCGTAGCAGTCGGGAAGCCGCGCTCTCCAGCAGTGTGTTTTGTAGCAAGGTAGGTTCTCTAGCAGATTTTAAACCGTAAAATTTACCACTCGTGGCTGTTCTGCTTTCTTGGTGAACAGGAGAATATCAGGAGATGGAGCAGAAACAGTGGAGCAGATGTTTGGGATTTCTTTTTAAAATTACTATTTTGGGAGGAAGTTTGTTTGCTGATCTTTTTCCTGTTAGGGAGGATCCTGTGACTGGGGTTGGCTGCTGTGACAGCTGCCCAGGGAAACCAGAGAAGGCTCCTATATGGGAAGCCAGCATCTATCTGTATAATCTCTTCTTCCCTTTCCTTCTCTATAATTCTTCCCTTTTCTAGCAGGACTTTTCTTAGTAAGTAACAACTGAAACCTC
The DNA here is from genome assembly GCF_003342845.1 of Nothoprocta perdicaria. Lineage (NCBI taxonomy): Eukaryota > Metazoa > Chordata > Aves > Tinamiformes > Tinamidae > Nothoprocta > Nothoprocta perdicaria. The sequence continues at coordinate 1,311,408 of NW_020455328.1, forward strand.
ATAAAGAGGAAATCAGAGTGCATTACTATTAGTTTTTGCAGGAAAGTCTCTGCTCCTTTCTGCCCTGAGGTACTGGTTAAGGCAGAGCTCTCTGAGTGTGCTGAGCACTGTCTGTTCTCTACTCTAAGCAGCGTGTGTTGAGGATTGCTATGGACATGGCATTTCTTGAAGCTCACCCCTTTCCAAAGCAATGAAAGTGAGCCAGTAGCCACAGCCCTTTTAGCCTTGATTATTTCTCTCTTTTTAGTCATGTTTGAAGACTTTGGTCTTTCCTACGCAGCAATTGAAGGGCTAGGGCTGAATGTAAGCGTGTGTTGTATTTGTCTGATTGTTGTATCTAGAAATGCATCTTGGCCAGTGCTCCAGGCATGTGCCATCAATGCTTGCAACACAGTGTTGCTTCTAGGCAGTTAAGGCATGGACTAATTCTCAAAATGAAATCACCATCTGCATGTGGACTTTTTTTTAAGGAAGTAGTATTGGTGGCATTCATGGCTAAAGCTAAAGTTGGTTAGATTTTCTCTAAAGTAGTTGGAGGCTGTGCTCTAAAGATGCGGTTGTCTATCAGCATGACCCTTTCCCAGGCCTCTGAGATACAACTGTGTCAGTCTTCCCTATGGTTTTGTCAGATTTCTGGAGAATCTTTCAGTTGTTGAGAGTGACTCCATTTTTGCTGTAACATCCGTTCACAGAAAATATTTACTAAATTTTCATATAAAAATAATAATGGTTTTGTTTGAAGAAAATTACATGGTTACTCACAACAGATGAGAGCTATAATCCCCATTAACTGCCAAAGTATGGATATTTTTGTCCAGACATACATGTTGTGACAAAACTGGGGCCCTAGGATCACCATCGAGAAGTCACAATTAAAAGACATCTGTATCTGTTCAGTTTAATGAGAATAATCTAACCTCAGTTTGGCAAATATTAATTTCCCAAAGCAACTGTGGGAGCATCCAGGTCCACAGTGCTCTGTGTCACTTAACATACAGCAGTAGCTAAGTTAAATGAAGAAATTCTAATAATGAATCTCCTCTCTCAAAAAAGAGGGGATTCAATAATTATTAAGGGAGTTCCTTCATGGCTTTGTATTGAAGGCAACAACGCAAGTGAGACTGGAAGTAAGACTGAAAGTAGGACTGAAAGACTGAAACTCAGGTGATTTGAAGCATTATTCGTCATGCTGGGGAACTCCAGGGACCCTCCTTGCAGGATAGCGCAGCTCTGCCTGGAAATACAGAGTATTAGTGCAGATTAATACTCTGGGCAGTGCAAGTGCTGTGTCAAGCTGCTCGTACTCTCAAGGTGTTCAGTATTCTGGTAAGCTCCACATTCATGTGATGCAAATGCTCCTGTACAGTTGCATGAGGGTTTCTAGTGAGGATTAAATTAGGCTTTTCAGGCAGAAAATCCAGAAGGGCCACTGAAAAGGAGATCTAACAGTGGATTATCAGGGCAAAAGAACAGATTGTCTTCCCAAAATGAAAAGCTGCAAAAAAAAAAAAAAAAAAAAAAAAAAAAAAAAAAAAAAAAAAAAAAAAAAAAAAAAAAAGTCTTTAATATGCATTTAATATACCCATGTCCTTCGATTTTCACATGAGCTTCTTCTACTTGTTTATATTCTTGTCAAGAAGACAACTCAAGAAGAGTTTGATTATCTGGTTTGTGTTAACTTTTTAAGAGTGGATCTTGACTAGGAAATTATTAAGAGGAAATAGATGCTTGTATTTCCTTCCTGTTTACTATTATTTATGAAAAAATATGCCTATAAATGATCTGTGAAAAAAAAGAAAAAGCTTGCAGCACTCATTGTAATGAGCTGTGCAGACTCTGTCTCAAATGATTTATTTGGTATGCAGTTGTCCCCATCGTTCAGTGACTGATCATTTGACAAACACAGGTTTGTCCTTCACCGGGGATAGGGAGAGATGCGTAATTTCTACCTGGAGAACAGAGGACTGAATGAATCAATGCAAAGTTACAGTAATTGGGATGAAAGGAGCACCTCTGTGAGGACACTGACAAAATACTGGAAAACTTAAATGCTTCTACACTCAAAACGCTGGGAAAGCTGAGATCATGATTAAGTCCAGGCTGCAACCCAAGCTGCTCCAGTGTCTGCCTGGCTGTCATTCACACAGAGATATTGGTCCTCTGTTACTGCCTCCTGTCTTCATCTTCAGTTTGCACATAGTTATTTTATATTTGTACACACATATAAAATAAAAATGCAAACACACACATGTGCACACCCTTGGATTTTTATACATGCATGTGCAATATTCCTTTATTGGATGCTGCAGTAGCATATAGAGGTCAGGTGAGCTCTGGTAAGTGTGCCCGTGCTTCCGCTGGTGATAGAGGGTCAGCTTAATAGAGGTTATTTAGTTCAGATGTACTCCTTGGAAACAATTCTCTGAGCCATGAGAAATAAATAAGTGCATGAAAAGGACAGGAACTGACAGGAAGAGAGACGTTTGGAAGGCACCGAAGGAGAAGGAATCAATTTGCTGATGTGTTATTGCTGTTCCGATCCTGCCTTTTTAATGACTTTCAGGGAAGCAGCTGATACAGTGGGATGTTTATACAGGCATATCCCAATAGGCCCGTTCACAATGTCCTCATAAAAGGCATGAATCTGATCAGATAGGGCTCCAGAATTCTGCCACTCAGACGTTAGACCGTGTTTTAATGGAGGTGCAAAGAGGATGAGCCGTGTTCGGGTTCATTGCTGCTGGACGCCCCCGAGCCCTGTGGGCCGGGCTGCTCCCAGGAACGTGCAGCGAGGCCTGGCTAGGGGCAGTCAGAGCGCTGGGTTGGCCCTGGCTCTTCTCTCCCTGCCTCTCATATTTCAATATTTTTAAAGCATTTTAAGGGTTTTTACAATAAAGTGTGTGGGGAATCCCATATATTAAATAACTATGATTTATTTTACACTAGAATAAAAGCTTTGTGGTCTGACAGGACAGTTTCCTCCACCCCACAGGGCTCTGATGTCCGAAATGCAGATGGCCATGCCCATGTATGTGTAGCAATAACAGACCAGAAGTGGTGAATCCCACAAACTTCTTACCTCTGACACCGGACAAAAAGGATAACACAAACTAAAATAGTTCTGAGGAGGTTATAACAGTTCTGTTCATATTTTCACGCTGAATTAACATGTTTTGGTTTTGAGTTTATGTTCTGTAGGGGCATTTGGCCAGATACAGCATTTACAAAGCCAGGGACTTCCTCCAGTAATTAATCCAACAGCACAAAAGAAAACTGAGTTAATGCATAAATGTCTCTTCTGCATCTCAGTTGTGTTTGCTGTTCACATGGCCTCCACTCAAAAAAATGCGACCAGTCCTGGCAATAAATCAGATTTTAGCTACTGGACCCAGTGACGTGGGTAGATTATAGAGCTTTGGGGTTTTCCAAGAGGAAGTTCAGCTGAGATTTTCCTTTGCTTTTTAACTGAGAAATGCTCATTTTTGGCACTGTGGGTTGGGAGGAGAATAGAAAGGGATTGAGGAATCCCAAACCAGGCTTTGTGCCTTAAACTGCCACGTGAAGCCTCCAATGACTGGCAGGATTTTTTTCCAGCCTTGGTTCTGAAATACCTTCCAGCACTGTGGAAAGTGGCCGTGTGGATCATTGCACCACTGCGGCCGGTCTCTGAAGGAAAAGGTTGGAATCAAGGAGCAGGAGGTAGAAATGGGAGCTCTGCGCCTGCCGCTCAGTGGCAGAGGAAGCTCTGATCCAACCAGTGTCCAGGTGCCGCGCTCCTTAGGAGAACAGCGGGTAGGATATCCTCTTATGGGCCGACTTTTGGGTTGAAATAGCTATTTCCCTAATTGAAGTCACTGCATTTGAGATTGCTTAACATTTCAGTCGCTTTCAGAAGTGAAGGAACCTTCATGTAAATTTATGCCTGGCCAGAGTACGACAGACTTTTGGCCTGGGAAGGATGTTTGACCAGGGACATCTTTTGTGATTCAGAGTTTGATTTGGGCAGTGTAATAAAATCTTAGTATTCTGTTTAAATGCTAAAAATAACTTGAGTTTTCATTATCAAACGCTAAATACTTATTCAAGCCTAGTAGAATGTAGTGTAAAAGGTACCCTTCACCTGGAAGGGTGTATGATTTAATTTATTATTTTTTAATTTAATTTATTATTTTTTTTCTGTCTTCTAGTTGAAGGAGTGAAACTTTCTGGCCCATCTCTCCTATAGGCACTCGAATGCCAATTCTGATTTTAAATTTTCACCCTTCTTCCTAATGATGGCTCTGGGACAAGCACATTTCTATCCTATAACTCCCCCTGCAAAATACTCTTTGTAAAAAATTATATACCTCTTCTGTTATCTAAATGAAGTTAACACAGAGATGGAGGCTATCTCAGCTTAAGTCTAAACACTGTAGAAAAGCTTTTTGACGAGCTACAGTATGTCTAAAAATGAGCGAATTTAGGCATGACCCCTTGAAAGGTTTTGACCAACCATTTTCAGTGAGCTGAGCAACTCCGGAGTCTTGCTAAGTTTTCCACACACATTTTTTTCTGAGACAGTTCCCTTAACTGTGCCCTTACCGTGTACTTTATTTGTAAGCGTGACCTTTTCTTCCAGATTGGCCTTGATGGTGTTTCTCTCTCTCACAGCCAGATTGGGTTATGATATTCTAGCCTGAGTCAACATCTAAAAACCATTCAGAAGGCTGTTAATAAAGAATAAGTCATCTTTCTTGCTTAATCATGTCACTTATAGATCTGTGCTCTGTAGGTAATGTAGCTGATAATACATTTATAGCCTTTTGAATCTCCTCATAAGGGATCAGTTCTGCTGAGATGCATTATAAAGCTACTAAAACCACCGAGGAGAAAATAAAATGAGAAGCATCCTTGGCATATACCTATTTACACTCTAGCGTGCTATTCTGGGGAATCAATGAGGTGGGATAAAGCAGAAGCACAAATAAGTTGAAGTACATGTAAAATAGCTGTGAGAACACAGGGCATAAGCTACATTTAAATGTGAAAGGAAGGTGTGACGTGGGCAAGGAGTTCAGGGTCTTTTCTGTGTGTATTATGGTTAGTCCACAACTCGGGTTGCTTTCCATGACTAATTGAAAAATCAAGCGTATTTCACACTTGTTCTGGCTTATCCAAAACTGATTGCTGCTTGCTGCCCTCAGTGCTTTTAAGTTATTTTTATTTTGTTCAAAGATGTACTTTGCCTGCACTCCTAGTTGTTACGGCCAGCAGTCCAGGCCCACGTTCTTCCTCCAGCTCTTTAACACATACCTGAAATGTGTGTTTCGAGGGCTCTCTTTGACCCATATGCCTATCTTTTCATCTGCTATATCTGTGATAGTTATTATAAGGGAGCAAAGAAATTTTGCTGTTTTTCCTATTAAGATTATCTTTACAGCAAAGAATTGACTGTTATGAGGAAATCTGGTTGCTTTTTATTTGTTCTAAGTGGCAGAGGATGTGAGCTGGTGTTACTGATTCACCCCGTGCGTGTGAAATCACTCCCTACTTCTTTGTACTTGAGGTGGTGCCAGGGATGTAAGCTTGCAAGGCAAAGGGTTAGCCTAGGACATTTTCCATTGCAGTCCTGATGGGAACTAATTTGATTTGTGCTTCTCAGATGCTTCAGCTATCGTCACAATAAATTGCATTATAGTTAGCTGTTTGTTCAGCCAAGATGTGCAGGCTTCATAATGTGAAATTCAAGCTGGTCTGTAGATGTTCTTTAGCCTATACAGAGTAAATGTCTGATAAAGCAGTTAAATGATCAGTTGTAAATGATAAAGCTTTAAATGCGTTCTTTTTTTGTTAAATTCCAGTTCTATTTTAAGAAGAGCCTTATGCTTTATGGAAAGTTTGGGAATTTAGAGAAAAGGAGCTATTCTCCTCTTCTGAAGGCTGGTTCTGCTGGCTGTACTGGGCAGGGAGGTGGAATCCAGTGTATGTCAATGCACATGCTGCTCTCGGGAAGGATCACTGAAAAGTTGTAAGTAAAACTGTGTAATGAGTAAAACTGTGATTGCTCTACTTAAATATTTCTTGCCGAGATGGTTGTTCTTTTATGTAAATTATTAACTACATTCATTATATTTTTGAGCTTTGGCATTGTCTGGCTTTGTCAGTGCTTTGTCAAGCGGTGGTAGCATCTTTGCTACCATCATTAGCTAGGAACAGTCCTGTCTGTGCTTGGCACAAGACATGTTCATGTATGTGTGTACGTGCCCGTGACTTCAAGCTGACTCTGGGCAAGTGTGAAGGATCATCTTCATCTTGATTATCTCAGGCACATAAAATATTTCTGAAAAGGGCTGGAGGAGGAAAGTGGGGGGAGCTCACACATTTCTTGCCTTTGCTGTGCCTACTTAAGTAAGGTGCCAGGTCATTGCCCATACCCTAGCCCACTTCAAAAGACCGCTGTAGCCTACTGATGTTTTATGGTCAGAAGAGAAGAAAAACTGAAATTGCAGCTTGCAGGTAAAAACGAGGAGCCGGTGGGAGCCCCCTTGCCTCGCTCTTCCCTGCTCCGGTGCTCTCATCCAAACCCACTGTGTCCGGACCACGTTGCACCTTCTCCTATAGGAGCCCCCATCCTGGGCAGGGCTCGGGGTGGGTGAAGGTGGGACAGGCGAGTGGGTGGCTGCTCAACAGGCTGGCCCTATCCTGGAGCCCCCGGAGCAGTGGGGTGATGATGATGATGATGGTGATGATGCCGCTCTTCCTCGGAGCCTCTGCCACACAGTGGAGCCACATGTGGAGCGTGCAGTCCTGCATCAGCCCCGAGCCAGGGCCCCTCCGCGTCCCCTCCCCGGCCCTTCTTCAAAATATGCAGGGCACAAATAAATAACCATAAATTAAGGATGCAGCCTGGTTTCTGCTTATCTTCTTGTTGTCCGTGAGAAAAATACCAAGAGCTTTCAGGCACAAATAGCTGCTTTATATTCCCAGTTTCTGCAAAACGCAGAAATCATCAGGGCTTGAAAGGTATCTTAATGGCAAAGGTCTTCATGGATCTGAACAACTGAAGTAGAAAAACCCCTTAAAGTCTCTTTTCTATTCTTGATACATGCCTGGGAGCTTTGCTGATTGCAGTCTGACTTTCCTGCAGTTACCAATCTGCCTGTGCTATTTTTGATAGAGACCTTCAGTTGAACCTTATACAAGGGCTCTGCACTTATGGTATTTGCACTTTTTGCAGTATGTTTTATTTTTGTGAACAAATAAATATTAGTATAAAAAGCAGTTAATTTCCCTTAACAACTACTAGCAAACCACAACACGGGCATTTGATCTTAATGCATGCAGAACATAAAACCTTTTCAAATAGACGCTTGAGATCCATAGAAGTTTATCGTTCTGCACATTGCTTACTCCGTATGATTTTAGGGCCCAAAACTACAAAGCTGCAGTTTTCAGGATCCTAGAATTAAAAGCTAGGCAGCTTAACATCTTTAATTTGGGAAGAAAAACTTAAGTGATTGCCTGATCTTATATTGGAAAGATTGCATGCTTCAGGAAAAAAAGCTTTCTTTGGGAAATTTACCAATTCATTTTTATTAGTCAGTTTATAAATTTAAATTTAACAACTATCATTCTGCATTACAGGATCCCCCATCTATCCCACATTCAACTCTCCTTTCTAAACAGCTGATTTACAAGACCAGAATGAAAAGGGCTGCCAATGGTACTGAGCCCTAGATAGTTAAAGACAACTTCTAAATTCTGATTTAAAAATAGCCTTTTCATGTCTTTGTAACAAATCCATGCGTATGGCAAGGAGTTATTTCCAAGTGAATCTTCTGTGAAGTTTATGCTGGGGCCCTTTCTCACCTTGCCTCAGTGGAGAAAAGCAGAAGTTACTTTGTCAGAGGGTGAGTGTTAAGAGTTGCAAACTCACAAAAGCAGAAAGGAATGTCTTTGTAAGGAAAAGGGCTTTCACAGAGGGCTTTTCTCCCATTCAGCAGTAAATAGAGACTGCCAGAGGTACAGCCTGAGCTGTCTGCTTTAGCCAGATTGCACTTTACTAAGCCCAGGCCACTGGGAAACTCAGCTGGCCTCGCACCGATGCCGAAGTAAATGCAAATACATTTTCATTCATGCAAGTCCACGGGCATTTTCTAATACTAGTACTACAAGCTGCTAAATTCCAGATTTCCGTCTAGAATTGCTCTGATCAATGAGAATGGAACACTAATGGAATTCTCCTCCTGCCCAGGGTCCTTGCCCTCTGATGATGCTCCCTCTGATGCTCAGGGAAGTTCACAGATTCACAAATTCACAGAATATTTAAGGTTGGAAGGGACCTCTAGAGATCATCTAGTCCAACCTTCCTGCTCAAGCAGGCACACCTACAGCATGTGGCACAGGGTGGCATCCAGGCGGGTTTTGAAGACCTCCAGAGTAGGAGACTCCACAACCCCCCTGGGCAGCCTGTTCCACTGCTCTGTCACCCTCACAGTAAAGAAGTTGCTCCTCACCTGGAGACGGAACTTCTTGTGCTTCAGCTTGTGGCCATTACCCCTCGTCCTATCGCTGGCCACCAGTGAGAACAGCCTGTCCCCTTCCTCCCTGCATTCTCCCTTCCTGAACTTATACATATTAATCATATCCCCTCTGAGCCGTCTCTTCTCCAGAGAAAACAGGCCCAGCTCACTCAGCCTCTCTTCATACGAGAGATGTTCCATTCCCTTAAAGTTGATTTTTTTTTTCCCTTAAGTTGATTTTTAGTTCTCTTAATAATTCAGGGAGCAGATTTATGGAAAGCCAGGATTGTCCATATTTTTGGGACTTGCCAGGAGGAATTCCAGGAAGGAATCTGGACCCTTCCAGACTGAAGGGTCAGTCAATACTGACTGAATAAGCAGAAAGGAAAAGGCTACTTTGTAAGTGACAGCTGGAAGAAGTCCAGGGTGCAGAGTCAACCAGTTGTCTTGGTGGTGTGTTGCATACCTGCTTTACATCATGACTACCTCTCAGAATTAGACATGATTTTTACTAGTGTGTCTTAGTTGGGGAGGAAATGGTTATCTGTAGGAATGATACTTTTTTGTTGTTTTTGTTAAGTAGTAGAAATGTGACTCTTGGACTTTTTCTTGGTCCCAGAGAAAGTCACACATCGAGTGCTCTTTGGAGCACAGTTCTGGTCACTTGAAGGTGATGCTGGTGACTGGGACTGGTCAGCATTGATTTACTGAGAGGAAATCATGCCCAATCAACCCAAGTCTCCTCTATGATAACGTGGTGGGGGTTGTGGACAAGGGGAGAGCAGTTGATGCTATTTACCTCAAATTTGGCAATCGTTCAACACCCTCTCCCACAACATCCTTATATCCAAGTAAGAGTATATGTGACGGGTGAAAGCTGGCTGGGTCACTGGGCACAGAGGACAGCAGGTAAGAGGCAGAACGCCCCTGGTGTCTGTGCTGGCTGTGCTCGATATTCTCTAGGAATGAGCTGGGGAGATGGGGAAAGGGATCTGACGGCAGCTGTCCATACCTGCCAGGTAGGGCAATGCCTGCCAGGTCAGCTCCGTTCTCTTGCCAGCACTGAATCTTGTGGAAGAGCTCTCTTTGCACCATGTGGAGAAGCTCCTGTGAGAGGCTCCCTACCTCCCACCCCCATGGCCACTTACTGTTCCACAGGCAGCTCCTTCACACCACACAGAGTTTTCTTCTTTTTGGTTTCATCTAAGTAACTTTGATCTATACCAGTTGATCTGGCAAGTCATCTCCCCCAAGGCCTTTTCCATGAGGCCACAGTATATTGATGTCAGCCCTAGGGTAGATGGGAGTTCAGCTATTATGTTCTGGATAACTTTTTTCTTATTTTCTGACTGGGACTCTGTGTGGAGTGGGGGAGAAGGAAGCAGGAAGAGGGATGAGGCTGAGCTCATACACAGTCATCCATCCCCCAGTCACTGTTCCCATGCGCCAGCCCGCTGGGCAGCTGATGGTGCAGGCAAGGTCAGGAGGATGCCATCCATAATCATGGGCTTGTGGTAAATGCAAACCAGAGATTCCATCAAGTAGATCCATTCACTAGAAAATGAGGAAAAGCAACTGTTCCATCAGAAGCAAACTGGGGATGTTGGAGCTGGAGATTACAGAGCTGTAGCCGTCTCCTGCTGATGACATTTATCAGAGGCTTATGCATTAGTAATGGGGAAGGGGTTTGATGACCACACTTCTCAAATTAAAAATGTCCACAAAACACCCCAAGTGCTTCTTGCCTGGGTGCAAGGACTAAATTCCCAGTCCCCATGTTTGGGTGCACAGTGATCCCATGAGCACAAGTGCCTGCAAGCCCGATTCCAAATGAATCTGCACCTGGAAGTTTCCCCACTTCATCGTAAGTCATTTTTATGGTTTCTTTCCATATGGCGGTGACAGTGCGTGACCCTCTGTAGCCATCAGCTCGGAGCCTCCAGATTGATGGATGGTCTCTCACATGCTGCTCTCAGGCTCTGCCTAACACCCATGTACGTTTTCCACCGGTCTCCAGCAGCAGCCAAAAGATAGGAAAGAAAGAATGAAAATCACATTTTCAGGCCTTTTAACACTACTAGGGAGAGTAGCTATTGCCAAAAAACCAGTGTGCAGCCCACGCCAGGCAGAATCAAAACATCACTGTCACTTCAGAAACTCTGGAAAGGAATTAACCAGTAAGATTTATTTTACTGACTTCAAGCAATGTCTGTAATTTATTACACTGGAAGTGAAACATAATCTGACTTGCCCCTGGAAAGCTCTCAGGCAAATATGTGCACAAGCCTTTTTATTTCTTTATTTTTTATGGTGTTAAAATGATCTAGGAAGAAATGTGGAGGCATATACAAAGGATCTCTGTAGCAGCTACCCCACTTCGGCTTTCCAGGTTCAGAGTACCCCTGTTAAACCCTCATTGCTGTTTTTCCTGCCCCGTTCTGGACACAGGCTTTGTGACACTGTTCACCCACTGCAGCTGCTCCCTGGTAGGGGCAGACACCAGTACAACCAGACTGCTCAGCTGGGAATTTTTCCCAGATTAGATCCAGCGCCATCGGTTCGGAGCAGGAGATGCTGCCATATTGGAAGGACATTGCCAAAGGAAAAGCCGCACATGTTCTTGTGCTTGAAAAATATGAGTCCTGTATCTAGAAGTACCGGTAATACCAAAAGAAAAAGGTTTTATCTAAGAAATGAAGGAACCAATAAGACCAAGGAATCCTCTGTAATTTGTCTGAAGTTTGTAAATTGTAGAAAGAATTTTCAGGTATTCACATATAACCGTTGCTACTCTGTCTTTATATATATATTTTTTTAATTTTCCAGTTTATTAAAAAAAGCCTTTATTCTACTGCTTTTGCAAATTTTAGTTTTTTAAATGATGAATATTTTCTGTGTTTAGCTTCTTTGCTGTGGTATTTGCCTCACAAATGCATCATTATCTGCAAATACTTAATCAGAACATGAAAGGATCATTTTATCTCCTGTACTTCTTTTTGTGCTCCATTTCCCAAGGCTTCTATTGATTTTTAATGCAAATAACTTAAAAGGATTTCATTTTAGTTGTTGCAAAGCTATTACCTTTAGTTTGAAGGGTTTTAATTGTGATTTTCCTTGAATTTTATGTTGGAGTTACTTCAAGGAGCTCGTGATGTATCTACATTTTAAATGAATTAAGTATGTGTGCTTGAATTAACTTTTCAACAAAAAAAAAAAGTAAGGCCTTTATTAGGTATTCCTTTCTTGAAATATTTTTAGGGTTATATTAGACCTGTGAAAATTCCAAAATTACCACCTGCTTTTTGACGAGATTTTCTTTAACAGATGTGTTTCAAATGCACTGTCTTTTTTATGATAGTCTCCCACAAGCTCTTAGGAGCAAATTTATTGATTGTAATAGCAATTAACATCAAGTAATCCGAGGAGAAGGACTAGGAACATACGTTTAAAGGTGTGGGGATGTTCTTTTTGTTAATTGTATCATTTTTAATAGGCTTCTGAGATAACGAGTCATGTCCTGCGGCCATATGGAGAAGCATGCGGTGCCTGCAGGGCAGGGCAGCATCTGTAGCTCTGGGTGTAGCTGTACAAGGATATCTTGAAGTTGCATGGGAAGCTTCCAGCTCTCCTACAGGAGATCCCTTTTCTAACCTGGTATGTGTCCTCTTAACTGTGTGCTCCCCTTCTCCTCCCCAGGTAGAGCTCATGCTCTCAGATTCCAGCACTGCTCTCTAGATTTCCTATTTCTACAGTGCAAGCATGAGGTTTAAGTAGGATGCCAGAGGACTTTAAAGCTGTTCACTGAAGTTTACGTAGTTTGGACGTTATCAAATACACCTCTGATACCGTTTTTGGTATTTATGATTTTCCTCAATGATTTGCTTCAAAAATAAGAGGGCATCCATTATAGCAAGGTATCTGCATCCCTCACTATATCTGAAAGATGCTCACAGGGCTTGTTTCTTCTCATGCACCCAGGTCATCTGCTGACATCCCTTTGCAGTGTTGAAAGGTCCGGTCTGCTCTAGTCCACCGGGAACGTGATTCCTGGAGGCATCAGGACGAATCCACACTGTATCCTCAGCTGCTGCCATTCACAGCACAGCACGTGAGCGCTGGTAGCTGAGAGCTGGCACATCTGAGGCTGCCTCAGGGGAATCTGCTTGCTTGGAGATCCACCCCTCGGCCACTATCAGCATCTCTGCTGCATGTGCGGGCTTCTTGGCAGAGGCAACAGGGCATGAAACTCCAATATGGAGTTGCAGATACCCTGGGCTGTGTCCAGAGCCAGTTAAACCTGCCCTGAGGTTGGCAACCTCCAGACTTAAGAATCCTTCTTAAGGATTCTGGCCAGAATCCTTTTTTGCAGCAAACCTAGCAGTTGCATCTCTAACCCATAATGTCATTGTGGACAAGGAGGAAAGTGGCTAGAATAATATATGTGATATTCCTCCTCTTCAAAAATACTGTGGTTCTTTAATGACCACAAGTAACCAAGGAGTTTTTATTCCTTTTCTTTGAATTTAAGACCTTATTTCATTTTTTCATGGCTCATAGAAAAAAGCTGAACGGTGGCCATTGTTGGGCACAGTGTTCTTGGGGTGCTGGAGCGCTGCGGACTTGCAGACAAGGGTATGACCTGCAAAAAGAGGATGAACAGTTCCAGGGCCTTGGAATTTTGCCCAAATTTTGCTCCTTCTTCAAAGGGGCATTGCTAATGGATAGTAGAGGAAAGGCTACATGAATGTCAGTTGTAGATATGGAAAAATATAATTAGGTGAAATGGCAGAAAAATAATGTAGGTGGGCAGTGATTGCATCTTTGTTTTGCTGTATTTTGTTTTTGTTTTTGTTGCTCCTGGTTTGCAGTCGGTGCTCCAGGCTTTGTGTTCACATGCCTCCCTTTTGGTGGACCCCAACTCCAAATATTCATGCTAAACATCCTTCCTTAACAGATGGGTGAAAACATTGTCGTAAACCACACCGTCTTTATTTACTATTAAAGGCAAAAGCCTTAGAAATACCAGTTTGACCTGAGTGCGGGCATCCTTGGTGAATCTACCACTTTCCTAAAAGCCACTCTGTCCTCAAGAATGAGCTTTATTTTTGCAGGGGCCTCTTGTCTTACTCTGCCAGCCATTTCCATTCTGCATTTAGAGGTTCAGCAAGATCAGTGGGCTCAGCACCGTTTCAAAAGCAGGATCTCAAGGCAAATGGCTTCTGTTTCTGAAGAGCCAGCTACTGAGCTATTCCAAGCTACTGCTTTCCTTCCCGCTTAAATGTTAGTCTCCTTTTGAAATGACCCCTTGTTTTCCTACAATAATCTCATTGACAAGAATCACATGCGTAACATATGCTGAATTTATGGATTACTGAAGAACAACAGGTCCACATCCCTCAAACAAGTACCCTCTGCCTCCTCTAAATACAAACAAGGAAAGCTGAAAATTCAACTCTCTCTTCTACTTGTTACTTCTGCTAAGCATACTGTGCCAATGAAGGACTTTTAAGAGCTTAAATAGATTTGCAGCTGACCTCTTGATCCACGACAGGCTTCTTATTTTCCTCCTTTTTCTTCATAATGAAAGTGAAATACAGATAATAGGACAGTCGCCAAACAGGAAGAAGGAAACTTCTAGGATGCTGAGCACTGGAGCAAGGATGCTGAGCACTACAGCAAGTCCACTCACTAGTGTGTATCTACTCACTTTGTTAAGAGAAGTTAGGTCTTTTCTTTTGCTCTTGTTTGTACTCCATGAAAAATGATATTTTCAGTGGGTTTTCTAAAGTTTTGGGGGGGGCCGAGTCAGTTAAATTCCTATTGCTTCTTGTGTTGTGTGTGATGATGGCGTTCTCAGGGACAGAGACAAGATTTTCCCTCCTTTTTTATGGAGTCTCAGTGACTCTAACACAGGTGTAAAAATTGATTTTCACATCTTTTACTTTTTCAGGCTCTCCATTTATAATATTAGTTGTTTTCTTAGTAGCTAGAGACATAATTCTCAGGATATTCACTTACTGGAGTGTAAGGGTACTGCAGGCATATGCTTTCTCTATGCACATTCATCTGTGTGTCTGTAGTACTGGTAAACAGCAGTCGTGAACTCATCATTTCTAATTTATGTTATGTAAATAAGGGTACATATGCAGTGTCATAGCAAGACAGCGCATGTGTCTTGGCATGAAGCCATCGATGATGTCTTAGTAAAGCTGGTTGCTCACTTAGCAATTCCATTTTTTTTCCAGCTGATTTCATACATCACATCCTCATTTTCAAAAGGGCTCACACTGGTGTAGACTTCTCTCCTGTGTTGCTGCCAGCCATGAATTTAAAAAACGTATATGTTGCTCTGTATTGCTTAGTATTTTAGTCAAATAGTCATAGATCGAAACCCAGTTGTCACTGGATGATGGTTCTTCATCTACCATCCACTCTCCTTCAGGCCTTGAAGTACAGGATTACAACATCTGCACAGAAACACAATATCCTGTGTTATTCTCTAATAAATCTGGGGTGATCTGGAGGCTGGTCAGTGTATCTTGGTTTTGGGAACTCATGAGAAAGTGAGAACTGAATGGTCTTCAGTCTCAGGGAGGAATAAATACCTTGTTTTCAGTCAAGTAGCTTGAAATTGGTCCAGGTCCAAACCCTGCTGAGATAAGGTGCAAAGAAATATGTTTCTCTACAGTGTGTAAAATCTTGGAAGTAGATATGAAGAAATGTCATTTGTCACTTTAGATGGTGCATAGGTTGGTTTTATTTCAAAAATGAGTAAGACAGAAGAGAGTCCATCAGTTACAGGAGGACAGACAGTACCAGGCCAGAGATGAGGCCTGCTAGTGCAACGCTGAAAGCCCAGACTGAGTTTTCACTGGAGTCAACAGCTCAATCAACTGATCAATCTCTTTTAACAGCGATTTATGATGAAAGTCAATTCTTAAATTTTATGCAAACAATTTTTGATGGGCCCAAAATGCATCATAAAACCTTTTTTTGTTCAAATAAATATACTTCTCTGTGTTTAGCAAGGAGATTACTATCAGTGATTTTTCTCTTCAAGTTAGTACTTAGATAATTTATTTTATACAAGCTGTCAGGGTTTGATAGATTGCAGCTGTATCACAATTTCTAGAAAGAATAATAGAGGATCACTCTCAAATGGGGCGTTTGCTTTGGGAATAGGTTTGGGGAGGTCAATGTGAAGAGGGATTTTATACATAGTGCGAGTAACTGTTTTCAGTGAAACTCTGACAAATATTTAATTTGATCTGTGATGAAGTAAAATCACTTATGCAAGAAAAACATATATATGTACAGTTAGAAAATAAAAAGACAGCTTTATCTCTGGTCATATGTTGGGGTGAGAAAAAGCCTGGAGACTACACAAGCTGGTAGCTAATTTAAGACCAGTGCTTTCGGAACAGTAAATCTGAATGCTGCTTTTGTGAATGAGATTATTATATAATCATTTTGCCATTTTTCATGTAAGTATTGAGAAAAATGGAGTCCACTATGTACTATATGTCTGCATGAGGAGATGATTACATTGAGGTAGAAATAAAAATCTTTTATTTATTTCTTGCTTGTTTACAAAATGTTGCACTACATTAGAATTCAACTTACATCGTCTGCTTTTCTAAGTGGCTCTAGTTTAATCATTAAATACACAGAAGAAGAGCAACCAACTATTACAATTTGCCTGAGGAAGGAATCTGCAAAGGAAAGTGTTTAGAGCCAAAAACTGTGTCTCCATTGACATAATGGGAATTGCAGTCTAGGCTAGAAAATGCCACTGATCACAAGGTCACATAATAGAGATTACTTATCTAAAATGTAGTTCTTAAATCTCCTTAACTCCCAAGCCAGCTTTAGAACTGCAAATTACATTATTTTGCTTTAAAATCCGAGAAAAAGATTTCCTGCAAGCCTGCAGATAAAAATTTTGGGTGGGGAAAAAAGAGAGTGGCTGCTGCTTAGCACTATATAATAATCCGAACAAGTCTTGGTGAGACGGAAAATCTTTTCTTCGATAGACATATATATGTGCAGAACTAGACTCAGTAGAAATGGTAGGAAATGGGATGCTGGGGAAAGTTGGGAAATTGATTAATTAACTAATTAATTAATTGGCAAAATTAGTTACTTGATCATGTTTCTGTTTTTTTCAGCCCCTCCATGTATAGCTGATAAAACAAACCTATTTTCCTCCTTCCCATTTCCCAAACTTATCAGCATCCACACCTCATACTCTCTAGAAGTTTACTATTTTATGACAATTTATAATAAATGCAGTACCCTAAACTATGACTGCTCTTCATCAACAACTTTCTATGCTTGTTCTTTCACAATGCTGTATGCATTACATGTTGTTAGCCTCTATTGATTTGTACTCATTTTGCATGAACTCCTTGTTCTCATCTCTTTTAATATTGATTATCAGTCATGTAATTGTTCTGGTGGTTATTTATAGACTATTTTGCATTTTAGGCTATTTGTATTATGGACTATTTTTGCATTTTGCCCTCTGCTCTGAATGAACCTCCAAAGCAAGCAGGGAGTTACTCCATCTCAGGGAGTTTCTCCATCTCCTGACCATGCAGTTAAGGAAAAGAGCTGCACATGAGCACTATGGAAAGGTGTTCTGGAGGAGCAATACCTGTGAAAACATCTGAGGGTCATCTCATAATGGAGTACTTTGCAATAAATAAATCAGGCACCTTGTCCAGGTGCATATGCACAGTACATATACATTTTTTATGCACTTTACAGACTGAATCAGAGAGAGATGATAGTGTGTCCGAGTTCACTTGCCTTGTCAGCAACCACTGGTTTTGATGATTCAGGAGATGAAAAAAAGTTAAAGAAAATCTTTAATTCTGGGCAGCTCTTTTGTAGAGGCTTCAGACAGTAGATGCCTTCAAACGAGCTTAAGCTTGATCATGGATCATATGTATATGAATAAATACTGGCAGGTAAAACATTATGAGAAAATGTTTTAACATTTACTAGAAACACAACTGTGCAGATGCTGAGGAGCCTGCTGAGTGGCAGAGGAGCTTTCTGCCGTGTGTTTGCTTGCACAGGACAGCATTGGTGTGAGGCCAGTCTTGTTGCTGATGTGATGTTAGCTCAACCCTTACACGGTTGCAGATCTGGAGGACTTCCCTGGTGGTTGTATCTTGTATTCTGGCTTCATCTTTCTGGAGTCCTTCCCAAGATGTAGAGCGGGATTAACATCTTTCTTTCCCATTTTCTGATTTGTGTGATGTTGACAGGAAACATTTTTATTACAAATATGTTTTAAAAACAAATCATTCCCTTTTTATTCTTCTTTTTATTTTTCAGATTCTCTAGGCTTTGCATATGTTTTCTAGAATGATGATGTTGCTTTAGGCAGAAAATAATTCACATATAATTCTATCTCTTGCAACAATCTTTAGAATGGAAGTCTCCTTTAGGCGTAACCAGTTCCATGAACACTTCATGGAGTGTCACACCAGTGAGCGACAGATCTGCTGATTGATATAGCAGTAACTATGAGTTAAACTCAACTTTAATTGCCCTTCTTTGGGTTTTGTACAGCAATTTTATTATCCCTAAACTCATTAAAAATACATTTAGTGCTCATAAGGATTTATAGTTTTAAATGCTGTGAGTGCTGTGGGTTGAGAGCTCAAATTTTGGGTGCTTTGATGACAGGTAACTTAAAACAAATCTTTCATATTCTAAATTATGTATGGAATAAATGCAAAATTGAACAGTAAGGAGTTTGTGAGTTTATGGTATTCTCAGTATTTGATTCTCAAATAATACCAGGCCAGCTTCACTCTCCTTGTTGCCACCCCTTTAAAGGCAAGAAATGTTATTAGCGCAGACTGACCTTCAAACAACAGAAATCAAGTGCACAAAAACGCCTGGGATTTTGGCAATAACCCTGGCAGCATATTTTGCTACAATATAGAATATTATCTGCTGCAACCCTAATGACAAAGGCAGATGTTGTGTGTTCTTTATTACTGTTTGGGCTCCATGCATGTGCAGAGAATCTAAATTTCCATTTGGAAGCGAGACTGAGGCATATGTTTGCGGGCTTCTTTTTGTTTCATGCAGCAAATTGCATCAGATAATTCTTAGTGTTGAATCCCTAATATCATTATAACCTCGACCGAAGGTGGTGTTTGCAACCAGGCGCGGTCCCGAGGCCTTTGCTCAGGAAGGTCGCTCCCGGCTCACGTTCAGCGTGGGATCACGCCAGTTTCCACTGCGTTCCGTTCCCGCGCGGCAGGAGGGCACCAGCCCGCTGGCCAGCCTGCCCGAGCGACGGAGGGCCGCCCCACACAACGGCAGAGAGGCCGTTGGCGCCGTTGGCGCCGTTGCGGTGGTCGCTGGCGTTCCTGCTCCCGCTGAAGCGGCAGGGCAGCGCACGCTGTTGCCGTAGCAACGCCGTTCCTGCCCGGAGCTGCCTCCCGTGGATCCTGGAGCGTGCCAGGCCGGGATGCCATAGGCGGCACGGCTGGCCTGGCCTCGGCTCGCTGGGCAGCACGGGCTGCCGCCCATGTCACCGTCGTGAGGCGGCAGCAGGCGTCCCGCCTGTGGACGTTTCCGGATTCGGGCTGAAACGCTTCAATTTTGAAACACTCAGCATGGCAGTGCAACATAATGAAGTCATCCCATGTTTTTATGAGGCCTGGGGATGATGCTGGCTTTTTTGCAGCGGTTTAATGGAGATGGGAGGCAATTCCAAAGTGCCGCGTTTCATGTTGGCTTGTTCACGTGGAGTACATTGCGGCCTCCAGCGCTGGAATGGATCTCCTCCCGTGAGGAGCTGGGAGGAGCTCCGTGTTTAAATCTCGGCGCTCCCACAGACTTCCTGTGTGATTTTTGGGAAAAATGTTCAACTCCGTTTCTGTGCATGCTTTCCTCCCATAAGACAGGGAGAAGACCCAGCACCCTTCTGTGTGTCTGAGCGATTCCGGCTCCATTCCCATGCCTACTCGCAGCTGTCACGCTCGCGACGAGTTTTAATAAACGCCCCAGCAGTTGTGGGAGTAGAATACACACAATAGAAAATGTGTCTCTCCGTGTGGTCGCCTGCATTACCTGGGCTTCTGAGGGCTGCTCCACAATGGAGAGTACTGAAGGCTGAAAAATTGCACGGATAAAAT
This sequence comes from Nothoprocta perdicaria, assembly GCF_003342845.1. Taxonomy (NCBI): domain Eukaryota; kingdom Metazoa; phylum Chordata; class Aves; order Tinamiformes; family Tinamidae; genus Nothoprocta; species Nothoprocta perdicaria. The sequence continues at coordinate 1,331,074 of NW_020455328.1, forward strand.
GAATACAGAGCCAAGCATTCAGAGCTGGAGCTGAGACACCTCACGTAATTTTATTTTGTGCCTGTGCATCTGCACTTTGGTACAGTCCATGCTCACATACTATTTTTAGCAGAGTTGTTTAGAATTAAAGATGTGCTGTAAATCTTCCTCAGGGAAAAAAGCATGTTAGATTATTCACTGGCAAGTATAAAGGAATAAGAAAAAGTGTTTACATCTACCTGGTGTAAAGAAATACGATTCCTTTTATGTCAGCTGCTTTTTAGAATGAAATTTATCCCACAGGAATATACAATCAGTTTTATTTGAATAGCACCAAGTAGAATCAGACTCCAAAGTTCATTTTGACATTTTACTTTCCTGTGTGTTATTAAATTACACTGACTCTTTCAATTCCAGAGGAAGACCTCAGCTTTATTTTAGTCCAGAATTTTGCCTTTCAGGGGTTTTGTGTGTGTGTGTGTGTGTGTGTCTATGGAATTAAAGGCAGGCTCTGTATGCTGTCACATCAGTAATACACTCAGGTCAGGCACAACTTGCCATTTTTCATGAGAACGTTCCCTTTTCGCTATGCTGCTCCTGGAGTCCCCACCTCGCTCTTCCAAAGACCATGGATGACCAATAACACCATCTAGTGAGGACCATCCCCAAGCACTACTAGCCCTCAAAGCAGAAAGGCTGAATTTGCTCATAGTTCCTTAATCCCAAACGTTGCTTTGAAGACAGCAGTGCCTGTACCTACGATGAAAGACTGACCACCTTTCAGGAGCTGCTACTCGTACATAGTTTCATGAACGTGCAGTCTCCCCATTAAGTAGAAAAGAAAAAAAAACCTTTAAAATAGTATAAACTGAATAGGTGCATGGAGATACAAGACATAATGATCAGTATAATCATTAAAAGTAGTGTTTGGAAATTAGTAAGATCCAACAGTGATGGATTTTTATCAGAACAGATGGCCAAACAGAAATCTTTCTTAGCATATGTGAGAGAGGTAATTGTGACTACGAAACTTAATCTTCTTACATAAAATAAACATGAGTAAAGTAGGCTGGGGAAAAGCATTGACTGATGTCCAGATCCCTGCAGAAAGTAACTTGAAGAGATGGAAATCCATCTTTCTAGTGCGAGTTTTGTGTATTTGAATCAGTGGGAGCCAAGATCTCCAGTGAATCTGGTAATTATTGTTCTGCCTGCAAAGTTAATGGTGCTAAGGGTCCCCTTGTCATCTGACAAGTAAAAGGAAGAAAGAATCAGGTACTTTGGAAACAGTAGTAGCATAACCTGTCAAGAATGCCATGCCACCCAGCTGCTTCACTTTGCTGGTTGATGGAGACTAGGGCAACAGCCACTGAGGCCGGCCAAAAAGATAGAGTTGGACTTGGAAATGGAAAATGGACTGGACTTGGAAATTGGTAAAGGGGAAAAGAGCACATTAATGGCAAGAAGATGGTAGTAAGATCCTCTGGCCATGCCAGTGCTTTACAGTGGTATTGGATGGATGACTGTCACTTCCAGTGAAGCCAGGGTGGAGTCTCCCAAATCCTGTGAAAACCAGAGGATGTCTGGATGTTTTGTCTGGATACTAAGTACGAGTAAAATCACTGGAAAAAAGGCTTTGGGTTTACAAAGTACTTTCCAAGTGTGAAATACTGCATTCTGCATAGTCTGATTGACTGATGTCATTAGTGCTTAGAGATGGTGCTGTGTGAGATTTATTTTCAGGGAGTGCCAAATTAAGAGAAAACTTCCACAGATGCTGAAACTATTTACGGAGCTGGGTTGGATTTTGATCAAAAATGTAAAGTTGATATAGAAGACTTCTTTTTAATTTGTTCGTTTTGAATCTTCAGACAGTAGTACTTCATTTCAGAAATGCCAGAACAGCTAACACAGCTTTTAAAACTTGTTTTGGAAGTACAATTTTGCTAACCAAATTAATTGAGAGAATTAATGAGCCCCAAGTTATGCCAGCAATACAACTCCCTTCATTTGGGGTGGGGGGTCTCAATTTGCAGAAAAATAAATACAGAAACAGCTCCTTTTCAAAGAAAACTCAGCTGAATTCAGTTTGACAGATGTCTTTTAATTTGCTGCTTCTGCTGCTGCATGAAAACAGGACCTGTGCCTCACTTTGCCCTTTATCACAGGGTCCTGAATCAGCCCGAGCTTTGATGTGGATGTGCCTAGACCTTCTACAGTGCAGTGCCTAATGGACTGAGGAAAGACAATTTTAATAGACTATAAATTAGAAATGCAGCTTTTCAAATAAAGCTCAAAGTGAGTTTGTCGGAGAGAAATGAAATTTAAAAATGTATAAATATTTCTCCAATTGGCCAATCTGTCACTGCCTTCTTCCAGGAAGAGGTGCCTTCTTCCAAGCCTATTCTGGTTATCTTGGTGCCTTTTTGACATTTGACAAACCGCTGGGGGTGCAGGAAGTTATTATTTCCCACCTCTCTGAAGCCCGCCTGGCTGTTGGACACATCCCATATTCCCACAGCCTCCAGCTACGGCTGTGATCCTGCCCCTGCTCTACCCCGTGTCTCTGCGACTGTCTGCCCCGGGGCTGGGGTGGTTTCCCCCCTCTCAGAGGGCTTCCACTTGCTTCTTCCAGAAAAAGGGGCCTGGGAAGTTACAGGTGAACAGTTTTTCACAAATTACCACTGAAATATTTTCACCAAAGCCCAATTTCCATGCGTCGTGTCAGCCTAGGCCTCCTGCTCAGCTTTGGGGAAAACACAGTGGGCAGCAGCAGTAGAGGGGCTTTCTGGAGGCTCTCCACTCTTATAACAGGTAGGGAGGGTTGCTGGAGAAAAGGTGCAATTACTGCAAGCCCAAGACATTTCACGAGTGATGCCTTGGGAGGCTTTTTTTGATTTATCTGGGAGAGGTCTCAATTTCTTTAAGTCGTGAATGAGGATGTGCAGCGAGTGCTTTGAAACCACCTCTTGCTGTCAGCGTATGAAGGGAAAATGTGTCACTGCTTCAAGGATGAAAAAGTCCCATAGTCTGCGGTGACTGCCCGGGTTTGCAGATGCTAATTAGGAAGTGATATTTATATCTTAGGGAACGTCTTTCACACAACCTGGGGCGTTATGAGCTCAACATGGATGGCGTGGTTGGGCATATACATTTACGTGCATACAGGTAAATGCTTACTGATTATAATTACTGATAAGTGGCATTATTACACGTCTGTTTATACCAAAAATAAAGCGATGCACTTATGTAAATTGTCTGGCTTCTTTGGAGTGTGAAGAAAAAGCTCAATCCCAGAACACAGAAGGATGTGCAAAATGCTTCCAAGGTTACCAAAAGGTAACCTTGAGGTGGAGGGAAGGCCACTGCGTGCACAAGTGAAGGGGCCAAAGGGTCTTTCAAAGTGTATTTTCTAATAAATGCTACTTTAGAAGCAATATATAAGCTCATGCAAGATACTGCAGTTAACTAGTACACAATTACAGAATGATTTACCTCATAGGGGAAACTCAACAAGACATTTGCTATGCAACTTACGTAACTAGATTTAAAATTTGAAGCTGGATGTTTGGAGATCAGTATTAGTAAAACTTACGTTTAAGTCACAATTCTCTTATAATCGCTGAAAACATGTTAAAAGTTAAGAAAGTGTTAAATACTTCTCTGAGCAGGAAATAACTTATTACATACCTAAGACTTCTGCTTAGGTAATAAGAACATTTGCAATTTGCAGCAATTTTAAGTGGAGTGTTTCTTTGTATTCTTTTAGCAACACATTTTTTTTTCTGCTATTCTTGAGGAAGATAGTTTCTATTATCTAGAAAAATGATTGCAAAATCCTACCGTTTATTCTAAGCATTTCAAATCTGTCTGCTGCAAATGATGCTCTTGCCAGCATGCAGGAGAATGCAGGCGAAAGGGGGCAGAATAGGAGAATGCGGAGCCTGGGAGGCAGGATTAGCTAGCAAGGGCCTGGGGGTTTGGTGAATGCAAAGCATACAAAAATGCCTCTCACCTAATCCCATGCTCCGTGTACTCTGAATGATATCTAAGGATGGATCCTGAAGGCTTTAACATGAGGTAGTAGTTGTGACACAACCACCACCTCCTCTGAGGCTTAGGATATGGGGAATATGAGGCTGCAAAGGAGATGATAAGTGTGAAGCTGCTCGTATCAAACCTTGGTGACCCTTTGGACATCCTCTCCATCAGCCAGTGCTGTACGTTCCCCCCGGAGCCTTTTCCACTTGGTTTGAGAGGATGGTTGGACCCTTCGTGGTTTGGAGGGTCAGTTAGAGGGAGTGACTGATCTAAACACTAATTCATTTCTAGATCTGACCACCACCACAATGGCTTAGAAGTTGTAGGAGGCTCAGGAGGCAATGCTGAAGGGCTCAGAAGGACCTCAGTGCTTGTGGAGACCAGAAACAGAGCTCAGCATTAGAGTTTGCTCCGCAAGGGAGCTGAGTACTGAGATTTCCCCAGGCAATATATGCTGGAAAGACTATCTTTGCCTCCATACTCAGTTTTCAGAGGTTATTCAGAGCAAGTCCACAGCTGCTCAGGTGTCTTCATCTCTTTCGCTGCTTCTTCTCTAAGCCTTTGATGCTAACGTGATGCTCTTAGGAGAGATTCATTTGATGACAGCAGACCCTTACTTTCAGCTTCAAAATGAAACTCAAGCCTGTAACTGTTTAAAACAGAGTTCTGCAGAGTAGCCACGTGTCTTACAAATAATTATTTTCATTGAAGAGAATGTGCAGTAATATTAAATTACAATAAGTAAATAAAAGGTTTTCACAGATAATGGCTTTCCTTTGGTAAACCAAGGACAAGCTTTGTCTCACTGTTTTACAGCCTTTGCCAAGTTTATTTGTCTAGTCTAGTGTAACACAGCCTAAGATCTCCATAGGGGCTTATTCAGCTAGTGACCATGTGTAAGATAGACTTAGATCTCCATAGGGGGCTATTCAGCTAGTGACCGTTAATTGAAAAACTCATTTCAGATAATCCCTGTGAGTGAAATTAGGCTCTGGCTTTTGATGAGGCCGTACATGGCAAATTTTTATTAAGAACATGTATTTTAGATTTATTTTTAGATTTCCCTTTGTATATTTTTTCTTTTCCATTAGATGTTATGCCATTACATTCTTCATACATATTTGAGGATATTATTGCTTCACTGAAATATATGTCGTTTTTGTGTGTGTGTGGTCTTATTTCATGACGAATTCTGCCAACAGTGTGTAACCATCGTCACTATTTTGCTCTCCCAGCGAAGTAAGGCTGTTCTTAAAACTGGTTGGCATGTTTCTTAATACATTCTAATCACAACATAAATTGCATTTGCTATGGTCTTTCACTAATAAATAGAGTTAAATGTAGAGAGGCATCTTGCTTACCTCCAGCACGGAGAGGGAGGAATGTGGCTGGAAGGCTCATGGCTACAATTACTATGTCGCTACAATATTTTATAGTCTGTACAGGAGCTGGTGTCTTGGAGCAATTCACAGATGCTTCATTAATTAAAAAATGATGAAAACAGCAGAAATTTCTCCTCCTCTGCTCTGTTTTTGAATGTTTTAAATGCTGCATTCTTCCTCCAGGACCATACATGCGGGTTAGGTCTTCAGGGTGGTTCCAGACCCCTGCCCTTTGGTACCTTGTAGGTGAGAGACCAACAAAATTGGCTTTTCTGGGAGTAGATGTTATTTACGAGCTGGTAACATTCTAGCTGACACATAGCTTTAAAAGAGAAGTCACATGCTGTCACATGCACATATGCTGTCTCATTAAAAGAGCATTATCGAAATAGTGTAATCAAATAATCAGAAGTTAGTCAGGATAACACTAAAAGCCGCTCGGATTGATTCCCTAGGCTTCTCATGCGTTGGGCTGTGCTCTCTGAGCAGCTGATTACATTCGGTTTTCTCCCGAATCCCGTAGCACCCAACGCACATAATGCAATTCTTTGTGATATACTCCCTGGCATTTCTCAATACAGCACCAGAATGTGTGCCCTTGCAACCTGCCCTAACAATATTCCAGAAAGGAAATGTGTGCGTGGGGATCGGTTGCCCTTAATGTTTTATAGATTAGTACTCGAGGGACTCCGAGGTGGAAATGTTCACTAATTTGGGAAGCCCGAAGGCGGCTGCTTTGCTCCAGATTTTTCTTAATATTGAGAGCTTTGCAGGACTTCTTACATTTGGAGCATAGGCTTCACTGACTGATGCTGCGGCAGAGACAGCTCAGCACCTGCAGTGGTCGGACCTGTGGGTTCCATGGGTGTATCCAGAAAATGAGGGTCATGCAGTAGGGATCACCTGCAAAGAATTTGGTTTGTCCTGCACTGTTGGCAGCATACAGGAACTTTGTGGCAGAAAGAGGCCTAAAAGTCAGTTTTCCAGGCAATACTCAATTCCTGTAATGCGGAGCATGTGCTTTCTCTTGATGCAACTCCTTGCTTGATTCATTACTCAGCCTCCAAGGTAGTCATCAGATGAAGCCAGGGAAAGTAAAAATCAGCTTAGCTCAGAGCACACTTATGCTCTGCATTTCACATTTGACCATACAAGCAGCAATTTCAATTACATCTTGGTGCTTTCTCTCTTTTCTGGAACTCCCACCTGTGTTTCATAGGATGCAGTGACCATTAATTTATGTGCAGAAGCTTGTAAAGATAATAACAATGACATCTCCACCCATGGCCATGTTGTGAGGAGGCAAGTCATGCTTAGCTGCCTGTTAGGCCTTCAGCGAAGGCTGAAAGTGCCGGAGAATATTCTGGACATTTGAAGCTCTCGGGGCTCTTGAGGCAACTCAGGGAGAATGGGATCTTTGAAGGTGTTGTTACTAGCAACATAAAGTTGTAATGAATGTGCAAATAGTAATATATGTTGTGAATAAATAAGAAATTTGGATGAATTTTCACACAGAAATCAGGAAATGTATGACAGCTTTTTGAGCATTTGTGCTCAAAATTACTAATACTATGGAGATTGTCCTAAACAAGACCCCCAGTTTAAATAAATTAGCTTCTGAAACAGTTTCTGTTTTCAGAAAAGGCTGTGTTTCTGGTTGCACCCTCCTCCAGCTCCCTTACCTCCCCTCCAACCCAAAGAATCTGTCAGTTAATGGAGAAGCAAGAAAGGTCGTCTTCAAGCCAAATACCCAAGTACCCACGTTGGAGGCAGGGCTGCAGAATCACGGAGTACCTGCAATTGCTATTGAAGACATGGCATTTAGTTATAATTTTGACTTCAGAAATAACAGCATTCTCTAAAAGCACCTGATTGCCCCTCAAAAGGTGCTAGAAAAACATCCAGGCAGAATCACTGTGTTGGTATATTTGTCAATTTTAGTATTAATATAACTGGTTTTAAAAATTGCATAGCGCTGGTGACAGAGCAGGAATATAAGCTTGGAAAATGCAAGCTTATAGGCAAGAAAATACAAATTCATTCCTTACTATTAGCTACTCTAAGCTCTTGTCAGTGTAAATAATAAGTAAATTTCTTTGCAACTGAGACAATAGCTATTTTGTTTCTATTGTATGATATAACGTGTTCTTTAAAATTTTCTTTTTAATTCAAGTGATGGGAATGGGTATTTACTGACCTAATTCAATTAAATAATAAGTCTTCTTAGTGGATTACAGGCATGCAGAAACTTGAGGATTTCAAGTGGAAGAAAAAGAAAATGAAATACTAGTGACATGAGTAATGCATAAACCCAAGCCAAATTTCTTATAAATTTTCTTTAGTTACAAAAGCCATAGGTAATTTTTCTGCAAGCCACAAAAAATCATATTCTCTTCTTCAGAGGATTAATGTTCAAGTAGCTATGGTCCATTTCTCCAAGCTAATGGACGACCAGAGAGATTCTTCCCTTGTAGCACATAAGACTGCAGGTGTGTCAAACTTGCTCTGTTTTGCTCTTGCAATGGAAATGTATTGGTAATTTAAAGCAGGTGAGAGCTAAAGTGGTTTGGCTTTAAAAGCTAAAAGAGTTTGGTTTTAATTCCTGTGAGGTCCAGCAGTGACTTCTTGTGTCTTCAGGTTTGTTATTCCTTCAGGTTCCTCGAGGAACGCTGAGTTCCCCCAGGCTTGTTGCGTTTGTGGGGATGTTGGCGGACACCGTGGGCACCTGGAAGCTCCGTGTGAGTTGGGAATCTCGTGGGCAGTGGCTGCCCAGGGTCACTGTGTGATGGGAACAGCCGGGGGGGGGCTTCGCTCCACCTCTGACTCCACTGGTGGTAGCAAAAGCTCATGCATAGGTGCCAAACCTGGGCGTAAATGTGATTGAATTGCATTGCATCATCGAACGGTGATGCGATTCAGTCACATTTACGCCCAGGTTTGGCACCTGGGTATTGGTAATTTCTGCTTTTTATGCTCCGCCTGAAGAAACCCTGAGCAGAAGTAACATGATTCACTTTATCTTTCCAGAGCAGACCGTTTCCCGGGATGATTTCAAGGCAGACAGAGCAGCTCCTGGGTTCTGTTTTCCGGCTTTCTTGTGACGCGGAGTCTTCGACTTTTGCCCGGTCTGTTTTGGTTTAGGTGATGGAGCAGATGATACCTGCTGGGATGGTTTACACGCTGTACCTGCCTTTCTTCCTGTATTTAGAATCACAGCGAATGCCTTCAAAAAAGCTGTTACCTGTTAGTAAACTCATTTCAAACAACACTGTTGGCTCAGGAAGATAGCAGCTAAGGAATTAGACTTTCTCAGTAAACTTTTGCTAGAAAAATACTTGGTGCAGGCCGGTTTGCTTAGGAAAATCTTCCTGTGTCTTTGTCATCATGGATCACAGTGGATTGTGAGGAAGCTTTCATACTGCTTTACCATTGCAAAGCTTGCTAACGAGATGGCTGCACATTTTAAAAAATATATAAATTATTTAAAAAATAATATTTTTAAACAAATTTAAAAAATATAGAAGCAAGCTTGTTTGTAAGACAACTGGTTCTACCTTTATTTTTTTCATTCTTGGTGCAAAATCTTGCTTAAAAATATGATCTTTTTTAACATATGTTGGTATTAGAATTGACTGAATAGGTAAAGCAATCTACGTGAGGTTCACTGTGACAACAAAAGCAGTTTTTAGGTAGCTTAATAATTTGTGGAAAATGTTTCCTAAGGCGCATTTCCTTTGACAATAAAATACTAATGAGGCTGAAGCCCTTTCTGGGAAGACATTCCTTTAACTTACTGGGAGGGCCAGGTCGCTTCCCAGCCAAGGCTCCTGGCCCTTGGAGCTGGTGGGAGTCTGCTGGGGACCCTTCTGTCTGCCTTTGTGCTGCAGCGAGCAATCCCTGAAGGTAACACTGCCACCTTGGGCTCTGACACTGTAAAAACACCAGTGAGAAGCTCTGCCAAGAGAGTTGTTTTCCCACACCAAAGAGCTGCGGGTTACCTTGGGGAAGGAAGGGCAGAGCCTTGGCGGCACCGAGGTTTGGCCTTTCGCACAGACCATTAACCAGGGCTTAGGAGAGTGAGGTTTCACTGCACGTTCTGGGGGGGCATCTTCTGGTCACTCTATGGTGACGTTAAGAAATTGCTTTCCAGTGGTTGCCCAAAGAACAGTCACAGAATCACACCGAACCACGGAATGGTTGAGGTTGCAAGGGACCTCCAGAAATCATCTAGTCCAACCCCAATCCCAACAGTTTATGTGTTTTCAGCATCTCTGTAGTTTGATTCTTTTTTTTTTTTTTTTTTTTTTTTTTTCCCCGGACTACCTATAACCTCATGTTTTACTGATTAAGAACCATATATTTTTTTTTTTCATTTCATAACAGAGAGGTAGCTCCTTTACCTTCAGTGTGAAATAACTGATGCAACTCACAGCAAATCATCCATGTTTTGTTTGTTTGTGATGAGATTTTTAAGTGAGGGCAGAAACTGCTGCTTCCTGAAAGTTCCATCAGGGAAAACAGTTCTTCTCCTTGACATGAGTGGTCCAACATTTACCCTTTTTAAATGGTATTTTCTATTAATTCATTTGACTTTGGATGAAATAGTTCTATATTCATCCTATAGTTTATAAATAAAAACAAGTTAGCACAGCAAAATTCCAAGAGGATGTGTGTTTTTTGATAGACTCTGAATCATATCTCCTGAAGACACTCCTATAACTAAGGGTACATTAATTATTGAAAAGACGGGAAACAATAAAGATAAGCTCCTTTCTTTCACATTATCAAAAAAAAAAAAAAAAAAAAAAGCCTCACAGCATCTTTATGTTGAAAATTTGAAGCACTGGCTGAACTTCACTAATGTAGGTCCTCTAAATTTTCCATACTTACTTCTTAACACTCCCTGCTTGCTGTGTTTAAATTGTAGCTGTCAATACTCAAGGACAAAAGAGGAGCCACTGTAGAGATAAGCAATCATGGGTGAGGGACAGAGGCTCCCACCTGATGTAGTTGGGGAAAAAATAAAAAGAAAAATGTAAAGGTCAGATATCTAATAAAAGGCGATTAATTGCCTCCAAGGGCAGACCCCCCCACACACCTTTCTTCTCTGCATAATAAAGCATTCCCTTCAACCGAAAAAAAAAAGCATAAATTAACTCCCTTCATAAAAAATGTATGGCTTTCATGCATTGTATATAAATGACCTCTGGAAATAGCTTTATCTTACTTAAAGGGGTATTGCAGTAAGGATAGATTCTGTATTCCATGGACTCACACTGATATTCTGTATTTAAGCTCTACAGAAATAAATAATACAAAGTAAATAGCACAAAAACCTGTACCTACCATTATTTTGGATGAGCTGATTATGCTGCCTATTTGTAAGGGAAGTGAGCTTCACCACTACAGTTAGTGTGGTATTAAGAATCAGAAACAAGAGGTGTTACCACAAAGAAATCAAAAAAATGATGAGCGTTTGTTGTTAAGTTTGGGGATGGTTAAGGGGAAGGTTCTGCAATAACGAGGGGCGTTCTGGCACTTGCTTAGGCAGCGCTCACGGGGGAATTAACGCTGCATTTCTGTGCTGTCCATTTTTCTTACATGGGTCATCTTCTCACTTGAGTGACCAAGACAAAACAGTTTGTTCCTGTGTCATTTGGTTGTCCCTGTGTCCCTTAAATAAGCCATATGGGTTACTCATCCTCACAAAGAACAAGTGTTTCTGCTACTTCCATGTATAAAGAGTGTGACATTTAAATCCTCATTTTTACGATGATGGGGATGCTCAGTCACATTTATGTGATTAGGCAGATAGTACAAAACATACATTTTTCAGCTCGAGACAAGCTATGTTCATGTGTGGAATAGCAAGTTGCAGCTCTTATTTTAATTGGCTTCCCTTACTGCATTTATGGGAGGTTGTTTCACCCTCCTCATTTATTTTTACGGTTTTAGAGGAAACTGATCTATGATTATGGCCACTGATTTTGTTTACCAAAGGGAGGCATCCGCAGTCTCCTGCATTCCCAAACCTCTCACCAGCGTGCAGCTTTTGCATGTTCCCTCACGTCTGCCTCCTGCCTCCTGCTTACAGAGCTGCCTATGATGTAAATCACAGGCGCGGGGCCTAATCCTCTCCCCCGTGCAAAGACGGAGTAAAGTGGCTTTGAGCAGGGCCTCGCCTGCAGACCCGGGGCAAGGAGGGCTCCCCAGCAGCCAGGGCATCATCCCGTGGCTGTTCTTGTGCCAGGAGCTGCTGCGGCGCTTGCTGTGGCCTCCTTGGCTCAGCTGGGGCCTGGGAGGAGGTCCGGCCTCCGGCCTCCGCGACGCATTTAATTGTGTGCTCAATATTAAATTCGTCTAAGCCGCGTACTTAGCTTCGTCTCGCGCTTGCCGTTATTGGGAAGAGTGGTTTGCTCCACTGGGATTACAGGAAGGAAAGACAGATTATCCTGGCGAGGTGGATAGCCGAGGAGGCCTGCGTCTGTGCCAACATCAAAGGGATCTTTTTTTTTTTTTTTTTCCCTTTTCCAGATCAGAAGCTCTCAGATCAAACCCGCAGTGCTTCACTTCCAGCGGTGTGGTTAGTGGAGAAAGGCAGGCAGCCTGGTCCCTCTCTGCAGGCAGCCCGGATCTCCAAAGCCTGGATCTCCCTTGCGCTCCAGCAGCACAAGGGAGGGCACTTGGGCTTGCCTCCCTCCCCTCGCCCCATTCCCTCTCCAAAGCAGTGGGATACACAAGCCATCTTCTCCGCATTGCCCACACCGCATGCCTGCTCCATGTGGCTGGGGAGGGAGGGGGTGACTTGGTGGAAGGAAAGCTCTGGGTGACCCACCAGCCCTGCTGTGCTCCCCTGCGTCCCTCAGGGAAGGGGGAGCCCCTGTGCTGCCGCCGGGCCTTCTCCCCGGCCCCACAGCTCCTCGCCCGTGCTCGCCCGGCGCCAGGCCGTTTCTGCCCCTGGCCTTTGTAGGACAGAGCCAGCTGCCGCATTCGCCAGCACAACATGGAAAACGGCAGCAGCCCAAGCTCTACTGGCACCCAGGAACGTGCTGCTGGATGTGCCCGTTAGTGCCATGCTGCCCCTCAGCATCCACCTGAGATACTGCTTTAGTCTGGCCCCCACTTAACCTGGGATGCCAGAGTTACAGCTACATAGGTTTCAGACAAGATAGCTCATTTAAAACCTCAAAAAAATGAGCTGGAACGACATAGGAGAATCTCTCTGCTAGTGGATTATCAGCAGGGATGGAAGGACATGGTCTTTTTTAATAACAGACATGGGTCACCAGCTGATTCCTCTAAGGTTCTTGTTGGGGATCTGTGCTGATTACATATAAATTATGTCTGTAAACGGGAATTAGTATCCAGTTGTTAGAAGTCTGTATATGATACAATATTATATATCACCAGTAAGTACTGTTAATTTGTTTTCTTTGTATTTATCATTGGTGTGAGCTCAGCATTTGAATGTACTCTTCTCACTAGTTAGTAATGTTTGCCTTTCTAGACTGTGAATGTCCTTTATAAATACTAATTTGATTGTGGCCTGGAAAAAAACTCATAATCTATTTAGGGAGGCTGTGCATCAGAATCAAAAACGAAGTTACAGACCATGCTTTGAAGTCCAGTTGTTCAAAAATGAAACCCAATCTTCCATCTTTCCCATGGGGTCACACTGTACACACTGATTTCAGGAGCACATCGTCCTTTTGCTTTGCAGGGCCGTGAGCAGTACGTTTGAATTCTCGACAAGCTGGCACCAGAAACCTGGAAGGAATTCAGAGAAATCCATCAATGATGATTAAAGATTTAAATTTCATGAAGACATATTAAAAACTAATTATATGGAATTTGTCTAAATGATGAAATAACAATATGCCAGTGCAGATTTATCCTCACAGGGGAAAGCTGAGAATCACTAATGAACAAGAGATGGTAGATTTGTGTTCCTAAAAATAAAATCCTAGTATATACCAGACCATTGCTTTGCTAGCCTACAGAAACTGCATGCTAGAGGGCAACAGGATTTTTAGCAGGCTGAGTGGCACAGAATCACAGAATGGTTGAGGTTGGAAGGGACCTCTAGAGATCACCCAGTCCAACCCCCCTGCTCCATGGTCTACATTTCCTCATATGATCAGTTTAATGTTATTTAATTAATAGTTGCACTCTGCTGATGATTGCTGCTTTACACTTCTCTCCTTTCCCAAACCTGAAATGGGATCTCATTGAGGATCAGCTATAGCGTGCACTGTGCACGCCTGCTGTGTCTTTCAGAAACTTATAGGGCCCATAGGTTTGGCTTTTACAAACTGGACTCTTCCTTTTTTTATCCCAGTCACACTATGTGCTCAGTCTAGGGTTCTCCCACCTGCAAACCAGTTTCTCAGGGACTGTTATCTTAGTTATTGCCTTCTGCCTGTGTTTAAATTGATCCATCTTTGGTCTGAATGAGTTAATTTTGAAACTTGAATTTGACTGATACAAGCAACTGAAATAGGCAAAGTTGTTTTAAAGATCAGGGAAATTCTGTATGTGTATATTGCTATACACTGAAGGAGAGTCATAGCAGAATATTGCATGTTCTGGATTCAGAAGTGTGATTGTCTTCATCAAAGTTGTGTTTTTGATTTTGAAATTGGTCTGAAATTGAGCCTGAATTAGACTTTGAAATATTAGACTGAGCTGCACTGCCCTACTTGCAAGACAGGTAAACATTCTTATCCTCTAATGTAAAGCTTCTGGTGAAATCACTATGTAGGATTAGTAGGAAATTCAATAAATACAGCTTTTATAATACTTAATAAATGGCTTTTCAAAGTTTGCTTTACATATCTTTTACCTGGAAACTGGCATGAGAAGTCTCTGCGTTCTTGATACCAGGCAACTTCTTTATTAAGAGGGATTAATATAGATGTGTTGAGGCCAAAAAGCTTCAGCTGGGATTCTCATCACATGCACCAAGTCAGACTTCTTGCCATCATCTGCAGACTTTTGTATCCTGCCACTGCTCTGCTTCCCTACAAGCTACAGTTCAAGATAATTTTTGTGGCAGATCACCTTCTTTTTGTCTTGTATCTTAAAAATAACTGGATTTGAACCTGCATACATGGGTGTACGTAAGGAAGGTCTAAATATTTCTTAGGCTTATGTTTCTCTGCACAAATTGCAAGCATTTATTAAATCTTATTTTCTTATTTCTGATACAATCCCATGCAGTACAAAGCCATGCATGAAATTCTCTGAAATAGGAAATTTCAAGTACATTTGCCTAAATGGGCTGAACACGGATAATTTTGTGAGACAAAAACTCTTCTGTTTTAATCTGTCAAACATGAAGTACTTTCTGTAAAATACTGATAACCAGACAGCATGGAGAAGAAAAGTGGCAAATCTAAACATTAAACTTGCTGATAACCAAAAAATACTTTAAAGAGGAGAGGAAAGAAAAAAAAGAAACAAAGAAGAGCGAATAGAAGTAATAAGTAATAAGCTTCCTAGCTGTTATATAGACAGTCTCCAGGAGTATGTTAGGAGCAGCCTAACTCCTGTGTACACGTATCAGACTCCCTCTCGAGCACTGCATAGATGCCCATGAAAACAGGCATGACTGAGAAACAAAAGGCGATGAAGAGCTATAAAGGGAGCACGGAACAATCCAGTTTTAACTCGTTAAGTGAGTTAAAACCATGAAGGAGGGAGCTGAGACTACAATAAGGTGAAAGACGTGCATGAAATAGCAAATAATATTCTAGAATGCTAGCAGTGATGAGTGAGCAAAATGCTCGAGTGGTTCAAGCAACAAAAGAAGGAACCTTTAGAAATCCTCCCGTTTAACAGGACTTACTGTAATTTTTTAATCTGCCCAAGATAATACACAGAGTGAGGGCTCACCAAATTACAGTTAAAATCACATCAAAGACGGTTAAATAAAAAAAGATGAGTCATGATATATTTAATTCTTTTCCAATGGTCCAGCTGAGAGAAATGCTGTGAGATACTCTAAATTTTGGATTTTCTGGTTTGCCCTTTTTGCAGCACTCAGGTCAGCCGTGGCTCTGGGAATTCATTATTTATTTGCTCAAAAGCTTTGCAAAGAGAGATTGTTCCAAGCTCCGGAAACTATTCTGGCAAATATAGCTGTAAAAAAACAGCTTCCAGGGAAATGAAGGAGCATCGTTCAGGAAAGATGAATCAAAAACAAATCATAAAGGACACATAAAAACTTGCTTCCTTTTGGAAACGTGATTTCCCGAAGACAAAGCAGCACCTTCCCCCAAGCCACCCTGACCAGCAGCACTGCCTAACACCTGATTAAACCCTGAAGATGTTGTGCTTTGGGAGAGAGGGGAAAACTAGCAAATGAGCCTGCTTTCCAAGTCCTTAGATCTCCCGATCAGTGCTTGGCTGTCAGTGTGAGCTGCATCTTAAGCAGGCAGGAAGGATTTGATCTATCTGTGGTGTCTGCTTTGTATGATAAAGGAGATCGCTTGACCTAGTGAGAACGCCTTCCCAGCTGCAGAATGGGAATTTTGTGTTAATGGCTGCAAATTAAAAATGAAGTACACAGGATGTTAAGAGTACTCCAGTCCTTGCTTTGCTGGATTTAAGATCTCAATATTGTTATATTATTAGGTGTTATTCAAAAGGGAAAAAAAAAAAAAGTTCTGTTAATGTCACAAGAAGGGAGAGGGAATTTATAATTCCAAAAGCTAATTCTGGGAATCATAACTACAGAATTCAAAGATTTAGTTGGCAGCGCAGGCTTATGAAAAGGTTAGTCTTCAGAGACCTGAAGTGCTAAATAACAGCAGTGCTAGGTGCAAGTTGTGGGTAGTGTATGTTGTGTTTGCTGAAAAATGTCACCACATGGAGTTTAAGATAAAATTATTTAACTGCGTATGTAGTATCTTTAAAAAACTCAAGTTTTCCATAACCTTCCTCTAACTATCTGTAAACTGTAATCTCCCTGACACACAGATGTTGGTGACCTTCTCCTTGTTGCCTGTTTTGCTGCCTGTTCTTCAGGGGAGATGGGCCCTCGCTTGCAGGACACATACTCCACAGAATGGTTTCTCAGCTGCTTCCAACCCTCACAGACCTCCAGGCTT
This sequence comes from Nothoprocta perdicaria, assembly GCF_003342845.1. Classification (NCBI taxonomy): domain Eukaryota; kingdom Metazoa; phylum Chordata; class Aves; order Tinamiformes; family Tinamidae; genus Nothoprocta; species Nothoprocta perdicaria. The sequence goes on from NW_020455328.1 coordinate 1,347,587, forward strand.
GGCACTCTGGGATCCTCCGTGCTCTTCCCTTCTCACCTTCCTCTCCTAGACTCCCTAGAGATCCCAATAAAAGTGGGTTTCCCTATGAATTTCAGCAGTAAGACACCCTTGACAGATGCAGCACCAATGGCTAGATCTCTTAGATTTGTTTGACTTGAATCCCAGAAACTCACAGAAACATTTGGAGTGTGACAGAGCTTCTGCAAGCTGAATCACCTAAGCTGCCTCCTCAGTTCTTTAACTTAGATTAGAAAACATAAATGTGGTATTCTCTTCTTCCCTTTCTTATTCTTATATGCTTTTCCATCACCTGTTACCTCTTACTGTTCTGATGGGCCCTTCTCCTCAGACAGGGATTGAGTGTCACCAGTCACCACTGGTGACTTTTCTGCCATTTCAGCTAAAAGGATGGCAAGTGTGGGTGCTACCTGGCCCAGGGGCAGATTGCGTTAGGGAATATAACCTTCCTAATCACTTCTCCCTCTTTGTAGAGGGCTAAAATTAACTGCCCCCCCAATAAAAGCTTGGTCGGTCTCTCACTACAGCCCATGGGGAAAAGAGGAGGTAACGTGTGTGATTCCCTGGGAATGCTGTTGAGCAGCCCCAGTTGCAGAGCAGAACCCAGCAGGACTGAGCACTGTGGAACAGCAAATAACAACTGGTGGTCGTGTGGCGTGCTTAAAAATCAGGGTAGCAAGCCATTTGTTCTCTTGTATTTCTTCAGATGTAACGTAGGCATTAAATAGTGGATAATTCTCTTTAATTGTGGCTTTAGATTATAGATGTGGCTGGGGAGAAAGTGTTCCTCCCAAACATGGGTGATTAGGATAAAATGCTTCCCCTCTCCAGGCTCATTATTCTGAAAGATCTCACTGAGGCAGAGTTGCTGTAGAGTCTTTGCTATTATGAAGAGCACATTTATTAATGTGTAAATGGTTAACTTCGTTTTTGGGGTGTCAGCTGTATGTGTCTTCCTGGCTTTATTTCTCTTCTCTTTGAATGACAATTTACATTTTTATTGGTTGAGGTATTTTATTGAATTAAGCTCATTTGCATCTCTAAACTGATGGGAAATTTAAATGTGAACATCTGGGCAAAGAGGTGCTCTGCTTTGCTCTTGGCCTTGTCTGCAGTGTTGCCTTCCACAGTGCGGGTTCCGTCAGGCTGTTCACTGTCCATTCCCAAACAAATAATTTTGCGTGTGTGTGTGTGTTTGTATTGCACAAAACATTTTTGAATTATTAATTACAACCAATGTCAAACAATGAGAATGAAACAAGGGAGGAGAAAAAAAATACCAGGCCACTCCTGAGGCTTTGCAGATGCTGGAGGTGTCAGTGCTTCTGAAGTCCTGTGTGACCTTCCTGCACACTCCACATGTCCTGTGCAGAAACACAGTTAAGACGGGGCAAAGTAGGTGCTGTGTAATCAAGCGATGTAAAAGGAGAGGTGAAAAAGGACTTTGTAATCCAGAACTGTCCATTGTTCTGTGACAATAATTTTTTTCTTGTTAAACCCATCAAAACTGGTGAATCTGATCCCCCTGATAGTCTGGGGGGAACTCAGAGGGGTATGGATTGTAGTTGGATGAGAGCAGAATCATACGAGGAGAGAAAAATGGCATTTCATTTCTCATATGTAAGTGTTCCTCTTCTCTAGACTGTTCCTGTTCATTTTATTTCATTCCTGTGGTTCTTTTGAGCATGTGGTGTTATTTTCTTCATACAGTAAAATGCAAAGTGTTGGACATTTCCACTCCAGAATGGCTGGCAGTGCTAGAAACAAATCATTTAGTGCATAACAGTCGTTAGCCACTAGTATTGATTAAACGGGAGGAAATTATTGCCTAATTTAAAGATGACAATGCTGTAGTTTGACCTGATGGCTATAAAATTCTGAGTCAGGTGTCAGACATATTACTAATTAGATAAAATGCCCCATAGGAAGACTTTGATGATAGTCTCACAATTTAATGTGCTCTTGCAAATCTTAGACTGTGGAGTAATTAACTTGTCAATGTATAAGCCTTTACATTTGCTGCTTAGAATATTATGTGGAATTATGAAATAAAATTCTGTTATTATAGGGCAGGAATTCTGCACATTTGAGGCATTGCCTAGATGGAGCGAACATTTTATGTCTTTGAAGTACCAAGCTGTAAGGTCACAAATCAATTCAACGTCTCTCGAGTAACCTGAGATTTAGAAAAGCAGAAGTGTGCTAAGGCTAAGAAGGGGGGTAAAATCCACCCACCTTTCTTCTTTGCCTCATTTCTGAATGCTGCTTTTTTGTCTTTGAAGGCCAACTCCATTAAATAATGATTCTTTCCCTATTAAATATGCCGATAATATACACTTACTTCACTTCATACTAACATAAAAAAATATAAATATAAATATAAATATAAATATAAATATAAATATAAATATAAATATAAATATAAATATAATATATCAATATGCCAAATTTACTACTAGCTGCAGCTGATAGTAAATTAAACATTACATGTACTGAATAATGGTCTATGTAATGTAACATACATGTTTCCCATTGCACAAGTTTTGAGAAATTTGTTTTCCACCTGAAGATGTCTTCATATTTAAGTGCAATTAAATACACTTTTTCATACGAAGGCATATTTCATTCTGTAAGCAGTGTTTAATCATGAAAACAGGATTTTCTCTCGTTCTCTTGCCTCCCTCCCCCAAATAGTAAAAATAAATAAAGGATGAGCTCCTGGTGTTTATTGGTGTCTTCTATAGCAAGCTAAGGCTTACTGACACTGAGTAATTTCTTTTAAAGCTCACATGTACTTTGGAATTTAAATTTTAATCCGTTCAAATCAGCTTGCATTACCAGCCGGTTCTGCTGAGCATGTTACATGAATGATTCAGCAGATCTTAATAGCCACCTTAGTAATTTCTTATGAATCACTGAAAGAGATCACATTAGCAAACATTAGGGGCAAGCACTAAGCACATTTTTCATGAAATTGCATTTCTGGAGTGTTGTTGAGTCCAAATTCTAGCGAGCTGCCATAGAGAGGCCTGTGTGCTGCATCGTGGAGTTAGTGCATGTGAAGAGGAGGGTCCTTGGAGCTTCCTCCTCGGGGGCTCATAGGACTAGGGAGGCACCACAGCACCCTGGGCACTGTCTGGTGCAGTTGTCCCTTCCCACAGGGCGCTACGGACCCTGTGGACCATCTGTGCAAGTGATACCAAGAGTATCTCTGGCTCCCCAAGTTGCTATTTGGTTCCCATGAATGTTTAAATTGTGACTGCAGAGGCCTATTGGTCTTTGAAAAGGTTAATTCCTGTTTAAAATCGGTTCCATTTGAAAAAGGAAATAATAAGTTGGCTTTCAAAAGCTTTATTAAAGTATGCAATTGTAGTTATCACATTTTGTACTTAAAATCTAATTTACAGAAGTCCTCATACAGGAAAAATATTATAGCTGTGTTTATTAAAGAAAGGTATATACTGCGGAGAAGTAATCTACTGCAGGCTCTAATATCATACAATATTATAAAATTTCTGTTAAAGCAGCTATTTCAAGTGTGATTATTACTATAAACTGATTGGGATTCTTCACTGAGATCTTTGCAGTCTACTTCAACTTGCTAGTACAGCAAACTGAATACATAGGCCACAAAGCTATGAGAAGAAAGGATGGTTTTAAATGAAAATGGAGGAGTGCAGATGCGATTGTATGCTTTTTTTTTTTTGCACATCTGGCACTCAGAGTGGCAATATTTGTTACAGAAATTAAGAAGTCACCTTCTGTTTAAAGTATGAGCTGGAGGCACTGTAGGCCCCGAGACTCAGTGGAGGAACGAGGTGTGTAGATACCTCTGTAGGAGACCTGCTGTTCCCAAAATTTAATGCTGATTCCAACTGGTGTCCCACAGTTTTATCTGGCTGAAAGCAGCACCTTCAGCATATCCAAGTCATCTCGTGTGCTTTCCAGCACAGGGCACCTCAGGCCTACAGAGCAGCAATGTGTATTAATGTGGATACACAGTCCCACAAATATCCATCAGTCTCTACAATATCTAACAGCTCTACCTTGCGTTTTTGTAGTTCTTTTAATTTGATGGCATCCCTGAATGCTGTGGAAATACAGTGTGCATAAATGAGTGTATCAATGATGGATAAATATGAAGAGGAAAGAAAATCTAGCAAACAGCTTTTTTTTTTTTTTTTTTTGCCAAGCTTTTGAAGAAACGGGGGAGAGCGTGCACACAGAGTGTGATTCCATTCTTTTCTCTGTGGAAATACTGCTCGGTGGTAGAAATCATGGTGATTTTGCCATGTCTTCTTACATGTGACTGCCACTCAAGCTTTTTACCTTTGTAAAACTTCTGGGTTATCCTTATGATTATGTCTGTGATTCTGGGTTTGTTAGTGGAGCTACATCGGGTACTAACTATGGTTAGACTTGCGGTCTGAGTTATGGTTTAGAAGAAGCTGCTGTAATGCTTCACTACGTATTAACTCCTTCCAAAGGCAGTGAGAAGTTTGTGCACTGCCTTGAGCATGCAGTATAACACAGACGTGCCGTGTAACACAGATGTGCAGTGTAAAACACAGATGTGCATGTAACACAGATGTGCAGTGTAACACAGACGTGCAGCACGCTGCCTGCTTGTGTCTGGTGGCAGGAACCTGGCAGAGATGCTGTCTGCTCTCTGCAAGGCTGCTAGGCTGAACAGGTAAGAGGGCTGCTGCCATGAGGGCACGTGGGCAATCTGGGAAGCTCTGGGTCCTGCTTCCAGGGCTGATTCCTAGTGATAAAGAAAAGAACAGGTACGTTCAAAGGAGCAGGGCTGGAATCTCGTTTCTCCTTTATATGAAGGTTTAGCTCCCCTTTCCTGCCCTTTTCTGCACAGCCACCTCTGGCTCATCCCGTGACTTGGCTCAGCCTCCTGAGGCGGGTTTGTTGGTGGAGCACTGCAGGGCAGCGTGGAGCTCTGCTCCGGGGCTCCTGCTCTACCAGCAAGGCCATTAGAAGCGGGGAGGAAAGGAGGGCACTGCCACTGCAAAACCAAAGCAGTGTCAAGCCACCCAGCCTGTCCAGCTCTGTTCTGCAGGGGAACAGATGAAGAACCAGATATTGAGTAGAAGACACGAGCCTTTAGTGTGGCCCAACAGATCCTACAGACCCTAGGTCTGCTCAACAGGCACCAGCTTTGGGGAGTGCAGCTCTGCTGGGCAGGCTGCGGAAGCGTCGCCTCCTTCCTGCTGACAGAGAGCAGGGAACATTAGCCCTTGCGACCACAAAACTGCCTTAGCATCTTTCCCATTTAGATACACTAGGAATATACATAAATGAGAGGGGGGGTGGAAAAAGGTCAAAAAGCTGTAATTCTGGCTTACAAGTGCAGTACTTCCTACTTGTTTAGCCTTTGTCATGTCATATTGCACATATCCCAGAGCAGAAAGCTCTGCTTTGAAGATGTTTGGAAGCCATTAGAGATCACTTTTGCATGTCAGGCATGAACTTTCCTCAGGAAAGGCAGCTGAGAATAGATTGCAAGAGTACCTTGATTTTGAGATGTAAATACGATTTCAGTAAAATGAACCATGTGTCAGCTGATGCTCAAACAAGTTTGCCCTTTTCTAAAATGCATCCCTTGTGTTTAGCTTGAGAGCAGGTGCTATGTTTCATCTGCATTCGGGAATTCCCTAATTTGCTAGTTTCTGTCATATTTCCAGTATTAATAAAAAGCGGGAGTTTCTCAAGTAACATTTATCACGTAGCTCTATAAACAGGATTATATTTAACTTTTCCTTTGGAAGGTTTATGCTGCAGACTATTGATGTGTGTAAGCATAATAAAGGGTAATGTAAACAGCAACAAGATCCATCTTTGACTGTAAGTAGTCATCACTTTTCTAAGGACAGTATGTGCACATATTACTGGCTTAGTAATCAATCAAACCCTTCAGGGAGGCCTGGATTGGAAGGGAGGGCTGTACTGGAGCTAAGGGCATTTTGCTTTATCGGCGTCATGAAATTTGGGAGCTGAATCCTTGGGCACAATTCGGTATCTCAGGAGTCTGTGCACATCTCCATACGTGCAATCAGCATGGAGTCTGTGTACATCAAAGCACACAGTGTAGAATATCAGTGTGACCCGGCCGTAGGCCTGCCAGCCCCATTTCTTTAACTATTGATAGAGGGAGTTTGTACACAAGAGTGCATTTTGTGCTGCTGTTTTGATGTGGAGGCTGTAAAGAAAAGTGTTTAATGTGTTTTCATTGAACAAAATTGATTTTAATACCTCCTAATCCTAAAGCTCTTTTTTTTTTTTTTTTTAAATCAAGTAAATTCTGAAAATACTGAAATGCAAATACCTTTTCAAAACAAAAAGCTCAAAACAATTTGTTAAAAAAATCCAAAACTTATCCCAGGATTTATATCCAGATAGAATTATTTGCCAAATCTGGCTCGAAACTGAATAGTTTGGTTGTCTGCAGAAAGGACTTTTTTAATTCCAACTTTCTGCCCATAACGTGTTTTGTGCTCTCTCTTTGTGTCATGACTATTAGTAGAATGAAGACCTGTAATGATAAGAAAAAGGTGGCTTTCCATATTTTTTCTATACCCCTTAAAACGTTGGCCACCAGTGCCTGCAAAAATGACTCAATAATATTGTTTAAGGAAAAGTTATAATTGGTTTCGATTGCTGTATATAAAGCTAATCAGAAGCAGTGCCAAGTGAGAGCTTACATATATACAAACCTTTTCAGTGTAAACCTTTCAGTGTCTGAAATATGCTAAAGCAGACATCACAAGCAGGAAAGATACAGGGCATTTTTAAACCACATTAACTTCCAGAACAGATGCAGTGTTTTTCCATTTCTGTTTATCGAGGGTATTTCAGCTACAATAAAAGAGCTGATTTTGAAAATGACATTTTTACAGGTAATTCGCTCGTGATATTTCTGTAGTTCTTGTTCGTATTTTACAAATGCTTTGCAATAATTCAGCATTCCTGGTTTTCAAAGCACTCCATGCAGATTTGCTTTCCTATTTGCATCAGGTTGACAATAATAATTTACATGTGTTATATTATCAGCATATAAATCCCGATTCATGTAATTGGGAGTAGTACAAACAATGCACAATTGAAGGCACCTGCTCCTTTTTTCTCTCACACACTTCTTCAGAGGGCTGTAGGCAGCTCTCAGGCTGAGCTGTGGTTGGGAAGAGCCTGACCTTGGTGGAGGGGATTCTCCCAAACTGAGATTTATGTTGCTGACCTCTGTAATGAGGTATGTGCCATGCTTTGGAAGGAATAACTGGCACTGTGGATTTTTGCTTTAAAATGTTATTTTTCATTCCTTCCCCAGCTCACGGAGTTCAGAAATAGAGAGGAGGTGCAAGGCTTGGCAAACTGTAATTTTGTGTTGGGTATGTCACTCCTTCCCTCGGGCTGGAAGATGTGCTGATATCAATTGAAAATTAATTATATATTAGCAGCTGTTTTGCCTTTGTGAAATCTGTGGACAATTTCCCTTCAGTTCTCAGTGGCCTGGTATCCACTTGGCACTAACTGGCTCTATAGCTTGGATTTCCAGAGAAAAGGAGACTTGAAAAAACTGACTTAACCTGCAGTCAAAATTCTGATTTTCTCCTCTGTCTTCAGCACAGCATATGCAGGATATTGTTAACAGTGTTGTTGCTGTCTTGTGATCCTGCTGAACAGATCAGCCAAGATCAATTGGTTCAATTGATCTTTTCAATTCATCAATGTCATACTTTCAGAAACTCAATTTCATAATTTCTCAAACAATTTTGATTATATTAATTGACCTTTTATTTATTTATTGCTTACTGTACTACCCAGTGTTTGTGAAATGTCACTTCCGTGGAACACAGTAGAGAAATTTTGTTGCTAGACTTACTATTTTCAGTCATGTCTAAAATAAGGAGCCTTACTTCTTAAAAGATAAACCAGATTTCTCATCGATTTCTGTGTGTTCAGCAGAGAGCTCTTATAACTATATTTTTTCATCTAGACTGTATTAAAACTTGACTTTTATTAGCCTGTAGCAGCTAAGGAACATCAAAAAAGTCTGTTCTTGAACCTAGAAAAGTGGTTTCTTTAAAAATTATTTTTATGTAGGTCTGAAAGGGTACTTAGAAGCAGAAAGAGGGGGGAAAAAAGATTCAGACAATTATTTTTAGGCCTCCTCTTCAAAAACCCTTGGTCTAATGTGTTTTACTTTTTCATCACCTGTGCTACAGCAGCACTGCTATTGCATAAACAGCTCCAGCTTCTGCAGAGCTGCATAGACTTTCCCAATTTCAAGCCCTATTAAGTGTTGTGAGGTTTGTATATTGTTACATAAAAGTTAATCTTTGAAGACTCTTGATGCAAGTAATATTAGAAATCTGACATATAATCAGATCCCATGCACATTCCCAGTTTATGCTGAAGGACAACAGGCTCAGTAAGACACACTGAACTGGATTAATTGGATTAGTATAAACAGAAGCCATAATAACATCAGTTGTAAAAGGTAGGAAAAGCACTTTCTTAGTACCAACTAGTTGGATATTTTGTCTCCTCCAGATAAATGTTGCTGATTTTTTTATAGGATACGAACATTGGCAAATCAGTTGTTTAGCAGAGAGCCTGATGCAAAGCTGCACACCGAAAGGCTGGGATTCAGAAGCGCTTTTTGAAGGTTATGGAGTGGAGAGAGCGGCGCTTTATCACATCTTTTCAGTAGTGACTATGGACAGGTGGTACAGAGAGTCAAGGGGGATTTGAAAATTGCAAAGCTTGATCACACAAGGCCATTAAAAACTCACTTAATGCCATGAGTCACGGCTGGCCACTTCAGTTCCAGGGCCTTCCCATGGTGATATCCGCAGCCACTTCCACCCACTCGAGCAGAGGCTCCGTCTCCAGCCCTTGCAGAAGGGTTAGGCTTCCATTTCAAAATGGAAAAAAATTGCCCTAGACATCACATTTTGGCACAGGGGGTCTGTTTTTTACACAGAGACAGGTGCATAAGATGTTAAAGATAATCTTTATTCTTCTTTATGCTTCAAATGGATTAATCATTTTAATGAATTTTTAGCTGTCTTTTATTTACATGTTCTTCATGATGTTTATACAAATGGTATCAGGTTCTGAAAAAATGGGTCTCAGGTTTTGTAAAAGCATTACAATGTCAAATCTATTCTTAAAGAAGGATGAATTCTCTTCTCTATAAAGAAGGATGAATTTTGACTTCTTAATGGTGAAGGCAGCTCTACCATTTCTATGGAAACGCCACAAAAATGGCTTCAGTGTTTTGAAGCGAGACTTTTAGTCCTGTGCTTCAGCTTTGCATAATAATCAGCTGGCGATTCTTCCTTCAGTGCTTTCCATAATTAAGAATTGTATATGAGGGCTTGCTAGCGTTTTAAAAATATTGTCAGTGTTTTTAGAAGGGCTTTCTGCGTGTAGATAGCTGCGCTGTCCTGCATGGGGCACGCGCCATCTCCTGGAGATTGGCAGAACTGGCAGGTATCTAGAAGATGCTGAAAATGCTGAGAAATGGGTTTCTTCACGTAACCGAGTGCTGCAGAGAATGAGGAGAGCTGACACGCTGCCTTGGTGTTAGAGGGAGCAGCCCACGCTTCCCACCGGGCTGCACAGGGGGGTTATTCTGAGCACGGTTTCTGTGCGTGGCAGACAAGTCTTCCGCAGTGCAGCTGGATTAGTGGGTTCTCTAAAATGGTTGTGCGTTTTAACCAGGCCAGGGAAAAGCAGACTACGGAGTAAAAACAGTAGGGTATCTAAAAAAAGCCCAAAAAAAGCAACACAGGGAAGTTCATCTGGGAGATATGGGAGAACCAGAGATACGGAGGGAGAATTGGAAGTTAGGTAACTGCGAGTACTCTGGAAACAATACTGAGGTTTTACAGATAACCAGTGATTAAAAGAGTGAGGTTTAGATTTATTGAGGCCCCAAATTAATTTGAGTTTCATTGTTGAGGCCCTGCAAGTTGCTGTCCCGGTGCAGGATCTCGTCTACCTGCATCAATTGGCAGCGACCTTTTTCCAAACAGAAATAAACTCGCTCCGGCTTGGATAGGAGGATCTGGGCTGGAAATTACGCTGCTGCTTAATGACAGTTTGCTGTTTAGAAAATCAGCATTGGAGCTTTTCTCCTCCAGCAGACGCCCTCAATATTATACTGACTCTAAATGAGATCTCTTGCTGCCTTTTTTTTTTTTTTTTTTCCTTTTTTTTTTATTTTCATTTGTCGTTATTAACAGGCTTAATTTTGCCTTTT